>NC_091136.1:20047978-20647978 GCF_041381155.1 Argopecten irradians
TACAAACATTGAAACTATAATTGTGATATTGCTTTGTACAAATCTACTCTGTGTAGTGTTTGTATTGTACAATTGTTGATATTTAACATTGTTATATAGTGTTTTGTTACTTTGTAATTATTGTATTTTATCCAGTTTGGCCATAGGTTTCGTTTTACAATTTAACTACCATGTTATAATAATTTCAACTCATTTGTGTGTGTGTGTGTGTGTGTTGTGTGTGTGTGCGTGTGTGTGTGTGTGTGTGTGTGTGTGACCATATACTACATGTTGGTATATAGTGTCATACTTCAGTGAAATTTTCTCATTGATATCACGATATACCAACATTTTAGTAATCTTGGATCCACATTGGCAAAAACCCATAGTTGACTGAACTACGCTTCAATACATATATGATAAGTATGATAGGCAATGGACTGTGAGTCTCTGGTAATGTGGTAACCAGATCAAACAGCTTCTTCATCTTTACACATTAAAATTTTTATTCAATCATAGCTATGCAAACGTTAATTTTTGTATCAGTGGCTTTAATTTTAGCTCACCTGCCGAAATGGTAAGTGAGCTTATAGCATGGCGCAGTGTCTGTCATCTGTCCGCCCTTGGAATGCCTGCTATTTAAAAGACCAAAAACTTAGAAGTCAAGAGACATGATACTACTCCTTTAACATGTTGGGAAATCAGGCTTTAAGTTTGTTCAATGACATTGACCTTAACATCAGTCAAGGTAAAAGAACTCAAATAGTTTAAACTATTTGAAATGTACAAAGACCTTATATTGGGCCTGTGACATGCTGTGATGGAGGACTATTACGTTTTGTTTAAAGGAATAACCCCAACCTCCTTTCAAGGTCACAGCTACATGTATAGACAAAATAGATTCACGACTTCTTGTCAATAACTAAGTTATAGGGCTGATAATTCGCCTTCGGTAAGCTAAGACAAAGGGCTACCAAGTTAGTTTAAATTATTAACTTTGACCTTTATACAAGGTTGATGGACTACCAAGTTTGTTCAAATGAATGATTCCAATCTTCATTAATATTGAAAACACAGAAAAATCTCAAAATTACTATCTTGGGCCTACCAGTATATATCATATAACAACATGTCAGGTCAGCGATTCGGGACCATTAAGTCCTTGTAATTTATGTAAATGTAATAGAATTGGATTTGATCACTGCTATTGCTAGGATAGGAGCCCAGGACTCTGGCTTAAAGTTAAATCAGTTATTTTATTATTAACGGTCAACCGAACAAACTGAAGGTGTTAACTAGTACTTCACGGCTAGTATGCCGTTGTTGATAATCGATGACCCCAGTGACTAAATGTTGATATTTACAGCATGTTTTGGCACCACTTCAATAACTCGATAGTCCCTGAATTCGTTTGTCTCGTTGATTTTTTTTTTGCCGAGTGTGTATTATTAAACTATCATTATTTTGTCTTCGTAATTATAGTTTATTCCAATTTTGATTGTCTAAATACAGATATTTACATCATTTTAGAGATATCAGTCCCAAGAATTTGTAATGGGAGAAAGTCTAATGTAATAGAATCTGGTTGATATTCAGTCCCGTTCTCTCTTTATAGATATATCTTTTTGAGAAAAGTGACATGTATCTTCATTCGATTCCATTACAAATTATCCTATTGACTTGTTTAACCTAGAAACTAAGGACTGTCAGTGTGTGTGTATGATGTCCAGTCTGTTTCTATGAGAGTTGGCTCAACAACACAAATCAATTTTTGAAATATTTAATGGTTCTTCAGATGTTTTAATTAATGGTAGATTTTCGTAAACCGATGTCAAGATTCTGATATCTATTTATAAGGAGTTTTAATAAAGAAATATGTCAATAGAATACATTGTTGACTTTTCTATATCTATAACAATAAAGATAACAGATACAATGAGCTTGATATTGCTCACGTAGGTATTGAAGACTAATTTTGTGTAAAATGTAATTGTCCTCAAAGCGTCAGAGGTTCTGTGTAAATTGTGACCGAGTCTCAAAGCGCAGAAGGTCCAGCCAAAACGGAAATAGAGGCAGCTCCTTTAGATTGCTATTATTCATAGTTATCAGAAGCATTCATATGGAGGAAGAGAAATGGATTGTGTACATGTTGGCAGCCTTTTACTAGAAGGCCGCGGTTATACTAATCTAAAGGACTGGATATGAATTGATCTAAATTCGTCTAGAGGAAGTGGTAAATATTGGTTTACAACAGACGACGGATAAAATGCAATTAGAATAGGTTATCTGATATTCAGTTTTAGGTGACGTAAACATCTGAAAATAATACTTTTACCAACATTATATCTCAATACAGTCCTGTGGTCCAGACCTCATGGCTTATATATCTGTCCTCTTCTTACAAGATGCCTTGCGATATCTAAATCCTTGAATATCATTTGTGTAACAAAGTTTGATTACACCAAAGTTCTGTACCTTGATCCAGACCCTAGCGAACAACACCCGTTATCGGTTGAAGTTGTTGGCCCTACAGATAAATGTTGCAGTATTTTGAACATGTTGAAGCAATCGACAGGGTTTCCGTCATTGTCATAGTTATACTTACTGATCCTGAAGTGAACACATGGATTTATATAGGGTACCAAGATAGAACAATTGTTTTCATTGAAATGAATAGCTACAGTATTACAGCAATGCCTAAAGACATGTATAGTTTAGATCCTTTTTAGCCCATATTAACTAAGTGTTAAGGTGAACAGTCGGGCAAGGATGGCTAAAGTCGGTATAAATGGTGTGAATGTATCCAGTATAATTTCTTATGAAATGGAAAAATAAAATCTCTCGTCAAAATCTGTCTGCGTACGAAGAAATTAATTTAAAGTATGGGAATTCTAAAACGTCCTCCCGGCTCACTATGTCCGTGGTTACATTTCCACGCAGCCTCGCTTTCAATGCTTTCAACTTTTCTTTACTTTAATGGTCAGAACTGGGAAACTAAGCAGAACTTGACCGTCGTATTAATATGTGAGAACTTTTGGAAGGCCAATGAACGCATTTAGACTGGTTTTCTTTGCTCGACTATTCACTTTAAGGAAATATTTGCAATGTTTAGTACATCAATTCTGCAGTGTTAGGTGTCATGCATCAATTAAGCGAATTGGAAATGTGGCCATATTTTCTCTCTCTTTTAATATTTAAGTTCAGAAACAATATACATGTGTATAGAGCCCATTCTTGAACAAACTTCATTTACTGAGAACAACTGTGTTCAGGGTTGCGCCCTATACATAAGGTTTCTATAGATAGAAACAGTGGCCAATAATAACTAAATGTTCATAATTGATTAATACTAATGATGGTTAACATTGTAATTGTTTACTACATAGCTATTATAACAATTGTGCACTATTAAGGATGTTCTAGATATATTTTAAGATTCAGCAATCTCTGAAATCGGTGAATAACAGCTGTTTGGACATTTGACGTATCCCGGAGCCAAAATTGTATAAACCTTACAGTGTTGATATTGTGTGTGCGCTGCCTGTATATGATACAATGCCTTCACCTCATTTCCAGTCACCTGTCATTACTGCACTACTCATCCTAACTGTCTAGCGGCTGGGGAAAAAAACCTTACACATTATGTGATGATAAGACACACGTAGTGTTCGTAGAGCAGTGTACATGTATTTATAGCACATTTGTCATGTGTGTTCAATTCAATTCTTTTATTTTCCTTAAGTTTACAACTTACTATAATTGTGCAAAATACGCACATATACTTATATATACAATCACATAGTAATTAGTACAAAATATCATAGACAAGTTACAACTGTACTATACATTGAAATCAAAAATGTGTATTATAATAAAGGCTACATAACTTACAGGTTAAGTATACAACACTAAAATAACTATACTGAAATTATTGGAGGCGGGATTGTATTTTCATGGCCTCAAATATAAATTTGGCTAACTTATGTAGATCACTTATATTTTCGCAACATAATAATTGTATCAACTTGTACATAGATGGTTTACGCCAATAAAAAGGTTTTACATATTTCTTTTTTAAATCATGATAATTAATACATATTAAAATAAAATGATATTCGTCTTCCACATCTAAATTGTAACCAGGGCACAATCTTTGTTCTCTAGCAGTATCGGTATATCTGCCTGTTTCGATGGCCAAATTATGAGCAGATAGACGAAATTTAGATAAAACAATTCGATATTTAGGAGGTATATATTTGGTCAAATAGGATTGTATAGAAAAATGATTCACAATATGCTTGTGTCTAATTGCAGTAATTAAAATAAAACAATTATATGTAAAAAAAGAAATGAACGATTTTTACAAAAGGGATTATATTTCCAAAATGACAAATTTTGGTTAAAGTACAGCAACAACAGGTCTTTATTTTACAGTAAAACAAAGAAACCAAACAGTTACGAATGTGATACACATTGTCGCTTCCACCATCAAACATTGCCGTATGACACGTTTCTCATGTTCACAAACGTTTTGATACATCCACGGAAAAGTAATGGTAAATCAAAGAGTACAATAAGAGCTGAGAACACGCCATACACAGCCACACCAACAAATCCAATGACAGCAGCAGAGGGACGATCATCGTCCGCACTGGTTCTCTTTCGTTTGGTAGACGACAGACGTGTTTTGTTCACCGTCAATTGGCGCTTCAACAAAGCGATTTTTTCTTTTAGGATGTGTATACGCTGAACTTCGCTGAGATGTACATCAGTCTTAAACACACAGGTATAGCTACAATTCACCTTCGAACTGATGTATTCTCCTGCAAAGATTAATAAAGGTCCATGAAATCATATACTATATATCCCCAGTATATCACTAAAGTATCTTAATTCCCGAGGACAACTACTGCTATTGCGGCAACCTTTATATATATTTAATAAAAGTGCGACAGGAGAAATAATATATATAGGACGAGATGTGGCAGGCGAGATTCCCATCATACTATTTACAACTATAGAATATACAACTATATTCTGTAAGAGACCTTATACTGTTACGTACCTTTGCGATGAATGACGGATATCAGGTGTGGTGAACCAGCTGCCGAATGTGTTGTAGTGTTTGGCTGTGTTGTAGTGGTGGGCTGTGTTGTAGTGTTTGGCTGTGTTGTAGTGGTGGGCTGTGTGGTAGTGTTTGGCTGTGTTGTAGTGGTGGGCTGTGTTGTAGTGTTTGGCTGTGTTGTAGTGGTGGGCTGTGTGGTAGTGTTTGGCTGTATTGTAGTGGTGGGCTGTGTGGTAGTGTTTGGCTGTGTTGTAGTGGTGGGCTGTGTGGTAGTGTTTGGCTGTGTTGTAGTGGTGGGCTGTGTGGTAGTGTTTGGCTGTGTTGTAGTGGTGGGCTTTGTTGTAGTGGTGGGCTGTGTTGTGGTGGTGGGCTGTGTTGTAGTGGTGGGCTGTTTTGTAGTGGTTTGCTGTGTTGTGGTAGTCGGTAGTTTTGTGGTGGTGGGCTGTGTTGTGGTGGTGGGCTGTGTTGTGGTGGTGGGCTGTGTTGTAGTGGTGGGCTGTGTTGTAGTGGTGGGCTGTGTTGTGGTAGTCGGTTGTTTTGTGGTGGTGGGCTGTATTGTAGTGGTTGGCTGTGTTGTGGTGGTTGGTTGTTTTGTTGTGGTGGGCTGTTTTGTGGTAGTCGGTTGTTTTGTGGTGGTTGGCTGTGTTGTAGTGGTGGGCTGTGTTGTGGTAGTCGGTTGTTTTGTTGTGGTGGGCTGTGTTGTGGTGATGGACTGTGTTGTGGTGGTCGGTTGTTTTGTTGTGGTGGGCTGTTCTGTGGTTGTTGGACGTGCTGTGCTAGGTTTAAAATATGAAGTGGAGGCAGCAGAGGGTACAGAAGAAGTCTGATGCGAAGCGCAATTGATGTCGTTGTAGCACTGAAAGGGCAATAACGCATTATAAAAGAGTAATTATAACTTCATATTACAGTTTTCATTATTTCATATTACAATTAATATAATCAGTAAAATATAGTTTCAAAACAGAATTGATAGATAGATTTAATTAGTATCCTATTTAACAGTTAAGCCAATTAAGGAAGGTATACCCTGTTTGTCGAGCTTTGTTTGATTATGGTTATGTATAAATGGAGACTGGAAACTATTATAATTATATGTTCCATGTTAAACACTCGATATAGGCTACACAATGTCATCCTGACTGTCCTTAATGCGCCTATAATACGTCACATTAAGTAGTCCTGACAAGAGTTTATAGCAAAATCATTCCTAAAGAAAACACCAGATCGATGGTTGTTTCGATTGTTTTAATTAATTTGCAACTGTTTGTTATGTAACTCGTTCAAGAGACTCTTCTGTCTAAATCGCGTTTGAAAATACACAGTTTACTGTTGATGTAAAAAAAAAACCTATTAAGAGGTTATTTTGACGTTAACCCAAGCTTCATGACCGCATTTAACGTAATGGTAGATAAGTGTCTACTATAAAGAGTACTTTTGTAACTAAATTCCTATTTTAAAATAATCATTTAAACCTCCTTAAAGTGAATAGTCGGGCAAAGAAAACCAGTCTAAATGCGTTCATTGGCCTTCCAAAAGTTCTCACATATTAATAGGACGGTCAAGTTCTGCTTAGTTTCCCAGTTCTGACCATAAAGTAAAGAAAAGTTGAAAGCATTGAAAGCGAGGCTGCTTGGAAATGTAACCACAGACATAGTGAGCCGGGAGGACGTTTCAGAAATCTCATACTTTAAATTAATTTTTTCAGACAGATTTTGACGAGAGATTTTATTTTTCTATTTCATAAGAAATAATACTGGATACATTCACACCATTTTACCAACTTCAGCCATCCTTGCCCGACTGTTCACTCTAAAACATGGCTGTGATGTCATCTATTGTTATAGCTTGAGGTAGTTGTAGCAAAGTCTACTATTATCACCTACTACTGTGGAATAGTTACCTTTTGCTGAGGAATAATTTGTGAACTATTCCACGGGGAAAGGTAACCATTCTACAGCTGAAGGTAAATGTAGAGACTGGTGAACAAAGCTTCAAAGCGATTTAGGCTGAAATGCATCCTAATTACACACATGTACTTGTCAACGTTGTCGTGATGTATACTTTCATAATACCGATATATACAATTTTCATTACTTCATTCCAAGATAAATGTCCTCATTTCTTTCACAGCCACTGAATCTATAACCCAGAAAAGAAAACAAATCCAGAAGAGAAAAAAATACGATTAAATGCCATGAGAAAAATACTGAATTTTTATGCCAAAATGAAATTACAGATGCTTGACATGTTTTTTTTTCATATTTCGTTATCCAAAGCACTTCCTATTCCATAAAAATGGCATCTATCAAACAAATACATCCCAACACCTTTCATGAATATAACAATTCCCAAGGAATACATTTAAAACCACACTTTTGTTACACGATTTCACTTTTTCGTGTATATGCACCAGTAGTATTATGATACAAAATATTGGGGAATAGTTTATTTTTTATAATTTTGATTAGCTCCCTCTAAGACCTGTGCTGCACGAGAAAAGATTTTTGTCCAAATCACTCCATATGTATATCCAAAAATCATCACTTCTGTGCATGGATCTTTCAAAAAAGTCATGCAAATCATTATTCTTGTTCTCCGAATGAGGGAATGAAATGAATCATGAATAGGTCATAAGGTTTAAATAGGTAGTAGGGGTTTACCTGGAGCTGTGGAATAGTTAAACAATACCCAGTGTTATAGTGTAGAGTACCAGTGACATTCGGTGCCATGTTTAAAGTATGAGAAACACCTCATTTATCTTGACTATTCCACAGTTTTCGGTGTTTCTCCTATACATAAAGCACTTACTTTGACAGTGGTCAATTCCCTATGTTGCTGATAGACAAACGGCTGAATTTGAGTAACTCTCCGTCCTAGATACGAGTCCTCCTCTAATGTGAAGACATGGATATATCTGCCCTTTAATTTGAGCCAGCGGTCTGTCCTGATGACGGCGGTCTGTAAAGGACTAATAAAGTTTAGCGATGCACTGGTGAAGACGGCGTTAGTTCGGAGATAGCTCGATGTCGAATCTAGACACATCAGTTGCACATCAGTGCTCTTGTCGGAGACGATGATGACGTCACATGAACAGTTGACGTAGAAATATTTCGCCCTTACGTCTGTGCGAGTGAGATTGTACTGCAGATTGAAGGGGAATTCCATTGATATCTTTATAGCAGATTCGGCAACATCCATGCGAAAAGGCTGGATATGATAAGCATCAGCACACGTTTTGTCAGGAACTGTAAGACTTGTCCCAATCTTCATTGAAGCCGTTGTAGCGTTTATAACGAAAGTATTACTGTTATTGAACGTGCCAGTGCAGGCCATTTTGTATGATTTGTTTGCTAAACAGATTCCAAAATATTCTTCCCCTGTAAAATAAGATCCAAATCAAACCCTTCTTAACGTAAATTGGTTTAAGGTGGTGGTAGTGCCAAATACACGAACTTCAATATTCCTTCTACGAGTCCTATTAAAGACCAGAATGGACCTAAACGGGACCTGAAGGAGGACCTGAACGGGGTTTTAGAGTATTAAATGCATATACATGTATATATGTAATATATCTATAGGTTCTGTTAGAATATATATCAATACACATCTTGATGGGTTTTTTTGTGTGAAAAATATTGTTTTGAAGACTTAATTATAAAGCTCGACAAAAAGGTCGCTTACCGAACCAATAATATGGCGGACCTGAACGGGACCTGAAGGAGGACCTGAACGGGGTTTTAGAGTATTAATTCGTGTATGGAAGCAATATATGATTGTTTTCCGTTTGAATATATGTTAATACACATATGGTTGTAATTTCTTTTAAATTTTTTGTGTAAGACTTAATTATAAAGCTCGACAATAAGGTCGCTTACCGTAACGATAACATGGCGGACCTTAGCGGGACCTGATACTGATAGGCCTATAAGTTACCTGTGTTAGATTAGGTCTTAGTCTTTGTAGTATACGGTATATGTATATGTAATTTCAACCAGAAATATGTAGAACTCTTGGCCATATGTTTGCAAACTCAACGACGGGGACGTGGTTCTACACTGAGTCCATATAATTTTATTTACACAATAGATCTTGGAGACTCAATTAAGACAAACAATTTTTCTTACTTTTATTTTTCATACGCCTGCAATTGTTTTCCCTAGTAATGAATAGATAATAATTCTTACATCTACATTAAGCCTACTTAACACAATAAAAATAAAGTTCAACGGTAATCAAATACTTTATTTCTAAAAATCAATTACAAAAACAGCAAATTACTAAATACTTGCCATGCATAATGTTATGAAAATGTTGTACATCTATACAAAGATGCACTAAGAATAATTGCAAGAAAAAATGTTTAACATCCCAGTATCTATACGCAACAAGGCGAACTGCAGATGGAAACATTTATTAGTTAAAAAGCACTAAGACTAATTACATATATTTTTGACATGAAAATGTGTACTATGAAAAAAAAGTTTAACACCCGAGTATCTATACGCAACAAGGCGAACTGCAGATGGAAACATTAGTAGTTAGAAAACACTATAAATTACAGAAAATAAAGATATATTACATATATATATGCATTTAATACTCTAAAACCCCTTTCAGGTCCTCCTTTAGGTCCCGTTCAGGTCCATTCAGGTCTTAATAGGACTCTCCTTATACTTGATCTATGGAGCAGATATGTTGTTATCTTCTGTCAAAGTTTCGAATAAATTGTCATTTTGTCTAGATATTTTGTATTTATAAATTCACTGCATGTTTCCCTGTTATAATATTACTCTATATACATTCAATCTGAAATTAAATAACGTTTCATCAATATATATTTAACACAAAATAGCAATATAAATTTATTGCTGTTAGTAATGGTGTTCCTTTTAACAATAATAACTAAAATAAGCTAATTTATGTTAGCTTGAACCAAATCAGATCCTGCAGCTCGTTTGCTGCTCTTTAACATTACTATAATCAAATTTAAAGATAACATTATCAAATTGATGTTATTTAACAGTCATTTATAAATGACGTAATTATCATATCAAAATACTGGTTGTTATACAAGTCTAGTCATAATTTATTTAATTTAAAGATGTTCCACTTCCGACAGGGCATAAACGATACTCATCAATTTAACAATTATTGGTGTGTAATCGTGTATATTTATATATGTCTAATTAACAAAAAATAATATAATATAATTTATTTTGCTTTTGATTATACATGCACAATCAATACTTCATTCCATATAGTACATAGTGCCACGGAATTTTTTTCGGGATGGAATTAATAATTTTCAATATTTTTATATTGAAGTGAAATGAGAAGCTGAAACTTTTCAATGTGGTAATGGTGTAAAGTAAGCAACTTTTGTTACTGAAGAAAAAAACTAATTCGACTTCTCTTATATTTGATAGAGAAAAATTACCATTCGTCATCAAATGGTCAATTTGTCAATTCCTTCATCGAATAACGTGTTTTATGGGGTTCTGTAAGTGCGCCTGAAAGGTTTGAGATAATTGACCTACCTTTGGTTACCATTACGGTGATCATACTCACACACACAACAAACGAATAAACCATTTCTGTAATAGACACAAACTGATATGACCATCTCTAAAACTAACATTCCTGGGATTGTATTGTGACTTAATCAGCTGTCATTCTAATGTTTGTTATTTATATAATTTAAACACATTTTTAAAACAAAATAAGAAGAAGAAATAAATATTATATGTATCATTTCTAGAAACCTGAAACTGCTTCTCGTTGTTGTTATTAGTGAAATAGCTTGAAGAAGAAAAAAGGAACAACAGAATTGCCCAGAGCCTAAATACTCGGACATACACCAACATAATAAAAAAATTAGTTTTGAGTAAATAATACTCGGAAATGGTGTTTCGCCAATACTTATTAAAGCAATCACACATGTGGGGTGTGTATTATGTCAATGATATTACCACGTACACGAATATTGTGTCATAAGTAGCTAGATGGGGGCAAGTGTCTGAACAAAGTATGAGCGAAGTTAAAAAAATCACTTACCTTTGATTATTCAGTTGAGCAGATTACACGAAAAATGTAAAATGTAAGCCTTAGCTGGTGTTACCGACATGTCACGCCCAATTCTTAGTTCAATACCTTTATCATAACTGTACGGTAACAATGTCAACACTTCAGTAATTCATAGGACTAATTTGGTTATAAATGACCCAGTTAAATCGATTGGGTTATAGCAATAACCGGTTCCGTGTCGTTTTTGTGAACGGCTACCTCGTCAGCATCCTGCATTTGTTATGAATGAAGTATTGATAGATGCGATACTTCATGACACATCAATAAAAACAAGCTAATAGCACGACAACAAATTTTATTCTTTTCATGGAGATCATACAAGATGGTTGCGGTTAAGTGAAAATAAACCCTTTTGGTTTCTTTAAGGCGGTATTTGCAATCTGGTTTATTTAGTGCGTCCTTGATGTTAAAAAGAAAGAAAGTCGGAGTTCCTAGGGTAAAACCTATTGACCTCTGATCAAAAACATTTAACTCCCTCACATGGATTTCGAACTAGTAACCTCGTTGTCGAGCATAGTAGTAATATACGTAGAAATATCTTAACCGTGCCAACCGTAACTTCAAAATACACAATAGGCAAAGACTCTTAAAATGTAACCTTCTGCTGCTTCATCGATAATTCGGTTAGTTTAAAACATTTACATCCGGAAGATCAAAATGGATATGTAAAAGTTCTTTTGTCGCAACCACTGTAGCATAAACGAAGTACAAATAATTGTATGTATGTGTTTCAGTGAGATAGCACTATAAAAGGGGTGATAGTTCGTTTATTACAATGAGACGCAGCATGGACATATCACAGACTCCAAAAACATACAGATATCCACATCTTGCACACATGGAAAACCGTTCTTGAATGGCCTTGTAGGACATAAATCTAATAGATCTAACCTCACCAAAGCCATGAAATACAGAGCACAAATAAAGAGCCAATATTCTGGTGCTTTGTTATACCCCGGGTACTATGTTTAAAATAAACAACTTCCTGATAAAATTTTAGTAATGCGTAATGAAAAGCAGTTCAAAATCGAAAACGTTATACTTCGCAGCCAATCAGAATCAATGGAGGTTGGGGATGACCATTCGGAAGGCGATATAGGTAGTTTATGGAATAAGTGTCAATCCAAATGAAGCCGCCATATTATCACAACGTCCTCGAATCCTGACGTCACATCGTTTTCGCGTCAAGTCATGACGTCACAATAGATTTCCAGCTAATGAAAAGGTCTTCAGGCTAAATTACACTAGTGACATACATGTATAGAAGAATATTACATGGGCGAAGAGAATGGATATCGGGCAGATTATGTGATAAAAGCGTATGTAGTACTTACAACCAGCGGGGTAACGTTGGTCATTGATATCGATAAACCTACTCTCCTATATTTTCACCAGATAGCACCAGGAGTATTAATATCCTGTTATAGATAACGGCATTTATGAGTGAACCACTAATGAGGGAAAATTAAATTTTTGAAGTAGATTGTTTGCGTTGTCCATGTTGATTTTATCGACTTTTCATATTAACATTTTTGGATTGTCTGAAATGAACACTCATTTAAGATGATATATGCATTATTATGGAGGGCATTGTCCCTTAGTCAGGAGTGTACTACAGTAATTTGTTCTACATGTACCTTTATCAGATGAAAGATATGTTGGTTCCCATATTGGGATGCAAAAAGTATAATAAATCATTTTGACATTAGAAACAATGCCTGTATCTAGTTTTTCATGGACTGCAGCAACAATATGTAAGCTTATGTTACGTAAATATACAGATGATGTATGGTGATGTGGTTTCAGTCTCAGTAAAATAGCCGTCGTCTTCATTACCTTAACAAGTTCACTTCCAAGTTGTCGTAATTCAGAGTTAATTTCTCTAGTTTCCATCCAGACTGTTTAAAACGCATCAAAATCTCCCATCTAAGCACTGTGTGATCAGGGTGTATGTTGCACTTACTGCTGTCAAGGCTTTTGACTTAATGCGTTCTGATGACGTTGTAACAGACATGTTCTTATTACTTTTACCAACTGATGTATATCTCAGACTGAGAGGATCTATTGAGCTAATTGTTTTCTGACGTCAGATACAAGTTGAAGAGGTTCATATATCTCAACCCTCTGCTATGTTTATGATCACTTTCGAGTTTCATTGGTTTGTTGCTGGATTGGACTTGGTCGATCATCGATGACCAGGTAGGTCAGCGGTAGAGCATTCAGCTAGTGTTCGGAGGTCCCGGGTTCGAATCCCGGTCTGGCCACTACGTTTTCTCCTCTCCTGTTACAGGTTATTTATTTAGGCAAATATGCGCCATCGTCTTTATTCCCGTACATACGGCGTGTTGCGTGTGTGAAGTTCGTGATGTGTATTTTGGAGGTTTCGGTATAAAGGAAACTCGAATTTCACTGAAAAATGAAAAATAGTCATAACACTGATATTTTTCAACTGAAGTAGACAAATGAGGTATCAAAATGACCACAATAGAACAACAAATACATGTCAGGACCAAATAATCCAATATATGTAGTGATTTGAACGCAGGAATGATGAAAACAAAAATATTTTAAGCTCAAAAATGGTAATTTTTTAGCATTTTTTCATATTTGGCCTGACGCAGCAAAATTGTTTCCCAACAACAAATTATTATTCACAATCAGTTATTTGACCTCTTATCAATCTGTTAAAACAACAAAAACAAAAATATATAGAAATGCAAAAGATTATTGTTATACCATTATTTGGTTTACAAAACATCACCGGATGCGGCATATGATTGTTATTTTTTTCCAAACCGCTAACACTACAGTTTCCTGGTGTCTTGGAATTTCCTGAATATAACATTGGCTATTTGACGATTTATATCTTAACAAATTTGAATTTAAAGTTTGCTGAATATCTAAGTGGGACTTCAAAATAATTCATTTTTATGTTCGAAATTTTGTAGACTATTAGCCTCTCAAACTGAATTATTACAGCAAAACGCTAACTAATAGCTATAGGGTATCAAATTAAAGTTCCGTAAATACCATGACACTTTTCGAAACGTATTGTGTCTTTTAGAATGAGCACATCCATTGTTTATTTCCTGTGTATAACGCAAGGAAATATAAGATGGTTACTACAGTGTCACATATTTCTTTCACTAGTTCTTAATGCTAATCATTTTTGTTGTGCGTGCTTTCTCGCCAGAGTGTCGTCTTCGACCTCGGTGACCTGATGTGATATTACATTACCGGGTTACCATCGTGGTTCTAACTTGTCAACTGTCCATGGTCAGAGTTAATATCAGAAACATCGGCTTCAGGGATGTGGGAGCTCTTCCTAGTTTCACCTAGATTCACGTATCGTATATGATGTTCCAGACTTCCCCGGCATGATGGAAAAGACACCTGATCAACATTCTGCGGAGGGTTGAGTTGGTTCTCCTTACTTCGTATGAAGCACAATTCCTCATTCTTGTGAACCTCAGTGACCATAGGTGGCACAGGTGGATTCATTTGAGGTCATAAATGAGGTCTGCAGTGAAGTATCACTCTTTGCCAAGTCTGGAAAGCACTTTATAGAACTTTTTACTGGAAAGTCTTCTATGGTCTCTTTGTGCATACACCAGATGTGACACAACCAGCACCTTCAAGGGAGTGGGGAAAGTCAGACCAATGAAAAACATTTAACATTTATGCCCTCATTAATGACCTCGATGATATCACCTGTGCCATTTATGGTTGCACGAGGGTCCAAAAGATTGATGAATAGTACTTCATACGAATTATGGAGTTATGTGCTAAGGAGAACCAATTCCACCATTGGAAGAATGTGCACTCTGGTGTAATTTCCATTATGCCGGAGAAAGTCTGAAACAACTTATACGTACGATATGTTAGAATCTGAAAGAGATCCCACATCCCTGAACCTGTTGTGCCTGATATGAACTCTGGTCATGGATGGGTCATAAAAAGGCTAGAAAAACACTGGATAATGCAGTGTCACATGAGCTCATCGACATCGAAGACGTCGATCTGGCTTTCGACGAATTGGATACCGATATCTCAGTAAGTACTCTGATTCGGACTGCACCCAGGTGTACCAGCTACCGATATGATCTACTCCAGATTATCACATCCACTATGGAGAGTATGAAAGACGATATGATTACCCAGTTTCATCACATTCTCTATGGAGACCTACGAAAAGACGATATGATCTACCCAGTTATCGACACTTCCACTATGGAGAGTATGAAAGAGAAAATATGATCTACTCCGGTTATCACATCCACTATGGAGAGTATGAAAGACGGATATGATCTACTCAGCATAATCACATTCACTATGGAGTAGTACGAAAGGACGATAGATGATCTACCCAGTTATCACATTCACTATGGAGAGTATTAAAGACGATATGATCTACCCAGGTTATCACATCCACTATGGAGAGTAACGAAAGACGATATGATCTACCCAGTTATCACATGCCACTATGGAGAGTATGAAAGACGATATGATCCTACCCAGTTATCACATCCACTATGAGAGAGTACAAATTAGACGATATGATCTACCCAGTTATCACCATCCCCTATGGAGAGTATTCAAAGACGATATGATCTACCCAGTTATTCACATTCCACTATGGAGAGACTACGAAAAGACGATATGATCTACCCAGTTATCACATCCACTATGGAGAGTACGGAAAGACGATATGATCTACCCAGTTCATCACATCCACTATGGAGAGTACGAAAGACGATATGATCTACCCAGTTATCACATCCACTATGGAGAGTACGAAAGACGATATGATCTACCCCAGTCATATCACATCACTATGGAGAGTACGAAAGACGATATGGATTTCACTCAGGTCAGTATCGTGTATCACATCCACTATGGAAGAGTACGAAAGACGATATGATCTAACCCAGTTATCACATCCATTGGAGAGTACGTAAGACGATATGATCTACCCTCACATCCACTATGGAGGAGTACTAAAGACGATATGATCTACCCATTTATCTCTTCTTCACTAATATCGAGATTATAAAAGACGATTATGCCTACCAGTTGCATACAGATTATCAGTTATCCACATATGATCTTACCCAGTTAGACATCCACAATAGACGAGTACGAAAAGACGATATGATCCCAGTATACACCACCACATCCACTAAGACGATATGAAAGACGATATGATCTACCCAGTTATCACATCCACCTATAGAGAGTACGAAAGACGATATGATCTACCCAGTTATCACATCCACTATGGAGAGTACGAAAGACGATATGATCTACCCAGTTATCACATCCACTATAGAGAGTACGAAAGACGATATGATCTACTCAGTTATCACATCCACTATGGAGAGTACGAAAGACGATATGATCTACCCAGTTATCACATCCACTATAGAGAGTACGAAAGACGATATGATCTACCCAGTTATCACATCCACTATAGAGAGTACGAAAGACGATATGATCTACCCAGTTATCACATCCACTATAGAGAGTACGAAAGACGATATGATCTACCCAGTTATCACATCCACTATGGAGAGTACGAAAGACGATATGATCTACCCAGTTATCACATCCACTATGGAGAGTACGAAAGACGATATGATCTACCCAGTTATCACATCCACTATAGAGAGTACGAAAGACGATATGATCTACCCAGTTATCACATCCACTATAGAGAGTACGAAAGACGATATGATCTACCCAGTTATCACATCCACTATGGAGAGTATGAAAGACGATATGATCTACCCAGTTATCACATCCACTATGGAGAGTACGAAAGACGATATGATCTACCCAGTTATCACATCCACTATGGAGAGTACGAAAGACGATTGATCTAAAGACGATATGATCTACCCAGTTATCACATCCACTATGGAGAGTATGAAAGACGATATGATCCTACCCAGTTATCACATCCACTATGGAGAGTACGAAAGACGATATGATCTACCCAGTTATCACATCCACTATGGAGAGTACGAAAGACGATATGATCTACCCAGTTATCACATCCACTATAGAGAGTACGAAAGACGATATAATCTACACAGTTATCACATCCACTATGGAGAGTATGAAAGACGATATGATCTACCCAGTTATCACATCCACTATAGAGAGTACGAAAGACGATATGATCTACTCAGTTATCACATCCACTATAGAGAGTACGAAAGACGATATGATCTACCCAGTTATCACATCCACTATAGAGAGTACGAAAGACGATATGATCTACCCAGTTATCACATCCACTATAGAGGAGAGTACGAAAGACGATATGATCTACCCAGTTATCACATCCACTATAGAGAGTACGAAAGACGATATGATCTACTCAGTTATCACATCCACTATGGAGAGTACGAAAGACGATATGATCTACCCAGTTATCACATCCACTATAGAGAGTACGAAAGACGATATGATCTACCCAGTTATCACATCCACTATAGAGAGTACGAAAGACGATATGATCTACCCAGTTATCACATCCACTATAGAGAGTACGAAAGACGATATGATCTACCCAGTTATCACATCCACTATGGAGAGTACGAAAGACGATATAATCTACCCAGTTATCACATCCACTATAGAGAGTACGAAAGACGATATGATCTACTCAGTTATCACATCCACTATAGAGAGTACGAAAGACGATATGATCTACCCAGTTATCACATCCACTATAGAGAGTACGAAAGACGATATGATCTACTCAGTTATCACATCCACTATAGAGAGTACGAAAGACGATATGATCTACTCAGTTATCACATCCACTATAGATAGTACGAAAGACGATATAATCTACCCAGTTATCACATCCACTAGGGAGAGTACGAAAGACGATATGAACTACCCAGTTATCACATCCACTATAGAGAGTACGAAAGACGATATGATCTACTCAGTTATCACATCCACTATGGAGAGTATGAAAGACGGTATGATCTACTCCGTCATCACATCCACTATGGAGAGTACGAAAGACGATATGATCTACTCCGTCATCACATCCTCTATGGAGAGTACGAAAGACGATATGATCTACTCAGTTATCACATCCTCTATGGAGAGTATGAAAGACGGTATGATCTACTCAGTTATCACATCCACTATAGAGAGTACGAAAGACGATATGATCTACTCAGTTATCACATCCACTATAGAGAGTACGAAAGACGATATGATCTACTCAGTTATCACATCCACTATAGAGAGTACGAAAGACGATATGATCTATCCAGTCATTACATCCTCTATGGAAAGTACGAAAGACGATATGATCTACTCAGTCATCACATCCCTTATGGAGAGAACGAAAAACGGTATCATCCCAGGATTGGACACCCAAGCTCCTAACCAGATGGGCCGATGTAATACGACATCCACCAACCTCTGGAGCATATACTTTGGGTTATTAGAACCCTTACTCGTCGAATGAACACTATTTGTTCATTTGTTCATCGGCTGACAGTTTGGAACACAAGATTGAACAGATACTTAGCATATATGGTTATAGTAAATAGGCTTGGAACCAACATAGTAGCATTGTATTCCTGAAATAACCGGAAGCTGGATGTTTTGGTTTATGCCTGGAGTAGTGTACCATATCCAGTGTTCAGTTTGCCCAGATTATTAACGACATCTTTCATGTGCCTGGGGCAGGCTGGCATAAAGGGACCGCAGAATCAAACCAAAAACAGAAATCATTTCCCCTTGTGGGCACAAGACTTCATAGAGAGGTGAATGTTTTGGAGCCTGCTGATCGGGTATTCAGGGCACATCACTTTCAAATGTTTAATGTGTGGATTGGGCAATACATGTAGATGTAAAATATTTGGTCAATATTTGGTGCTGAATTCAACATAGGGTAGCACCCCCACATAAAAGTTTAGCAAGATGGTATGTCTCAATTTGTTTTATTCACAGGTATGTGAGATGACCTACTGGTAACCAGACTTGAAAACTCCATTTAGCCTGGACAGTGGCAAACGTTAACATTGCCGTCCATGGGATATCATTTGGTTCTGCAGTCTCTATAGTGGCGCTAGGTAGTAACGTCTCCTATCCTGGTTTAGTGTAGGTCTGAATGCCTAGATGAAGATGACCTCCTCTACCCCTCTTTGAAGACAACGGTGATCCTTTTCTAGAATTAACTAGTTTTCTAATTGTTAAAGATGCTCCACCGCTGACAAACGTTATTTTTTCACAATCAAGAATATGAGCAGAACGATTTAGTATTTTTCTTCCGTTAAAAAAGTTACTTAATTTACACCATTACCACCATTGAAAAGTTTGAGCTTCTAATTTTACTTTAAGTTAAAAATATAAAAAATAATTAATTGCATCCCGAAAAAAATTCCGTGCCACTATATCCTATATGGAATGAAAATACTGATTGCTTATGTACCAAAGGCAAAATAAATTATTTTATTACATTTTTTGTGCTAATTATACATATGTAACACGATTAAATACCAATTACTGTTCAAGTGATGAATATCATTTATGCTCAGTCGGCGGTGGAGCATCTTTAAATCGTGATAATTATCTTGTTAAATGCGTTTAGATATCTAGTTATAACGAGATATAAACGAATGGTCTCGTTAAAGAAGAGAAAATTAACGCTTTAAAACGATACTACTCTTTTTTATCTTGTTATAATGAGATAGCTAACACGTGGTAACGAGATACTTATCACGTTTTAACGAGAAAAGTAGTTAGTTCTATTTTTCGGAAGTGACACTAATAGGCGTTCGTACGTACATGTATGAATGATTTAATCATCAATACGATTGTTTACATGAGTCATAACATGCATCGTCTGACATTAACAGTTAATTGTAGTACATACCTCCATTAACAGTAACATAATTAAAAACTGTTCTCGTCATGCTTTGGCAGTAAGGCATTGTCGACATGATTTACTCTATCATTCTTTAACCCATTTTCGGTATGGATCGTTATGTATGGTTTCTGTATGTTGATGCTATTTATATATTTTACCTGTGGCTCTCGCATTTCTAATTGGTGTTACAATGTATTTCTAATTATTGACAAGAGTACTAAATACGTTTTGACATACTATGATCTTATAATTAAATTGTTAGTTTGCTTTATTAGGCTTTAACGTCCTATTAACAGCCGGTGTCATTTGGACGGCCGCGGTGGCCGAATGGTTAAGATGTCCCGACATTTGATCACAAGCCCTCCATCTCTGGGATGCGGGTTCGAATCCCATGTGGAACAGTTGCCAGGTACAGACCGCTGATCGGTAGTTTTTCTCCGGGTACTCCGGTTTTCCTCCAACAACAAATGTGGAACGTCCTTACATGACCCTGGCTGTTAATAGGACTTTAAAAATAATAAACAAGGCCTCCAGTGGGTACAATCTACTGCGGTATGTGGATGTCTGTATAGTGTATCCTTGTACTTACGAATGTGTTTTACCTTCATATATATAGATACAATGCATATGTTCTTTCATCTAAAAGATTAACAATTTGAAAAAAATATTTAATTATTTCAACTCAATGATAAGTACACACATAATTTAGGTTCTATGACCATTTATGTGACTAAGTGAAATAATAGTGGGTTTTTTAAGAAACAAGAAAATCATTATTAGTGATTCATGTTGAAATAATAATGTCACGTGCATGATTCAGAAGAATGTTTAGCATAGATCACCTGCTATGTCCTAGATATACAAGGCTATTCTACAATATAATATATTTACAGTTAGAAATAGTTAATATTCCTTAATCGTTATTGTTTAATTGATTTCAACCAGTCTAAGGGACTTTCTTCTGTAAAAAAAACAAGTCAGGGTGAGTACCGGACACTTCTGTGCCGGACGAAAGATCCAAGTTGTGGGTGTTAATTTGTGGACGGGAGGAGTCAAGTTGACGTCGATAACCTTATTTCACAGAATATCTTCATAACTTACAAGAAAATATCCACATGTAATGTTTTGCAACGTTGCGACACGTCTATATCGACAGGCATTTATCTTTGTAATCGAACATCACAGACTAAAGGTCAATTGCACAACTGTAATGCGCTTTATTGAAACAGGGAGTTTCATTCCACTCTTTCCTCTCGATCCATATAGTAGACACCAGTGGTTCATCGGGTAGGCAATAATTGGGTAGTGGAACTAAACTGTAATCTGGTAAAGCTAAGTACGCCTTCTTCTACTCTGTCTGCGATGTCCGTTCACCTTTATCATGTGTATGGCTTGTGTAAGTCTTTGATTTTGATACTAAAGCTCTATTTCACAGATGTAGTGCGCTAAATTGTCACATGGTATGTCGTCCCACAGTTTCGAATTCGGCCACACGCATACACAGTCCACCCAGTCCTTGGTTGACGCCAGTGGTTCGCCGGGCTGCCAATAATGGGGCAGTGGAACGAGACTATTGTCGGTAAATCTTAGTACGCCTTCTTCTACTCGGTCTGTGATGTCCGTCCACACATGGACTCCGCTACCTGTGAACAAAATAACTAGTTGAATTGCTAAACTCCTGTCAGATTTTCATATATACATACAAGATCATTTTATATATGAATTTGCTGCATCGATAACGTTTTCTAAATCGTGCCAGTTCCATAAGTGCTTACTGCTGTCAGCGATAGTAGCTAAATCTTGCCCGATTCTTAGAAAATCCATAAAGATCAAACTCAATTCGATAGATATAAAACGATATGTAGGTATATCCTTCCATCTAGGTTTGTTTTGGGGTTTAATTTTGTTCCAAACCATAAGAGATAGACCCGCTAATTGGAAACAAATGCTTTCGAAGAATCAGATCTCGATAAAATCAATTTATGATAAGTATTTTGGGTAGAAACATCCCATTTCTGACACTTAAGTTTTCCGGTTTTAGGTTAAGTTTTGACAAAGTACCAGGCTAGTGTAGAGGAATCAAACACGAGTCATTGTTATGAGGTACATGTGTTTGGAAGACGCGTCTGTGTAGTATTAATGTGGTTTTTTTCTTCCGTAATAAATGTCACATTTTTGTTGACATAGGGAACATAAACGTAAACCCATTGACATTAACAATGTCCACAAGATGTACATGCAAATATATAGTAAATTATCTTAAAACCCCAACATTTTGAGGAACAAGGACATAGTCATTCAGATCCCCCGCCAATAGAGGTGTCAAAGCTGAAGTAAGTTTGATTGTAGAGACTTATGTGTATGAAAAAAACACCAGGAAAAAGGAAGTTGAGCTAAAGAAAGATGGAGTATAATTCAAGTAGAGCGGGGCTGCAATTGTTGAATCAGGTATACAGCCTTGACATTTATATTAGACTATATACACAAAGATGGGTGGAGTTTTGCAAAGTAACATTTACCATGATATTTTCAGCAATGTTTCCATGGTAACGGAAAAAGTGCAAAAAATGAAAACCTAAAAATAGAAAAAGGTACTACTAGACAATAAAAAGAATGTGTCTATGAAGTTTCGTGGAAATATCTCTGCTGGTTTTAGAGTTATGCTCCGGAAATGAACCTGGTACAAAAATATGATATTTTCAGCAATAATTCTACGGTTTCATTTGTTTGTTTGTTTGATTTATTAACGTCCTATTAACAGCCATGGTCATGTAAGGACGGCCTCCCATGTATGCGGTGTGTTGCGTGTATGTTGTGCGAGGTGAGTGTACTGGGAGACTGCGGTATGTTCATGTTGTGTCTTCTTGTATAGTGGAACTGTTGCCCTTTTTATAGTGCTATATCACTGAAGCATGCCGCCGAAGACACCAAGCAACACACCCCACCCGGTCACATTATACTGACAACGGGCGAACCAGTCGTCCCACTCCCTGTATGCTGAACGCTAAGCAGGAGCAGAAACTACCACTTTTATAGACTTTGGTGTGTCTCGGCCAGGGGACAGAACCCAGAGCCTTCCTCACAGGGGCGAACGCTCAACTCAAGGCCAAAAGTGAGGCGGTGCCAAGGGAGGCATTAGGAAAGATAAAGTCAGTTAGGAAGAGAAAAGATAAGATCCTAAATTTAGTCGCCTTTTACGATCATGCAATAGGGACAGCAGGTACGATTCTAACGCCCTACCTGCAGGGCCAGAAAAAAGCACAAAAAGTGAAAACCTAAAAATAGCAAAAGGCATTACTAGACCATAAGAATAATGTGTCTATGAAGTTTCATGGAAATATCTCTGCTGGTTTTAGAGTTGTGCTCCGGAAACGATTCTTACACAAAAATCTGCCATTTTCAGCAATGTTTCCATGGTTACAGAAAAAAGTACAAAAAGTGAAAACCTTAAAATAGCAAAAGGCACTTCTAGACCATAAGACTAATGTGCCTATGGAGTTCCGTGCATATATCTCAACCGGTTTTCCAGTTATGCTGCGGAAACGAACCTGGTACAAAAATATGATATTTTCAGCAATGTTTCCATGGTTACGGAAAAAGTGCAAAAAATGAAAACCTAAAAATAGCAAAAGACACTACTAGACCATAAGAACAATGTGTCTATGATGAAGTTTCATGGAAATATCTCTGCTGGTTTTAGAGTTGTGCTCCGGAAACGATTCTTACACAAAAATCTGCCATTTTCAGCAAAGTTTCCATGGTTACAGAAAAAAGTACAAAAAGTGAAAACCTTAAAAAAGCAAAAGGCACTACTAGACCATAAGACCAATGTGTGTATGAAGTTTCGTGGAGATATCTCTTCTGGTTTTAGAGTTATGCTCCGGAAACGAACCTGGTACAAAAATATGATATTTTCAGCAATGTTTCCATGGTTACGGAAAAAAGTGCAAAAAATGAAAACCTAAAAATAGCAAAAGGCACTACTAGACCATAAGACCAATGTGTGTATGAAGTTTCGTGGAAATATCTCTACTGGTTTTAGTGTTATGCTCCGGAAACCATTCGTACGGACGGACGGACAGACGGAACCCATTTGTATATCCCCCGCCAACTTCGTTGGGCGGGGGATAAAAACTCGCAATTGTTAAACGGAAATTAGTGTCTTATGTAGCGTTTTTGCAAAACCGATTGGTAAAAAACTTATTAGGGTAGAGTATGACAAAGGACGATTCATATTTAATGCAATTACTTCTCGATAAAGCATAATCTTTCACGCAGATCCAGCGGACAGTAGTTATTGGCCTTGAAAGATGGCCGCCGTCGGCCTCACAGTCACTCTTTGCGACCTCAAACTGCACCTGACTACCGACAAACTTGAGAATGGATTCGGTTCCACATACCTCCGTGTAACCTAGGGCATTATAGGGTGATAAATCTGAAATATAAGATATACATATCAGTAACAGTGGTTCTGTGATAAGACATACATGTTTGTCCTACCTAAAGGAGTCTTTCTCACACAACTGTTCCGGTAGTGGTTTAATGAGATAAACCGATGCCGGCAGACAACTGTTCTAAACATTTATGCAATCAACTAGACATTATCTGAAAGCAGATATATATATAGGATCTTACATGAGTGTTCATTTCATGAGATTTTATGAAACGAGGTCAAAGAAGTGTTTATTTTTGCGAGCCTTGGCGAGCAAAAATTAAAACTTCGAGACGAGTTTCATAAAATCTCATGAAATGAACACAAATAAAGATACTTTTATCAGATAACTAAATACAAAAAATACCTACTACATAACAAAGAATTTCACGTCAAAATGTATTCGAAAAATCTAGCAGAGGCCGCCATTTTGTCCCGCCGGCCTCGTAATCCTGAAGTCACGTCATTTTTCCTGACGTCATTTTATTGTTTCTGTCTGACGTCAAAATAAATTTCCAGCCATTGAGAATCGCTCCTGGTCATATTACACTAGTGAAATACGCAAAAATATTACACGGGCGAAATCACTGGATATAAGGCGGATTATGTTATATATCCTGTTATGTACTAGACTGGTAATGACATAACCTGGCAATACTTACCTTGGCAGACTAGATCTGGGGTGCCCCATTTCACCTTTCCTTCGTCACAAGTCATCACTTTACTCCCGGTGATATATATGGCATTGACCTCACAGGCGAAAGTGACAGTCACAATTCCATTAGAGATAGACCAAGTATGTGTTGTGTGGGAGATGGCTGGAATCGTTCTTGTACAGCTTTCTGAATTTAGTTGCCAAGGTAATGTATGTCAGTAAATATAAGTATTTTCAAAATTACATTTTTATCTAGAAATGTATTCACAGTATGATTTACGACTGCTTACGTAATGGTAAAACTATCATCCAAATGCATAATCAACAAATGATTCCACTACTGCAAAGTAACACACCACTAACAATCCACAGCCTTTCAGAGTATACAAACATCAACACAAACAGATATCATGCAGAGAAGGCAGTCCTTAAATTACCCTAGCTGCTAATAGGACGTAAACAACCCAGCCATCCAACCATCATTCGTGTTGTATGTGTTTGAAATAGTTGAACCAGTTGAACCATTTGCCCTCCTATAGTGCTATCTCACTGAAGCACACTGCCAGAGACACTGGAGCTGAGCACTTAGTAGGTAGAATCACTTATGTTTATAGACTATAGTGTGTCTCGGCTACTAATCAGAACATGGAGCTTTTCTCACAGTGGATCACTGTTTGTTTGTTTGTTTAATTAACGTCCTATTAACAGCTATGATCATGAATGGACTCCCATGTATGCGGTGTGTTGTGTGTATGTTGTGCGAGGTGCGTGTTTTGGGAGACTGTGGTACATTCATGCTGTGTCTTCTTGTATAGTGGAACTGTTGCCCGTTTTATAGTGCAATATCACTGAAGCAGGAACACTTAATGTACATACCTCGAGTGTAAAACCTAAATCCTGGTGTACTCGTCGTGTCATTGAGAGCAAAGAAGTGGTCTTTGTTTATACGACAGATTTTGGTGGCACTATTATAAAACAGTGACCAACAGTCAGCGTGGTCCAGACAGTGATCGGCACATTTTAACTGTGATCTTGTGGTGTACTCGGCAATACCACCAGATATCTCTATCCTGTCTTGTAGACTTGGCATGACGGCAAAACGTCCTCTTCTAAATGTATCAGCAGTACAGGCTAACAAGCCAGATATTACTGTAAAATCAAAATTAAAGTTAGGTTTTCTCACACAAAAATACTATATATTATCCCCTATGGACTGTTCTTCTGTTAGTTTCTGCCCAGTGTAGATGATATCAATTCGATAATATGGAAACTTCTTTGGCCCTGAAGTTGTTGAAATAAAACATAGTCTAAATGAAAGAAATAAAACATAATCTTAATAAAAAAATCCATTAGAATAAATGTCCTAAACAACAGACCGAAGCTATTTGTACAAAAGTCATTGTTACCATCACAGATCTTATAACATTTTGACAGTGCCTACGACATGTTCTACACACAGATAATATCTTGTTTAGTGCTGATTCCGAAACAAGGGTTTTTTCCAGATCTAATGTCTACGTCACTGGCCAAATGTAGACCAATAAGTTAGGCTAGAAACATTTATATGAGAAGCCTTTGCCAAGAAAGAACACTTTGTTGCCGCATTCTTTTACCTTGAAATGGTATACGACACATTGGCAATATGGAATCATGAATGATCTCCATGATATCGGTATACAAGGTAATTTGCCAAAGTGTATTTCAAATATATTTGACAGGTATTTCGAAGTTCGAACGGGTTCAACACATTCAGACACAGAAAAACAGGAGATGGGTGTCCCTCAGGGTGGTATCCTGTCTGTGGCACTTTTTGGCTTAAAAATTAACAACATAACCAAATGTCTTGGCCAATCTACAGAAGGGTCTCTATTTGTGGAAGACTTCTTGATCTGTTTCAGATCAAAGAACATGCACACTATAGAACGACAACTTCAACAATGTTTAGGCAAATTACAAAATTGAGCTGATGAAAATGGCTTTAGATTTTCTAGATCAAAAACTGTCTGCACGCATTTCTATCAAAAACGAAAACCAAACTACGACCAAGACCTCGCACTGAAGGGTATTAAAATTCCAATTGTTGAACAAACTAAATTTCTTATTATCATATTATATTCCAAATGTTATATCAAACTTCTGGAGAATAAGTGCTCGAGGACGCTGATCATTCTACGTGTTTTTCCCAATCTGATTGGGGTGCAGACCGTGAAATGCTTCTACGTATCTATTAGGCACTTATTTGATCAAAACTTGATTACGTCTCGATTGTCTTTGGATCGGCTCGCAGCTCCTATCTACAGATGCTTGACCCTATCCAGAATCAGGGACTGCGTCTCGCACATAGAGCTTTTCGAACAACACATGTGAAGAGTCTCCATGTGGAAGCTAATGAGGCATCTCTAGACCATCGACGAAAGAAATTATCCTTACAGTATTTATTCACACAAAATCAAAAGCTCAAACTAACTTTTGGCATCAGAATTTCAAAATTTGTGCAGGAACTGAATATAAATTTCGACACCATTGACGAGTACATCATATCGGATGTACCACCAAGGCTCATTCGAACATCTTATATCGATTTATCTCTACATGAGAGGACAAGGTCTAGTGCATTACCCGAAGAACAAAAATCCTCCTTTTGGGAGTCCATTTAGGGCTTTCCCTGATCATGTTCAGATCTACACTGACGGTTCAAAAGATGGTAAAAAGTTGCAGCAGCATGCTGTACATCTAATCACTGTTCCTCTATCCGACTTCCGGATGTTGCCTTCATTTTCTATGCGGAAACATCTGCTATCGGTCTGGCTTTTGACCATATTGAAAAGGAGCATGTCGCATTGAAAAGGCAATCATCTGTTCTGACTCTTTCGGTTCTTCAGGCTTTGAAATCAATAAACCCTAGAAACACATTAATCCAAAAAATTTTTGATCCGAACATTTCGATTATCTTCTAAAACTCAAAATACTTATCTCTGGATTCCTAGTCATGTGGGTATAAAGGGAAATGAAAAGGCCGATCATATAGCTAAGCTGCTCTTCGCCTAGTACAAACAGATTTAAAAATCTACCATAACTACCATACACTGACTTCAAACCTTTAATTCAGTCAGCCATCAAACACCATTGGCAACAAAGGTGGTCTACCGAAACAAACATTAAACTGTTTAAAATACAACCTACATATAATCCTAAACTGTCCAGTCGGAGAGACCGCAGAGAGGAAGTTTTTCTCTCTCGGCTCCAAATTGGACACAGATATTTTACACATTCCTTTCTATGGAGAGGTGAGGATCCTCCTACATGCCTTGCATGTGATTCCCCTATCACAATGGGCCATATTTTAATGCACTGTAATGGTTTAAAAAAAACATAAGAGATAAGTATTACAATGTCTCCGAACTGTACACATTATTCCATGTCGTTAGACATAATCGTATGTTCATCTATCTTAAGGACACAAAATATTAACGTTTTCGATCTTATCATCGTATCAACCCAACATTTTGACGTTTCATCAGCATTGCATGAGTTTTCTCATGTGTTTTAATCAACATTATTTTATCGCATACAACCTTTTTATAAAATCAAAATTTACAATTTGTGGTTTTTGGCTATGTCTTATCCTAATCTTTCAGATACAATCATTACTCTTCTTCTGTCCTTTAATTTGCCCTGCAGGAAGGGAGTTAGAATTGTACCTGCTGCCCCTATTGCATGATCGTAAAAGGCGACTAAATTTAGGATCTTATCGTTTCTCTTCTTCCTAACTGACTTTATTTTTCCTAATGCCTCCCTTGGCACCGCCTCACTTTTGGCCTTGAGTTGAGCGTTCTCCCCTGTGAGGAATGCTCTGTGTTCTGTCCCCTGACCGAGACACACCAAAGTTTATATTAGTGGTAGTTTCTGCTCCTGCTTAGCGCTCAGCAAACAGCAAGTGGGACGACTGGTTCGCCCGTTGTCAGTATAATGTGACCAGGTGGGGAGTGTTGCTTGTTGTCTTCGGTGGCATGGTTCAGTGATATAGCACTGTAAAAAGGATAACAGTTCCACTATACAAGAAGACACAACACGAACATAACCACAGTCTCCCAAAACACCCACCTCGCACTTCACACACGCTACGTACTGCATGCATGGGAGGCCGTCCTTACATGACCTTATCTGTGAATAGGACGTTAAAATATTCAAACAAAGAAGCAAACAAACTGTCCTTTAAACTGCTGCATGACTTGTAGTTTTGCCCTAAATGACCTTAGTTATCGATGGGCCGTAAAACACAAACAATAAAACAAATGGTATGAATATGCTGTAACAAAATGGGTTGATATTTACTTTGTAACATTAAGTTTAAAAGTACATTTGATATAGTACGCACGAGGAAGTAAAACAAACAATAGATTGATAGGTATCCATATGTGATAGTCAGAAGCAGCAGTGTTAGCTTGCGCGGTATCACGTAGTCTGTCATCTTTGGAGATGATATATATCCAGTATGAGCAGGGCGGAACCTGACTTGCAGTTTATCAAAGCGGTTAGTAGTACGGCCAACATGATAACGCAGCAAAGCGTAAGGTTAGATGGGGATTAGAGATTTTAGGTCGCACGTGCCTATTTAATGTATGCACAAAGGGGCGGGGAGTAGTAAGCGTTAGGTTGATAGATATACTGGGAATTGAAGGTGTTAAGGGAGCCGGGCGAAAAGCGGGGACTATGTAACAACGAAGTACTATTAAAATAAATTTTAACTAAATACCAGGTGTATGTGTTGTGTCACAATGTGGCACTGTTCAGAAGTAGTTCTTCAGACTTGATCGAGTGGAGATTTTTGTGCATTTAACTTGCTTGAAATCATGCATATTGTTTGAAACACTTCAGTTTCATTTTGCATAATACAAATTGATTGGAACGTATTAAAAGATGTTTGCGGTAGTGTATGATAACATGGTGGATCAGTCAATTAGCAAGGCATTCCTTCTAGAACATATGCAATAGAGATTTACGAGAAAACCATGTCCATTCCCTAACACGCACATACTGCACAGGTATTTATAAAATAGTAAACTGTAAAATATATAAAAAAAAAATAAACTAACGCGTTAAAACGAGAAAACTAAAGCATCAACACGAGATAATTATCTCGTAAAAACGAGATAATTCACGCATTAAAACGAGATAATTATCTCATTAAAACGAGATAATTAACGCGTTAAAATGAGATAAGTATCTAGTTAACTCGATAATTAACGCATTAAAACGAGATAAATGATACGATTAAAGCGAGAAAACTATCTCGTTTAAACGAGACAACTAACGCAATAAAACGAGGTGATTGTTTTCTATCTCGTTATAACGAGAGAATTATCGCGTTTCAACGAGAAAAGTATTTTACTTTATTTTTCAAAGTGACATATGCTTACGTACAAACCTGCATTAGTACGAAGTTAAAACTGATAAAGCAAACAGTACAAAGAAAATGTATAGTGTAAACTCGCTGCTAAAATAACTGAAATTAGCACAATTAATGATTCGAGGCTATCGAGACAAAGCGACGGCGTCATCTTGATTTTAGCAATACATGTTGACGTTGAAATAATCCGAAATGTGGGTTTTTGTAGTTTTGTGATAAAATGAGAAATGTTTATTTGGATTAAAAAACTAGCATTATAAAATATCATATGCGAATAAGTGTTACCGGCAACAGACTATTTTTTCATATTACTTAATATCCGGAATCCGGATGTTCCCGGGTCTGTTTTATGTGTTAGGTGATAATAAACACGAGGCAATCTTACATGTTATTTTAATATATGGCTTGGGTATCGAGTTTGATTTTATAACACATTAAAGAAATCTACAGAGGACAAAAAGGATTTTCATTACATGAAATGATTATCGATTTACTGTTCGCCACCAAATAACATTTTATTGTAACCAATTACCAGGGCCCAGTGGATCATGACACTATATAAATAATGGATAATGGTATAAAATTAAAAGTTTGCAATTATTGAACATATTTCAGCAACAATTCTAAACGTCATACCAACATTTCGTCGGTATTCGGGTCATCTGACCGAAGAGTCGTGTTTCACCCGTCATACTGAAGTACATCAGATGATTGGATTTCTCCTAGCTACCGAATTAACTCTTATTATTCCAACACGAAAACAGTTTACTTTATTTGCCTAACATAAATTGGTTTGACTACAAATTACATAATGCTGCATTTATGAATATAATTTTTGAACGAACTTCAGCAAAGGTCATTTATCCATTTTCAAGAATTCAAAGAAATTTCTGAGCCAATGTTGCAACGAATTGCTAAAATGATAGATGTTTGTTCTATCTTTATGTAAGCACATGTATATTGCATATATATGTTACTTAGTCGACGTTCAGGCATTTGTAAGACATAGAATCGGTTCAAATTGTAAAACATACGTAACAGTTCCAATGTAAAACATAAGTAACAGTTCCAATTGTAAAACATACGTAACAGTTCCAATTGTAAAACATAAGTAACAGTTCCAATTGTAAAACATACGTAACAGTCCAATTTCCAGTTCAATTGTAGTAACTTCCAATTGTAAAACATAAGTAACAGTTCCAATTGTAAAACATAAGTAACAGTTCCAATTGTAAAACATAAGTAACATTATAAGTAACAGTTCCAATTGTAAAACATAAGTAACAGTTCCAATTGTAAAACATAAGTAACAGTTCCAATTGTTGTAAAACATAAGTAACAGTTCCAATTGTAAAACATAAGTAACAGTTCCAATTGTAAAACATAAGTAACAGTTCCAATTGTAAAACATAAGTAACAGTTCCAATTGTAAAACATACGTAACAGTTCCAATTGTAAAACATAAGTAACAGTTCCAATTGTAAAACATAAGTAACAGTTCCAATTGTAAAACATACGTAACAGTTCCAATTGTAAAACATAAGTAACAGTTCCAATTGTAAAACATAAGTAACAGTTCCAATTGTAAAACATAAGTAACAGTTCCAATTGTAAAACATAAGTAACAGTTCCAATTGTAAAACATAAGTAACAGTTCCAATTGTAAAACATAAGTAACAGTTCCAATTGTAAAACATAAGTAACAGTTCCAATTGTAAAACATAAGTAACAGTTCCAATTGTAAAACATAAGTAACAGTTCCAATTGTAAAACATAAGTAACAGTTCCAATTGTAAAACATAAGTAACAGTTCCAATTGTAAAACATAAGTAACAGTTCCAATTGTAAAACATAAGTAACAGTTCCAATTGTAAAACATAAGTAACAGTTCCAATTGTAAAACATAAGTAACAGTTCCAATTGTAAAACATAAGTAACAGTTCCAATTGTAAAACATAAGTAACAGTTTCCAATTGTAAAACATAAGTAACAGTTCCAATTGTAAGACATAAGTAACAGTTCCAATTGTAAGACATAAGTAACAGTTCCAATTGTAAAACATAAGTAACAGTTCCAATTGTAAAACATAAGTAACAGTTCCAATTGTAAAACATAAGTAACAGTTCCAATTGTAAGACATAAGTAACAGTTCCAATTGTAAGACATAAGTAACAGTTCCAATTGTAAAACATAAAACATAAGTAACAGTTTCAATTGTAAAACATAAGTAACAGTTCCAATTGTAAAACATAAGTAACAGTTCCAATTGTAAAACATAAGTAACAGTTCCAATTGTAAGACATAAGTAACAGTTCCAATTGTAAGACATAAGTAACAGTTCCAATTGTAAGACATAAGTAACAGTTCCAATTGTAAAACATAAGTAACAGTTCCAATTGTAAAACATAAGTAACAGTTCCAATTGTAAAACATAAGTAAAGTTCCAATTGTAAAACATAAGTAACAGTTCCAATTGTAAAACATAAGTAACAGTTTCCAATTGTAAGACATAAGTAACAGTTCCAATTGTAAAACATAACGTAACAGTTTCAATTGTAAGACATAAGTAACAGTTCCAATTGTAAAACATAAGTAACAGTTCCAATTGTAAAACATAAGTAACAGTTTCAATTGTAAAACATACGTAACAGTTCCAATTGTAAAACATACGTAACAGTTCCAATTGTAAGGCATAAGTAACAGTTCCAATTGTAAGACAAAAGTAACATTTCCAATTCTAAGACATAGGCAACTATTCCAATTTCTCATCTTACACATTTTAATCTGGTAATTATCTCATTACAATTTAAGTCTTCTAGACATAAACATATACAACTGTAGTCTACTTTTGGAGGTTGCATTCTTGAGAGTGTGTGTATCTCATCGATTTTTTTATTGTTAGCATGTAAAAGTTCATCCAAAATAGGATGAATACCCTCAATGAGACAAACAGATCAAATGAAATGGGGGGGTTGAAGGTTACAAAAGATTACTCGCAAACTAGAATAGGTGATCCTATTTATATATGTAAATATGGATACATCAATATTGTTGTTCTAAATTCGAGTTTCTCACTAATGTACTTATTTAACTTATCAACTTTTCTTTTTAATTTCAAAATTTAAACACTCTGTAATTACATAACTATAGAAGAATTTTGACAAATAAGTTCATAAATAAAGAGGAGGTAACCTATCTACAAAGATTTAAGGGATGTAATCGGTACTTAAAACAGCGTACAGCGTCAGTTTTCATTAGACATTTGAGTGATAATGCGGAAACGTGTCTGGTCCCATCATCAAATGGCAGACTATTCAAAGAGTTTTTAGTCGTCCTGTAAACACTTCTAGCTATCACTACTTCTCATGAAGTACCAATGTAACCCAATTATTTACGACAACATTCCGTCGCCTTGCTCCCACATTTATCATGGCGCCCATATGACTATCAGATATTGAAAATCCCCGTGGCATATCACTACTGACCTATATACACATATTACAGATTATGTGATACTAAACAATACACTTACCTATGACGAGATTAATACTTGTGTGTTCCTTCTTTCTCATTTTCGACGTCAAATGATCACATGACACCACTCCCGGTACGAAGCGCATATGTATGGATCGTCGAGAACTAGAATATTGATGAGTATATATGTATTACGTTTTGATGAAGGTACACTGTATTTACTCAAATTTTCCCCATGAATGGGAAAAAGATATATCACGAGATCGTATCATATGATTTTATCGATCCGATGAAATAAACGAAAACGCAGTCGAATAGATGAAGTTAAGGATATATTAACCGACCGATTTAGAATTAGCATTATCTGTGTAACATCTGCACTTTCTTGACACCTAACCGCCTTGAAGGCTTTAGGTTCTGTCCGCTGGCCGAGGCACACAGCAGTCTTTAAAAGGTAGTAGTTTCTTCTCTTGATACTTCTTAGCATGAAGGTTTTGGTTTTGGTTATTAGGTTTAACATCCTATTAACAGCCAATATCATTTAAGTATAATATACCACGGTGTGTGGATGTCTAATTGTTTAATAGGCAGCGGTATATTCATGCTGTGCCTCGTTTCAATAGTGGAAACGTTTGTGTTTATAGTGCTTCTCAGACACCATAACCGCCAAACAAGCACGATCCACCCGGTCACATTCAAATTACCAACAACGGACAAAACAGATCTAAATAAATTCACATTTCAAATGAATAGTTATACGAAATTTTACCGTATGATTTTCTGGTGCCGACAGTTATGTATACGTACACAAAGTTTATGTGGATGACCAAAACCTTGTTGTTGAGGCGTTACCATCAGGTAGTAGGTTTGGTGAGAACAAGATCGTGATCGCAGATGAATTGGTGGAGGGGATGGAATAAGACCGACAGATGAGAGGACAGCGCAGATAATTAAAGTGGTTGCCAACTCAGTATGCCCGTATGCAAAAATGGAGGTTAACTACCCCTCGACTCATGATTCTGGATGGATGTCGTTGCTGGACATTCGGGCTAGAATTCGCGACGAGGATGGGTCTGTGGACTCGAAGTTCTACAAGAAAGTGGTTTCCAGCTCACAGTTCATTCTCAATCGCAGTACACTCCCTGAGTCCGTGAAACGGCAATCCCTAGTTAAGGACGGTATGCGTCGACTGCGTAACACCAGACCATCCTTGGTACCAGAACTGCACCAAGAGCTTTTTGAAGATCTTGCAGAGATGATGCTGATCTCGAGATACCCAGAGTCTTTGGGGTCAATGTTATAAACTTCAAGTGTGAAGTCATCAAGACCTTCTCCAAGCCACCCGAACGACAACTATCGAAGTCAGAATGGGAGCAACCTGTCGTAGAGATTTATGGGGTCACTAGGGGACTACGGCTGTGAACAGCAATATGTGATAGGCAATCTGATTAAAATGCGGATCCTTATGACCACTCCGTTAAATAGAGGATCTGACAACTTCCCATGGGGGTCATGTTCATGTGACCTTTATACCACGTGTACATAAGGTAACATGCATGTTCTGCATCTTGCTGAATCAAATGAAAACGACATTTCGTCCCAGTGTACATAAACGGTTAGCAGTGTTGTGCTCTTGGGGCGAGATGACTGTCAAGATTTTGCAGGCAGCATTTGTTTGGCCGTTATCAAGGGTCACATGGACGTGGACCTTTTATCAAACGTAATGATAATGGGAATCTGATTTTTGTTAGATTGATGTGATAGGCACTATGTTTACAGCATAGTGTGAGATATGAGTTGTCTCAAAATAATAACATAGTCAGACATTTCGACCGCAATTTTGATTGCCACCTCTAAATAAGCCGCCGTAAATATCAAACGGGTCGAAAATTTCATACCTGCGCACGAACACGTTGTGTTAGTGTTTTTTTGGACTGAAGAAGGCCTTAGAGTAGCAGAATATATATTCCATAGAAATGATTTTTAATTTACTTTGAATTTATTTTGACCTTTTATTTCGGATTATTAATATACTACCTTTATACCGTTTTTACCTCATTTTGAAATTTTACCTGACGTGTAAACGGACGGCACAAAATTAATCATTTACAAGTACACTGTAATTGATAAGATTCCATGTTTTAAATAACTTTTCTGTTGAAATCAATACGCTAATTTCTAAGTCGAATACAATTTTTATTGATATCAATTACCATATTTGAACAACGTACATTTAACATAATTCATAACTTTATTTAGTCAATACATCAAATGTTGTGTAGAGTATGGTTGTTAGGTTTAACGCCCTAATATAACAGCAAGGAGAATGCCTGTAAACATGGACATTTACGTTAAATAAGCGAAAATCGCTTGATCGCGAAATATTCCTCGCGCGGAAGATTTTGTACATGCATGAACTTAAAGTATGGAATTGTATCTTTTAAGAAAATAACATCATATACAAATAACACCTCGTACTTCACACAGCAAGACACCAGATTAATGACCCTGAATGCTAATAGGGTGTAAATGTAATCAATCAAACCAAACTTATCTAGCGAAAGACAGTCAATAGGTTAACGGAAAGTCAAACTCTCTGAAACAGTTCGTAGGTAAAGGTAAGTGATAACTAATTATTGAGGACAACAGCACAAAATTAATTATTTACAAGCACATTAATTGAAAGCAAGGTATGTATTAAAATCAATACCTATTCACTGTGAAGTTGCTATTCCGTCATAACATACAGGAAAGGAACATGATCTTACGCTGCACCTGATCTTGCGCACTGGTAATATAAGCTAATTTCAATAAAGTAACAAACTTATTCAGACATAAAAAGTATAGAATGGCAATGTAAATTCTGATACAAGCTCAGTTTTTAGTCTAAGATACAGACGTACCGTGGTACAATCGGACGATAGTGGAAGAAATTGCGGAAAATGAAGTTTGATTTAAAAATTAGCCAACATTTTCTTATTTGAAAGTTTTAAAAATTGCAAACTGATTTATAATTCAATTATATTGTTTTTCATTGAAATTTGAATGGTCAGCTAAGTAAATTGAATATCATAATATGATTAAAATTGGATTACAGTGTATTGCGCAAGATCATGTGCCGTGTTTACTTCCAGTTCCAACATGGGTTAAGGTAATTTTTTTCGTTTATTTTTGGTAAACTGATAAAAAAACCAACATTTATTATTGATAGGCACTGAAAAACAAATGTTTGTTCCTTGGTGACACCATGCTATAACAATATTAAATTTTTAATGCTTTATCTATCGTCTATGAAACTCTTAGATGCACTTGATCATGTGCTGGCATAATATTACATAATTACCTTCCTTGCAGGTAGCTATCCATTGTGAGGTCATCATTTATGATGAGCAAACCTCATGTCATTTTCTCTGAAAAGAATGACGTTACGCTCGTAAACACATGACGTCACAATCAATACCTACCTGCAGGAGCAGATAACTCTGTAATGTGCCAATTTAAACTGCACTTTATTCACTGCTTGATTTCTATAATAGAGTAGTTTTTGGTGTTTGTTTTTTTTTCAAATTCTTGGTCAGCACAATTTAAAACATTGAGACGTTACATATTATATCCAAGCCTTATACATGCTATTAACGCAATATCAAAATATTTAAAAACTAGGAAACTCTTCTAAGCGATTTTGAAGTTAAAATGCGATCCGAAACTCCCGTATGTGCAAATATTTTATCGTGACACCGTCGAACGCCAACGTCCATTTGATTGTTTACTGACATCATTGATAATGTGATTGCACCACAAATATTATGTCAAACACAGCACATATTAAATATCAAAGCGCTACAGTCGTATGACATAAACACATATGTAAAATATGACTTGGGACATGAGTACCGTCTGATATATTCTGGCGCTGTCTATCATCCTCTACATCTTGCCTTTAATGTTTAGGACCAACATGACGACAGTACAGATTTGGTAATGAACTGGATTTAACGTTGAAAAGAAAACCAAACACTTCCCAAACAGATTTTCCGAGAATTTCAATTCAAATCAGAGTGAAGTAAGACTGTTTGAACCGCTCTGAAATATATTGAGATTACTGCAAAGTATCATTTGGTGAGTTTTTACCCATCACTACCATATATACCGTGGAAAAGGTAAACGGGATCGGGGTGCGAGGGAGGTGCGTACCTCTGACTTAGTGAGCGCTTAGGCGGCATTGGGGATGGGGGGGGGGAGCTTGAAGCGAGAAAATGGCCGAAAATGCGATCATAGACACATATATTGATAAGAAAAAATTCGCAGTCCATTTCAAATATCGATACCCTACTCAACTTGATCCTTCGATAGAACCACCAGAAAGAGACTTTAATCCTTTAATATACTGGACCAATATGCATATATTGCAGTCAATTCTGTATTAGCGACAACTGATCAATTTTAACACAATTTGGCCATATATTTATATTGCACTGTAACAATATGCCACTTAAACATTTGATATTTGAACATTGACATGTAACTTCATGATTTAGCTCACCAAAAGCATATATCGGCCTATAAAAGAGCTGAAATATAGGGATCATATATTCCTGGTTTTGAAGAAAGCGCCTTCAATCAACGGTTTTGTCGGATTTCGAATCGTATCACGTGACTGACGTTCGACACGACTTGCACGTGGTAAGCCAGGTAACTAGCTGGCCCTGCAGGTACGGCGTTAGAATTGTACCTGCTGCCCGTAAAAGGCGACTAAATTTAGCATCTTATCTTTTTTATTCTTCCAATCTGACTTTGTCTTTCCCAACTCATCCCTTGTCACCGCCTCACTTTTGGCCTTGAGTTGAGTGTTCGCCCCTGTGAGGAAGGCTCTGGGTTCTGTTCCCTGGCCGAAACACATCAAAGTCTATAAAAGTGGTAGTTTCTGCTCCTGCTTAGCGCTCAGCATACAGGGAGTGGGACGACTGGTTCGCCCGTTGTCAGTATAATGTGATCGGGTGAGGTGTGTTGCTTGGTGTCGTCGGCGGTATGCTTCCGTGATATAGCACCATAAAAAGGGCATCAGTTCCACTATACAAGAAGACACAACATGAATATACCGCAGTCTCCCAAAACACGCACCTCGCACAACATATACGCAACATACCTCATACATGGGAGGCCGTCCTTACATGACCATAGCTGTTAATAGGACGTTAATTAATCAAACAAACAAACAAATCACAGGCGAATGCCCTGCTTTTGATTCCCTGTATGCTGAGCGATGAGCAATGATCAAATTATTCTCCGTTTACAAAACTTGAGAACAATTTATATTTGTTTACTGTCCATACAGATTTGATTCTTGATTTTTAGAAAATAAAAATGTAGGAACACAATTTACCGTATTTAAAAAACCCATTGGAAATGTAGATTTTAAATAACCTAACTACAACTAGCACATAATGATATACATTATTTACATATATTACTGTGTTATAACAGTATTATCAATATATATACATACCATGATACACTTGTTTCATTACATATACATGTAAACAATGTAAATCAGCAAAAAAAAAAAAAAAAAAAAAAAAAAAAAAAACCAAGAGGCCCATGGGCCTTAGCGGTCATTAGACTGTTGGTACAATAAAATTTCTCAAAGGATATGGTATTGGCAAACAATTAAGGCAATATAAAAAACTTGGCATTAGATGAAGGTCAATATTATTCATTTAACAAACTGGGAAGCACTTCATCATCGCATGTTACAGGCCCAATATCAGGTCTCTAGGCCTCTTAAATATTCACAAGAAGTCATTTAAAGATTTTAGTATATTTGACCCCTGTGAATGAAGCTCAAGGTAATTCATTTGATTAAACTTGGTAGCCCTTCATCTCATGTCACAGGCCCAATATCTGGTCTCGAGGCCTCCTAGTTATTCGCAAGAAGTCGTTTACATATTTTAGCCTATTTGTTACCTTGAATGGCGGTCAATATCATTCCTATTTATTCGCAAGAAGTCGTTTACATATTTTAGCCTATTTGTTACCTTGAATGGCGGTCAATATCATTCATTTGAACAAACTTGGTAGCCATAGATCCGAACATGCTACATACATAATATGAGGTCTCTAGGCTTCTTAGTTATTCAGAAGAAGTTGTTTAAAGATTTTAGCCTTTTCGACCCCTGTGACCTTGAATGTAGGTCAAGATCATTCACTTAAATAGACTTGGTAGCCCTTAATTCCAGCATGCTGCAGGCCAAATATGGATGGAAATTCCACGAATTTGCTTGTTTTACATTTATATATAATTATATACAAAAACAGTGCGGAAAGATGATGACCCGGAACTGTATATGTAAATGAAAGAATTTGTTTCATGATAAGGGAAATAACTATTTCTCATGCTGACGTCTCAAACCCTTCAAGTATTTCAATGACCGTGATTTATAATTTTATTACACTTTTCGGAACAGATTGCCGTTAAAAGTTATGAATACATTAGGCTACTGTATTGAGTTTAAAAGTAATAAAATAAATAAGCCCATTAGTCTTATTGTTATTTTATATTAACTACATGTTGATTAAATATTGTTTATTATTCTAAGATTAAAGATATTAACATCTAGGTAATATTAAAACGGGAAAATATGAAGCGAACTTATGAAATAAAGGGAGATAACTATATTATGGTGACATCCTAATCAATGACAAATAAAGGTTTAAAGTTATATGTGCCGTAACTGGACGAAAATTTGACATGTTATTTTTTCTTCATTAATCTATTGAAAACCGTAAGGTTTGGTGAATTAAGCCGTGAAAATCATTCAAATGGTTCCAGATGTCTGACAAACGTTAGTTGCAACACAGAATTTAAGTACTGTAAATTGTTGTTTTTAATGCCTTATATCTGTTTATATGGAAACATACCTGCAGAAATCACTTTACAATGACTAATAACATTATAAAATTGTAGAATACGATTTGGCTTTATGGTCCGACCGTATGTACTCATTTCACTTCACTATAGATGTACATATAATGATTTTTGGCAGTACTGCCAAAAATCATTTTCAGCTCTTATATGTACTCGTAAAATTAAAACGTAAGCATTGAAAATACTGTAATTCTCAAAATGTTGGTAACTTTTGGTAATAAATAACATATCAAAAGCTCATCTTGATTCGTGAGTATGAAAAATACGGCACATATAACTTTAATGGTTCTAAAATGTTTTATCTTGGTTCGATTTTCGTGGAAGATTTATTCCAAATAATTATCATTATATATAATACAGATATTTTCATTATATATCAGTAAGTTTTAAAGGGCACATCACTCTGGGAAATAGTCCTGTTCTATGACGTAATATTGTAGGTAGTTAATTTCAGTTTTCATTTTAAAATGTTATTTTATATTGCTTTCATTCCGTCCATATACAGTCAATACACGTAAGGAACCACGGCAAATCTATGCAGTATTCATAGAACAGTCTGACGTACACCAGATAGGAATCAAATACATGTATTATGAATCATAACTATCCAACATGGCAGCATTTCACTTTAATGTGAGTTGAACAAACTCTGTTGAATACACGCATGGCCCAATAATTATTTAGGAACCAATTGGACGACGACATATGACTATTAAACATACATTGGAAATCTCCCGTGGCATTTCACTACTGACCTATATACACATATTACAGATTATGTGATACTAAACAATACACTTACCTATGACGAGATTAAAAGTTGTGTGTTCCTTCTTTCTCATTTTCGACGTCAAATGATCACATGACACCACCCCGGTACGAAGCTCATGTGTATGGATCGTCGAGAACCAGAATATTAGAGTATATATGCATTAAGTTTTGATGAAGGTACACTAGCGAAAAACAGTCAATAGGTCAACTCTCTGAAACATTTAAGTATTAACGTGCACATTATTGTATTAATTGAAAGCTAGGGCTAGGTATTTATTGAAATCAATAACTATTTTAATGTGAAGTTGCTATTCCGTCATTACATACTGGATAAGAACATAATCTTGCACGACACATGATCTTGCGCACTGGTAATTTAAGCTAATTTCAATAAAGAAACCGACTTATTCAGACATAAAAAGTATAGAATGGCAATGTAAATTCTAATACAATCTCCGTTTTTAGTCTAAGATTCAGACGTACCGTGTTACAATGGGGCGATATTGGAAGAATGGCGGCAAGTGACGTCTGATTTAAAAAGTCGCCAATTTTAAATATAATTTTAAATAAAAAATAATATTTACCCTTCTTAAGATTATAAATTGCAAATTTTATCTCTTCGATAAAAATTTGAAAATCGAATTCATCAAAGATGACGTCATTTTCGCAAATTACTGTTAACAGTATCGGATTCGAAGTTACAAGTGTACATCTTCAGTGTCGTGACTTGCTACGTTTTTAAAATGATCAAAAAGTCGATTCATTGACATTTGAGGAGGGTTTTTTTTGGCAAAATGTTTGTAGAAGTATTTTGGATTTTGTTTCGTTAAGTATTGTATCATGTCACTCTCTTCCTTCGCATATTGACGCTTTAATCTACATTCCATTACTTTATACTTTTTTTTTTTTATTTTTAAGTACATCATGTGTTATGTAATTTTGATCACAATTGAAATTATGTCCATGTAGGGCGTAAATATATTGCATCAACATATATGCATTTACCGTTAAACCATGCTTTGACTTCTCTTGCCGCTTAACCTTTTCCTCTTCCTATAAGTATTTTTGTAATATCATTGCATTTAAAATTCAACGATTCCTCAAAGTGGATAGACTATATTACAGAATTCTGTCTATCGAACGAACTATAATTCCACATTCAAACAAAGCGTGTACCATGCCTAGGTGGGTTTTTTGCGTTAGCGTGGTTTTTCCTCAATAGATTTTCGATTAAATAAGGACCGTAATCATCTCTTACATTTTTAATAAATTGCAATTATTTTGTCACCGAAACGCAATATCTATAAGAGTGTTGCATGAAGCATAGAAGAGACATGACACGGAGCTTTCGACGCCATATCAGCTTAGCATACTAAAAACACGTTCGACCCCCTGATATCTGTGAATAAGCCGGATATTTGGTATCGTTCCATTTTATGTCTGTATATATACATAACACTTCACGTTAATAGCACTATCGATTTCCGCGGTCCATACCAACGCTTTCAGTAAATTCATCCATCAGCGCAATACATATGTTGATAATTGTTTGTAGATAATCAAACACTTCGACGATAATCAAATTGTTGTCAGATGGAAATGCTTATGTTATGGAGAGAAGCCGAACAAATGTCCATAGTGTGGGGAGAATGAGGTGCGGAGCACACAATGGACACTTTTGAGGTTTCTCTCTAACTTAAAACATACATTTGTATAGTGTGATATCATCCTTTGCGTAATTAGTCCAGTGTCTGAATGAAAGTACTTTGGTAATCCTTAACTATTAACTGTCCATTATGTGAACTGAATTATCTAATAAGAAACAACTTAATCGATAGTTTTGGTCACTTAATGAACAGTTAGTGACCAGAGACAAAGCGAAGATGGAATCAAAATACCCAATACTAAACAACTCATTTGCATATCATAACCTCAGTATGAACCATTTTCTTTTCATAGAATTACTTCAGTATTTCAATGTAAGGCAGATATCATTGATTGTAATATTAGCCCATTGTACCTGCTGCCCGTAAAAGGCGACTAAATTTAGCATCTTATCTTTTTTATTCTTCCAATCTGACTTATCTTTCCCAACTCATCCCTTGTCACCGCCTCACTTTTGGCCTTGAGTTGAGTGTTCGCCCCTGTGAGGAAGGCTCTGGGTTCTGTTCCCTGGCCGAAACACATCAAAGTCTATAAAAGTGGTAGTTTCTGCTCCTGCTTAGCGCTCAGCATACAGGGAGTGGGACGACTGGTTCGCCCGTTGTCAGTATAATGTGATCGGGTGAGGTGTGTTGCTTGGTGTCGTCGGCGGTATGCTTCCGTGATATAGCACCATAAAAAGGGCATCAGTTCCACTATACAAGAAGACACAACATGAATATACCGCAGTCTCCCAAAACTCGCACCTCGCACAACATATACGCAACATACCTCATACATGCAGATATCATTGGTTGTAATATTAAGCCCATTGCTGTTTGATTTTACATACAAAGGATCTTACATAAGTGACTATGTGATATGAAATTTATCAAACGAGTTCAATGATTTGATATACCACGAGCATTTAGGCGATCGGCATATCAAACTTTTTAACGAGTTTGATAAATTTCATATCATATAGTCACGAGTGTATAAGATTCTACTTATCACATAACTTTTACCAGGTGTTACGAAAACCGATTATATGAGAAAAAAGTCGTTATTATGAGAAAAAAATCGTTATTACGACAAAAATAATTATTACGAGAGAGAAAAAGTCGTAACTACGGGTTTCAAACGTCGTTGAAATTACAAAATAACCATCTATCTAAGCGCAGTGTGCATGTATAAAAAACATTGTTTTTTTCAAAGTAAATTATCTTATCAAAGTAAAATTGCTGAGTGAATTTGTGACCCTAATTTCGGTCATATTTTTTCAGCAAATTTTGCTGAATATCTGTTCATTATGCATAATAAGAGGATTACCAGTCCAAATTCAATAAAAAAGTAGTTTCCTACAGCAAAACTTAACACATCCGATTTCGCTATTGAGAATTGGAAACACAAAATAACCATTTCAAAAGCAAAACGACTCTATGTTTGTAACAAAGAAATTCGCAATAGTAACTTTGAGAATTATATGCTGTATACCCTAGTCTCCCAAAACACACACGCGCACTTCATACACGCAACACACCACATACATGTATAATGTGTACGTGGGAGACCTTACATGACCCTGGCTGTTAATAGGACGTTAATCTTATCAAACACACTCCACCCGGTTACATTATACAATGTACTGACAATGTACTGAGATTTTGTGGTAATTTTATGTAAATCAACATCTAGGTTATATTATGACAGGAAAACATGCAGTAAATTTATAAAATATTACAAATGGAGATAATACTGTTATGACATCCGTCCTTATTAATGGACAAATAATGTTTTTTATGGTGATAAAATCTTGAATAATTGTGGTTGGATTTTCTTGAATAATGACTTAATAAAAACAAAAATGTCAATTTTTACTATTTTTATTTCCTGTAAAAATAACTTTTTAATTGTGATTCATTTTGGTTTCTGTTACGGTATTTTATGAACATCATTGTTACGTCATTGAAATAAAAAATATATATCATAAAAATTACTTATGAAGGGAAAGGAAGCATTGCTTCCTTAAAAAGGCATTTTTATATACTACATCCTTTAAATAATACAATATATCATAAAACTGTTAAGTTAAAGATTTCATTGATGGGTCGAATTTACCTCAGAATGGTCAACTGTTTGGTTTTAATGTACACACAATGTTCAGTATCTCTGACAGTAGAGGTATAATAACATATATACGTGATAGAACAAGTATAAAAAATATTAAACCGGATAAATGTTGGGCTATGAGAGAATACTACTTCAGAACATATATTTGTATACCAGCTGTTTATTGGTATCTATAATAGTTGAATGGATGTGAAAGGAGTTATTTTAACAATCTAAAAGATAATATAATATTTTGGTTGGTAATTTGTATAGAAGTATGTATTCTTTCATACCTACGGGTGTAATACTGGCTGGTGTAGGGGAATACACTCATGTCGCCTGAGGCTGTATTGCATGGCTACCCATGCAATAGAGCCTTGTGACATCACGGCGTCAACAAAATCTCTAATTCCTCTGTAAACTTTTAACATGTTTTTCACAAATGTGACTGGTTTTACTATAAAAGGTGCAAACAACGTAATTTGTGTTGAAAATATCACGTAATTTTTCATGTATGGAAAATTGACTTCCAGTCTTGGATTTCATCGAATTTATTTCAAAATGTCGGGATATTATAGTTGTAAAATTGCATTAAAACGTCAAGGTATGACAGAAAAATACTCTTTCATAAGTCGGGATCACAAAATGTTGCAAAACCCTCGGCAAGCCTCGGGTTTTATTACATTTTGTGACCCTCGGGTAGAATATCCCTATCCTTGATATTCACATATGAAAGAGTCTTATATTCTATCCCCGATATGTGGTATCTTAACGTGATAAGGGACTTCAAATAAAACCATTTTTGTTCTTCACCGAAAAACGTTAGTATGTAGGGAGCGAGTTCAACAAACCTGGCTCATATTACATTGCATCATCATTGACATGTACTTGTTATTATAAGCTGGTAATCTGGATCATGTTAAAGGTAACACGTAGCAGTTGAAATATGTTTTGATGTCAATTATACATCAACATGTATTTGATAATATGTATAAAGACATGGAATTCATCGGAAGAAAATCTTCATTAATTTGAGCAGTTTTCAGCAATGCTAATTAAAAATTCTTGTTAAACATAAGAAGACATACACGAGCTTGGCCCTTCAGGAAGGTACATTGCATAATCGTAAAGGCGGTTAAAATTAAATTTTTATCGTTCCTCTCCATCCTAATTATCCTTCCTAACGTCTCCAATGACATCTCCTCTCTTTCGGCCTTCTGTTGAGCGCTTGCCCCTGTGAGGTAGGCGCTGTATACTGAGACAAACCATACTCTAGTAGTAGTAGTAGTTTATGCTCCTGTAAGAAACGATATCAATCAGACAAGTACGTTGAACTCCTGCTAAACGCTCAGCATACCGGGAATGGGATTATTGGTTTGCTTGTTGTCAGTATGATGTGACCGGTTGGGAAGTGTTGCTTGGCATCTTCAGCGATATGGTATATCGACATAGCACTATAAAACAAGAGTTTCTGTATTACACATCACGTATATACTGCAGACTTCCAAAACACGTACCACGCACATCGCACAAGCTACACATCGCATACAGGGGAGGCCCTAAAACATTGATTTTATCAAACACCTAAAACACAAATATCAATAAGGTTAGTTTCGGATAATTCATTCTGATGAGTGAAAGAATATTTATCAACATTAAATGTCAAATTCCCAGTGCAATTGTATATCAAAACGAAAGATCAGGATTCAATGTAAATAGCTAAAAGAGCATTGGCCTTTCATAGACAAAATCAATCATTTTCAATTAAGTACAAAAATAAACTTGTTAACACAAACTCGATCCTGTTTGTAGAAAATACAATACCAATATGTAGATATTTACCCAATAAACTGTTACAAAATGGAACTCTATGTAAACACTTTGAATGTATTTTATGTGTTAGATAAATAGAATGTCGCACGTCGGGGAGAACACATTTTTCTGTGTGTTTTTTGTTGTTGTTTTATTTCATTTATTTATTTTCATCACGTTGCATCAATTATTTGCTGCGAATTCGTCACAACTATTCTCAAGAGGGCTTTACATGTTGGCCCTGCAGGTATGGCGTTAGAATTGTACCTGCTGCCCCTATTCCATGATCGTAAAAGGCGACTAAATTTAGGATCTTATCTTTTCTCTTCTTCCTAACTGACTTTATCTTTCCTAATGCCTCCCTTGGCACCGCCTCACTTTTGGCCTTGAGTTGAGCGTTCCCCCCTGTGAGGAAGGTTCTGGGTGTGGTTTGATGTCCTATAGACAGCCAGGATCATTAACGAAGAACCTCCAATGAGATGGACGACTGGTTCGCCCGTTGTCAGTATAATGTGACCGGGTGTGGTGTGTTGCTTGGTGTCTTCGGCGGCATGCTTCAGTGATATAGCACTATAAAAAGGGCAACAGTTCCACTATACAAGAAGACACAACATGAATATACCGCAGTCTCCCGAAACACGCACCTCGCACAACATACACGCAACACACCGCATACATGGGAGGCCGTCCTTACATGACCATAGCTGTTAATAGGACGTTAATTAATCACAACAATTCTCAAGAGGGCTTTACATGTACCCTTATCCCTATGATGATAATTATCATTATACATTGTAGTACATAAACCATATTTTGTAATTTGATCTTCTTACGATAGATAGACAAACGGAAAACATATTATACATTAAAAAGTGTTTATAGAAAAACTATAAAAAATGGCATATCAAAATAATAAAATTTAATCTTATAATGATATGGGTTAATTCATACTCGTACTAAAACTTCGACGACTAAGATACTGTTTTCATTTGTAAAAAGCAGCGAGTTTCAGTGGCATATACATATAGTGGTAAGGGCCGTCACTGGCGGCTAATACAGCATGTTTGTAAGAATCTCTTATTTGTCATACTGGAGACCCGGGTTTAATTCTTGGTCGGTATTTTCGTCAGGAATGTGGAGTCATTCTTTGGATGGACAGTGCCCTTTTCAAGTCAGGTGTTGCTTCTTGAGATGTCAGACTAATTATTTAAAGACCTCAAACGCATTATCCTATATAAATATATATATCTTTAGGACAATTTTACCTGAATTTCAACTAAAAACTATCTGCAATTACCTGATGATGTTTACCTGAATTTTAAATTTCGAGATTCACAGATGGTATTCATAATGTTGTATTTTCTTACTTCCTAAGTTTTAGATATTAACTTTTCATATTTTTAATAAGTGTGTAACCATAGAGGAATTAAAACATACTTGGCTGCCTAATCTCGAAAAAGATACTAAGTATGTCAATATACAACGTAGTCATCACTTTTGTGTGATATCGTGTTTTGATATTTTTGTTTTGTTTTTAGGTGTCATCAATGTAAAGAAGTCCGATGCATTAATGTACGTATTATCTTAAATTGCTTTAATGCCTCAATAGAAATAGCATGTTGATATGAAAAACGCAAAACAAAAAAATAAGAAGAAACAACAGGAATATAGTGCAGCTGCCCAAAACACAAACATTTACATGCGCAACACTCCGCACACAGGAGAGAATCTACAAACAAACTGTGTGTGTACTACTGTGTCAAGATATATAACTCTAACATCGGCGAATAACCAGATTACAGTGAATGGGATACGAGTCAAGCTTAAACATACTACATGTGAACAATGCATCTTCATGATACATATATTACAATTAAATGCCAATTTTAAACATATTATATTTTTTCAATAAGTCTTCAAAATCTGAAATCCGACAATTTTGCGATTTTTCATGACGTCTAGTAACATTTCTATGTACAACATTCAGGATGCACAATCATTCTGTAAATTCAGAGTATTTCCTTTGAACTAAACAGTTCCTTTTACCATTATATTGCTTTTCCTGACATTAGTCAGTGACACTAGACTTTGATCTAGTATTACACGTCCTAATGTGGTTTTTCTGTAAGCATTATTAATGTCATTATTTTTTAATTTCATAGAGCGTGAAATATATTGTTTGCAAACTGTGAATCCGAGTTCCGGATTCCCACAAAAATTTATCTCATAACCCGATGAAATCAAAAGAAAATAGTGACATGAATGCTTATAATTATTTCTTTAGATAAAAAGATACGTGTAAACGTATGATTCCGTTGATTTTCCAAGAGATAAGATAATTGGTAACATTCCTTATTTCTACAATTGACGGTGATTAGTTGACGTCACCACGTCAACATTAGTGACGTCATAATGGTCACGTTTTTTATGTCAGTTATACCGTCATATACTTCACTTTGCCTTGGTTAATTTATATAGTAGAAGTGCCAAATAAATGTAAATATTACTTTAGAAAGCAATAAAGAGATCTACCTGAAATTTTATATGTAGGGTCACCTTGGTCCCTCATTGTGCATATAGCTGTTTTTGATGGAATCAGAAAATAACGTGTATCTTTATTAAAATATTCCCCAAAAATGAAAAATCTCTATGATAGTTTCAGATTTAAAGATTTCGCAGGGAAACGAGACGTAACGTACGAACCATATTTTAGTTGACTGATATGGAACAATCAATAGTTGGCATCAACATCCCTCTGGGATGGTTTTGCACTATTTGGCTCTGTTCTTAAGTATTAAAAGACAATTATATATCATCATGATAATACATAGTCCCACGTGTAAATATTTTAAGTCCCCTATGTAGTTTATTTATATTCTGTAGTTGTCTTTAAACAGACAATATTGTAAACGTAACAAGCAAAAGTTTTGTCATGTGGTAATTTTGTAATGTTTTAATGTCATTGCTGCAAAAGTTAGTTCGGATATCATATACATATAATATGTATGATGACCAACGATCACGTGAATTTGTTCCATATCTGACGGCACTTTTTCTAACTTGACCCAGAACTTGAACCTTCCGGTGAATGAAACGTCATCATTCAGTCCCGCTAAAACGTGACGTCACATTCACCGAAATGACGTCATTTTTACGATATCGAAAATCTCGTATGGCGGTGCCGTCTTTTTCTTGGCTCATGACAAAGGTATGTATTGTTAAGTAATTCTTTAATGGGTATTTATTGTTATTTGAGTATTTTCATTTCCTTTCAGTGATATATCACACTGAATAGAATTACGGTGACTGTTTGTGAATGCGCTTATTTATTTCCCACGGCAGTAAAAAGGAGTGCACTCTCATTCGGTTAAGTGAATGAATCTTTACCTCCGCATCAAAGAATCGTCTCGCTTCGAGCGAAACAAAGTAAGGAACTGTCATTGTCTTTAATGCCAGGTTATACAGAATACGTTGTATGTTATTCGTTGACCACAAATAACTTGAGCACAAGGCATAAATGATGCAAATAATGCCAAATAAATGTATCATTTGCTAGATTCGAGAGCAATGTTAGCTAGCTTGTCTGATGTAGTGCGGTTTGAATATTTCTTGACGTGCAAACCTTCACTTGACATGGTTGAATGTTCGTCCAACCGAGAATTACTCTTGTTACGAGGCACCTCTGTTAAGGGACTCAATAAATAACAACGGGATGTTAATTGTTGTGGTCTGAAGTAAATAACTATAACAGTATTGCGTTGAATTTAATTGTTCATTCCATTGTTGAATTAATCATACGAAATAGGTTTCGCACCCGGATTTTTATTCTCCTATTGTCCCATTGTGGGAATTTCTTCGAATATATCTACATTAATATACATGATACCAGCCACTGAAACATGGTATTGGTGTTCTGTTGGTGACGGAGTAATCATTATTCATTGGTTGATGAAGCCTCACAATTGCTAATGTAACACAAATACTGGTTAACGATGTGTTCACGACCACCAATACCTATCCTACCAGAACAATTCTTGTGTATGAAATGTAGTACATGGACTGACTGGGCTTGTTACCTGCATTTTTTAAGTTTTCTCTATGGCAGCAACATTATGGGAAAATGCCGCAAATAAAGTAACATCATACATCTCCTCACATAAAGATATAGCATTGTCTTTCTCCACATTACCTTCACAAACTAGTATCAAAATGGGTTGCAAATACAATACTGTACACCCGAGGTAGCGGTACTATTGTAAAGTATTATCATATCTGTTCTATTAAAGTTAAGTGTACATCAACATAAAATGAAACCTTCGACATTGGTTAAGATTTCTAGTTACTGAGAGTCAAGTGGAGTATTATACACACAAAGAGGATCGAGGTGTACATTATTTGTCAATCAACATCAATTAATATGTATCACCCAGTTTCTGTATTGCCCGTGATGTTGGTTGGTTGATTACGCTTAAATTCCTATTATTTAAGAGCGCTCAGTAGCTATATAGTGTAGTACAGGTTTTGGTATGGGATACTTATATAATAATTCTGTGTACCGTTATGATAGTGGAACCTCTTACACCAATCTGTTATCTTTATCTTTTTACTGAAACACATATACCAATTATTCTAAGAATATATAAACAGGTGGTCCCGTTTGATTTTCGTCTTCATATTGAGTATCAAGCAAGAGTTGTACACACTGCAGTGTATCTCGATCTTGGGAATCAATACTAAAGTCTTGTAACAGGTGCAAAATCTCAACTCAAATCCATAAGAGAGACGTTGTCATTGACTTAGAATAATAGACTATAAGGAATTAAAGTATATATTTATGAAACTACAATAGTTGTAATCGGAGTAGATGGTTAAAGAGATGGTAGTGATAGATTAAGACGTGATGTAATCACGATGTCCCGATGATACCGAACAATACTTGATTGAGTATACGGCATGCTTTGTATGAAACTACCAACCCATCTACGTATATATATAATTTTTTTTTATAAATTTACTCAATTAAATTAGATTGGGATTGTATTCGGTAGTTTTACCTTCTGTTAACACTGTGTTTCTCCACACAGGACACTGGTAATGAAGACAATTGGTCTAACAAAATATCTTCTTTGTGGTACATTCTTAAAAACCTTTTAGAAACCCAGAAGGGAATTTACAATGTCCTTTCCTTTTTACTTTGGGTGAAGCAGCATATTACGGACACACATAATTCGACGTAAAAGGTAATGATATATTATTTTTTTCTATTGTATATGCAGGATAGTTAAATATTTCTTATATGTATGTTTATTAAGTGACTGTATAGTTAAATAATGTTAAGACGTCTAAAGATGTCAGTTGCTCTAGATGTCAGTGTTTATGTTTGTTGCTCTAGATGTCAGTGTTTATGTTTGATGATTAAGTTATTTTAGAACATTCCCAACTCTCGCATCGTGTCAGAGAGGTCAGTATGTAAATGAAGTAGAATATTTCGTTCATCAAACTAGAACTGTAACCCGATGGCTGACTAATATCCCTCCACCGCTTCCTCTCATTAGAGGTGTCTGACTTGTTCTTGAAAAAAAAACATCATGGTCACAGGAAATTTACAAATTGTCCGGACAAATTTTAACCTGTGTATATTGACCTGGTTACTATGGCAACTAATATTTTGACTAACGAAAACCTGCATGTCCATCCCCATATAATCTCAAACAATACTGTCAAGTTTCATTGAAATTGATCCAGTAGTTTAGGTGGTGTTCTTACGACAAATTTTGAAACCTGTGTATAGTGACCTGGTTACAATTTCAACCAACATTTCGACAAACAAAATGCACATCCTGACCTACTTCCAAACAATGTTGTCATATTTCATTGAAATCAATCAAGTAGTTAAGGTAAAGTGCCTAGAAAATTTTGAAACCCGTGTATAGTGACCTGGTTACCATGGGGACCAAAATTAAAAAAAAAATCTATAAATCTAATAAGCTGCATGTATGTCTACATGAGATCCCAAACATTGTTGTTCGGACAAGTTCTGAAACCTGTGTGTAGTGACCTGGTTACTGTGGGAACCAAAATTTTAAAAAAAATCAAAAAAATTTAAAATCTAATAAGCTGCATGTATGTCTACATTAGGTCCCAAACATTGTTGTTCGGACAAGTTCTGAAACCTGTGTCAGTACAGGGCCCGGCACCATAAAATTTCTCAGACAAATGTTTATTCAAATTTATGTTAAATCATATACTTGAGTAAAAAATCTCTCTGAGTATACTTTTATGGTGCCAGGCTCTGGTAACCATGGTAACCAAAACTTATAAATTACTTAAACCTACGAAAACCTGCATGCCCATTTACATATGGTTCAAAACTATACTGCCAAGTTTTATTGAAATGATCCAGTGGTGTAAAAGGAGTTGCCCGGACAAAATTGACTTGCATTTAATGACCTGGTTACCATGACAACTAATATTTATACAAACAAAATTCTGCAGACACATCTACACATGGTCCCCATAAATACTGGCAAGTTTCATTGAAATCGGTCCAGTAGTTTAGGAGGAGTTGCTCGGACAAATTGTTCTTTTCTACGAACAGACAGACAAGCTGATTCCAGTATATGTCATATCAAACTTGTATTGTGACACGAGAAAATTTTTTTCATTGTATGGAAACATGCCAATTTGATTACCCGCTACGCTCCGGGGAAATATGGCATGCATTGGATAAACAAATCGTCAAGTCTCCCAACCGCCGGAGCAATAAATCCATAATATAGTATTAAATCGATTTGGGGTTAATTTAATGCTGCAGGATTCGTCTAGATGAAATATATTCTGTTTCAGATTGTTAGTTTGTGTGGTTTTTTTTTCATCATTAGAAAACAACAAACATATAGATTGTAAACATCAAGGATATAAAAAGCCGTTTTATTTCATGCAGTCTTCGGCTTATATAACATATTCTAGATCAAAATTTCAAAATTCAATTTCACACACAAAATATGCCACATTCCCACACGGTAGATCATCCCACTTATGCATGGGTGGCCAAATGGAAACGCAGTCACACGAGTCTTTTGTACCGGCTAATGGTTCCCCCGGTAACCAGTGATGAGGTGCTGGGACCGCAGTATTGTCCGAGAAGAGCAGTACTCCCTCTGTGTTTCTGTCTGTTATGTCTATCCACACGTGCACGTTAGACGCTGGTGAAATCAGAAAACAGAAAATTCCTTTTAACACCAAATTGGCTTTCTAAGCCCGATTAATGGTTACGTTACATTATGCGAAAATAATAGTAAAGCACACTTCAAAATGAACCCCGACCACCCAAGGGTTGCTATCACTGACGTTATATCCACCCCAGGACTAGGTCAAAGTAAAAACCGAAGGCAACACAAGTCACAGGTAATATCAGCTGATGTACATCAAAAGAATCGGCTAACGATACACTGTGGTTGCCTGTGAGTTCATGATACGTTTTTCTTAGTATAATCTAATCTGCTATAGTGTGTGAATAAGTTTATGCTTGCGGATTTTGAGAATTTGCTCCATATAGGCATTAAATTAAATTAATCCAGAGTAAATCACTAAAGAAAACCGGAAAAGGTGGGGGGATATGTTTGAATGAAAATTGAGCGCTAAGACGCGGATACCCATTTCAAAAGATGAAAATATTGTTTTACGTCTTTAGATGTGAAAGACCTAGGGTTTTCCAATATTGTCCGTAGATTACTGGATGAAGCATTTCCAAGTTTGTGTACTTGACTGACCTTGTCAGTAGTCAAAATATCGCAAACTTAACAAATTCTACAGAAGAGGTCTTGGTATACAATATCTTCATTGATAGCCATTTTAAGTCGAACAAGATCAGCATTTCAGTCTATATGGTCAATTGTTCCACTACTGTCTACTGTTATGTTAGCCGATGGTCAGATGACCGTTAATTGTAAGGCTCTCTGGTCTTTTGATCTTTCCTTTGTCTATACTTACACTGAGCGGCAGCAAACGTTTTTAGACAATCCCATCGCACAGTAGTTCGTGGTCTCGCAAGGTGGCCACCATCGCTTGCGCAGCTCCCCTTTCCAGAATCAAAAGAAACCTTGTTTCCAACAAACTTCAAAATTGACTCCGACCCGCACACTTGTGTGTAGCCTCTGGCTTGATAGGGGGCTATATCTGTAATTGTCAAGTATACTCCTTAAAGGTATATTGCATGCTAATTTCACTGAAACGATGTCACTTAAACATTTGATATTTGAACATGGACATGTAACTTGATGATTCGGCATCTTTCGAGCCTATTTTTCACGTGTACACGTAAAAAGGATTTTTTTTTTACTTTTATAATTAAAAATACTTCAAGAGCTGCAGTTTTATAAAAAGTTGTACAATTAGAAAGTTAAAAACTCAGACAGGCGGAGAAATATGTATAACGCTTGAACAGTTTTCACTACGACAGCGAAAGTAATAGACCATACAACTTTAAGTTATATCTCCAATTTTCTTATGGTCTTTTTCGCAACAATTGTTACAATGATTAGAGGTATTTCTACTTTTATATTTCATTTTCTTAACGTTCCAGGGAAAACCAGGTTTTCATAAGAGAGCATTAAGAGTTAAGGAATCACTGTTAGGCTGGCTAGAACTATCGTATCGCCCAGGAGGTCAATTTACCCCCAGCCCCCACCCCAATCCCGGCCCCTAGTTGTAACAAAAGAGCACCACTCTTGAAAAACGTCGATGCATCTTGTTCCAATATCAACTATACAAAACTTACACTGTATATGAACTATTTTCATTTTTCATTGAAATAACTCTGGTAGCTCAGAAGTAGTCAGTCTTCATACTGGAATTCAGTATCCCTAATTCATCTATAAGTATGTGGTATTACATTGAATATAGAAGGCAGGGAACATGCTATCACAATAAATTTTACTGTGAACATTTCATTATCTATTGACCGTAATACTAACAAATAAGGTCACATACAACTCACTGCCCCTGTAGTTTACTTGGTTGATACAAGTGTTATGGCAAACACATCCAACGTGGTCACATATAAGTTACAAATCTCGAATAAACTGAAGTAAGTACGGATGCGTTTTCTATTGTTTGTTTTAAACAATGCATACCTTTACAGACAATAGTAGCAACATTCCATTGTAACGATCCGCGGTCACAAGTCATCGCCGCATTCCCAGAGATGTAGAGAGCGCCTGTGGTACAGGCATAGGTGACTTTAGGATCTCCGTTCAGAAAGGAAAGCGTCTGAGTTGTATGGGCAAGAGATGGTAAAGGGCCCTCACAAAACTCTGAAATAAAATCAACCAAAACATGAGAGATATTCCGTATATCCGTTAATGTTCACATGGAAATTCCATTCGTGTCATACTAGGAGAGAACTTCTTAATGAATTAAACTCTACTTATCATATCATTAATGGGTACCCGAATTTATAATACAACAAAGTCGGGCACCTGGCTCAAAACCAAAGTCAAGGTTGATTTCACCCAATTCACAATCGTAACAAAAATTAGTTTTACAATTCGCTATTCTTTAATGTTTATTCCTTTATCACGTGTTTAAAATGGTAAATTGTACATGAAGCCTTAAAAACATCGCCTTGCGACAATGCTATCATAGAAGATCTTGGTGTATAACTGCTCTGAGCGTTGGTTAATTCTCAATATTGATGACGTTACTGTATATGGCAAAGTGACCTCCCAACCTCTCCGCCCCTCACCCCTCCCATAACTTACAACCCCTACCTCACTCTATCTATCTCTTTTCGTTTTTATTTAATTTTAAGTGTATATGTTTGTTATCTTTTAGAACGAAAAAAAATGTATAAAAGACTTTAGTTTAAACAATATTTTTTATTCAAAGATAAGACAATACAAGTAGAATACAATTCAATGATGTACATAAGGATTTGGTAACAAGCTTTAAGCTTATGTAAAACCTTCTCCTTATTTGTGGTAGGCGTATATCTTATAAAGTAGAGTAGTAAAAAAAGCTATCGATAAACAACAGTGTTACTATTCGGGTCAAAAGACTGAATATCCGTGAGAAATTAGAATTTGAAAAAAATGTTTGATTTCTATGAATGCGTGTGATATGTCTAAATATCATGTATGTTTTGAAAATCTTTAAAAATCATAATACATATTAAGCAAAAAAAAAAAAAAAAAAAAAAAAACCAATAGATATAGATATTTGTCAAAAATGATTTATCAGACATTCATATAAAACGATCAATTTCACGATTATAAATCAAAATTAATATTTATAATGATGTTTTAGCAAGTAAGATTTAAAACTTTAAATTCTTCATTATGTATTGTAAAATGTAATTGATATGTACATAAGTCATTCGATTATTGATTACATCATATATTTTAAATATTCTTCATTGAGAGTTCATATCCCTGAATACCTACATATGATAAGTTGACCACAATCTTCTACGAACTCTAAATATAATGAATATAATAAATCAAAGGTATAGAGAGACGGTTAAAGAAAACAAATCTGATTCCACATTATTATTACCACTTACCTCTACTGTAGTGGTGATATCCAGACTGACTTGTGGTTTCGCTTAAATCTAAAAATGGACTTTTATTTAGACGACAGACGAAATTCACGAAATCGTAAAAGAAAGACCAGCAATTTGCCTTAGAAAGACACAGTGCGGAACAGCCAGTCAGGGAGGGAATTGTGACGACAGCTATCCCATGATGCGTCTCTATTCTGTCCTGTAGTCGGGTCACGTGTGTAAAATCTTCTATTTTAATTCTAGGACTAGCCAACACTCTCATTACTGCTGTAAGAGAACACAAAGAAAATGACCAATGCATTAAAGATGGTAATGAAATTGACTTTGTATGCTACATATTTTTGTTATACACCTCTATATAAATATCTTATAAATATGTCTTCAACCTCAAGGATGATTCTAATGAAATGTTTTGTTGTTCCAAAAGATAAGAAAGTTAATGATAAGTACATAATTAATCATTTGGTGCAATTTACTTTACATTTTACCTCTGCATAACGGACATCTGTCTATAAAGTACGGCCTTGCTTAGGCTGCATATATCTGTATGTATGTATGCATGTATGTATATTTACACTATGTAGTTAATACTTACGTACCAATAAAGAGATGGATCACTGAAGTTATCTTCTTCCACATCATGTAGAGCTGTCCGCCAAACACAATAATGGCATGACCATCGGACTTCTATTATAAATACCAAGGACGCCGTTTGTTTTTTTATTTAAAATCGCTAGTGCGGTAAGGCATAGCAGCAGTAGTCCCATCGGACTTTGGTTTTTAATTCATGCTTTATTTGGTAGGAATAGCGGCGCAGGCTCTTCCCAGGTGACATAGACATTTCAATTCGAGTTGTTATTGATCATAGATTCAGGGAAACAAACACACAAACATTTTAAATATGTAACGGAGTTGGAATAATTTTAGGCATTTTAATCAGCTTGAAGTCATGAACATTAAATTGAAGCTTTATGGGAGCATTGATAGAATGTTGAATTGTTAAAACTTTGCAGATGTGGTCAACCTTGACATACTTTCCCAGCTTATTTCTCCTGTTTAATCACACAAGCCAATGAAACCATAAAGAACTGAAAGAAGAAAACAGCAAAGGGGAAATGTGTCATTTCATGATTGATTGATTGATTTCATGATTCATGATATCTTTTTCTTTAAATAACTCTTAAAATTTTACCCGGAAATAAGTCTAGGAGAAACACAGAAAACTTGAATAATCAAATGATGAACAGTTTGAGGCCCGTAAGGACCGAGGCATGTACAATATCTTGACTATTCCACAGTTTGAGTTGTTTCTCATGACATCGAATGTCACTGGTACTCTCCATTGGTATACATTTTAGCTAAATGCTCATGCATGCTGTGACGAAATGTCCTTTCAAGTCAATGTCCAGAACATGACAATAAAATTAAAGAATTGAAGTAAAATCCAACATGCCAGTTGGTTTTAAAACCATTTTATTCAATTTTAAGATTGAAAATATACAATACTTAGTCTTAATGAATGAAGTACTATGAATATATTCTAATGAAATAAAAAAAAGAAGGTATAAACCCTTAATTAATTCAACAACCGTTCTCATTCTTTCAAAACACTTCTTTTTATATTCTATATGATATATAAACGTTGCAATGGAAAAATAATAAATTGGCAGGGATTTGCAAAGAAAATAAATGAATAATACATGTATTAATTCAAATATATATACATGAAAATTAATATTTATTATTGGTAAAAGAAGTATGTAACTCATTCATACATTTAGATATTGGTAATGAATAATTCAGGTTCTTTATCTGTATTGTTAGCATTAACATCTTCATGTAGGTTCGTAGGTTGTTGTGGTGTGTATAGATGTAGAACTCCAACGCAGATTCAGTGAATGGTACGATACGTTTATTGGAGTCTTAGGAATCGACTCTGTACAGAGATTGGACGTTAATAAATCAAACAAACAAACAAACAAGATTATTGGCGAGTTAATATAGCAGTACATCGGGATAACAGATGTCAATATTTGGGTATGAAAGCCAATACCTGGAACAGTTGACCCAACGTAGATGCTGTATTACGTAGGGAAACATGTTTACTCATTAGAACTTATCATGTAACATAATTGATAACATGGCTATGTAATTAGTAGCAATACAATGACCCTAACAGAGGTTGGTTTCCAATAGACTTTACATGTACGTACATATACTATTGTAAATAAGAAACACATGTGCTTGACCTACACAATGTAATATACTTGAAAGATATATGTAAATTTACATGTACGTACATATACTATTGTAAATAAGAAACACATGTGCTTGACCTACACAATGTAATATACTTGAAAGATATATGTAAATAATTATACATTAGTCCAACTTTCAAACTCTAAAATTCTTATCATTTATATATATTATACCACATTCGTCGCCATGTTATACATTATATCAAATTAGATATAATTTGATATAATAAATTATAAAATTTCTAAAATTCTTATCATTTATATATATTATACCACATGTATTGTTAGCATTAACACAAAACATAATTACCTGGTTTTACGATTGAGTAAGTACACTTATATAATATGAAATACTGTAATGATACCATTATATAATTATGATAATTATATAAGTATGTGATGTTTTCGTGAAATGCAAGTAAATAGATATGTAGTGTTTTAGGTAAGGAATAATTTAGTTAAAAATACCACTTTGGATTAGGAAATAAAACCCGCGTCCTCTTAGGATAAGGAAATAAAACCCGCGTCCTCTTAGGATAAGGAAATAACCCCGTCCTCTTAGGATTAGGAAATAAAACCCGCGTCGACTTAGATTGGGAAATAAACCCGCGTCAACATAGGACTAAAGAATAAAACCCGCGTCCACTTCGGATTAGGAAATAAAACCCGTCAAACCCTCGTCCTCTTAGGATTAGGAAATAAAACCCGCGTCGACTTAGATTGGGAAATAAAACCCGCCTCAACATAGGACTAAAGAATAAAACCCGCGTTCACTTCGGATTAGGAAATAAAACCCGCGTTGACTTAGAATTAGGAAATAAAACCCGCGTCAACATAGGACTAAAGAATGAAACCCGCGTCCACTTAGGATTAGGAAATAAAACCCGCGTCCTCTTAGGATTAGGAAATAAAACCCGCGTCGACTTAGATTGGGAAATAAAACCCGCGTCAACATAGGACTAAAGAATAAAACCCGCGTCCACTTCGGATTAGGAAATAAAACCCGCGTCCACTTCGGATTAGGAAATAAAGCCCGCGTCCACTTCGGATTAGGAAATAAAACCCGCGTCCACTTCGGATTAGGAAATAAAACCCGCGTCAAACCCTCGTCCTCTTAGGATTAGGAAATAAAGCCCGCGTCCACTAAGGATTAGGAAATAAAGCCCGCGTCCACTTTGGGATAGGAAATAAAACCCGCATTCACTATAAATGAGGAAATAAAGCCCGCGTCCACTTAGGATTAGGATATAAAACTCACGTCCTTTGGATTTGGAAATAACCTAATGTTTTCTGGTTTCTGTAAGTGTGTGGATTGTTAAAGGATACTACACGTATTTGTACTATTTGTATACATTAAATTACCCTATTTTAAGTAGTGGAGATAACATCGACCCCAATAAAAAAGGTCCCAGGGGAATCGAACCATAGACTCATGGTGTATCTGTATATAGGTTCCATAACCTATTTTTGATTCATAATTGATATCTAAGTTAGATGCCAATCGCTCTAAAGGAACTGCGAAAATGTATATATGAATATCCTGTAAATAATTAATATTCGTATAACTAACGGGAGCATAAAAACATACCGGATAGAATTCTCATCTGGGATCAAAATGACAATCTTGGGAATTGATGGCATATTTACACATTATTTATTTATAATTAAAGTGTCTAAAAAGTATCGCAATCGTTTAAACAACGCAATCGTTTTATCATTTTCTATTACTAGATAATACTTTATCTTTCGAAACTAAATATTTATTACACAAGATATTTCTTAACGCCGTGTCCTCTCTTATTATTAATATATAATTATGGACCTCTGTGGAGGGATACGTCTACAATTGTCACCCTGGAAAAGATTATTTTCAGCCACATCCTTGAAGTAGTGTTTTTGTAACGCGCTGTCAAAAACTGACTTTATTCTTCTTATCGTCCCTTCACACCGCCTCACTTTAGGCCTTGAGTTGAGCGCTCGCTCACCTCTGTGAGGAAGGCTCCCTTAATACTATCAGTGCTCAAGGTAAACCATAGTCTATAAAAGTAGTAGTTTCTGCTCTTGCGTAGCGCGCAGCATAAATGAAGAGGAACGACTGGTTTGTCCATTGGCAGTTTAACCGGAGTATAGTTTTTTTCGGTGTCTTTGACGATTTTCTTCAGGGAAATAACACTATAAAAAGGTCAATAGCAATCAATCTACAAGGGATATTGGCAGTGAATAGGACGTTACGGTTAATACACGAAACCAAACCAAAGTTACATGTCTAAAGTATGGTGAAGCATAAGGAACGAAAATTTACATATATACCTAATATGCAGAACGTTCCCAAACACCAGGTATATTTTTCATGATGCATAGCTACGTTCCGCCGAAGACTCATACCATTTCCAAACGATTATACTAATACGTGTGGGACTTGGATGATTATGAATTTTCAAAAACTAAATGTCTGTAAAACATTGTGTAATGTAGATTTTCGAGCTTGATGCATGTATGGGAGTTTATTATGGTACGTGTACATTTTTTGTATCTGCAAATAAAAAAAAATAAAAAAATTGCGACACGTGCATTGTTAAATTCACATGCATTATACTAACCATTGTATAATTGTTTATGCTTAAGCTCGTAATATTTGTATTCGCTTATCAAAATTACTACATAAACTAGATAAGGCAAAGTTTATGTGGGCAAATTTACATTATCTTGTCGTATATACAATATAAACTAACAATAAAAAACTTATAAAATACATTATTATATGACTGCTGCTTTTGCTGTCTTTTGATTGGCCGATACGCTTCTCAGAAGTATTCATCAACTGCGATATCAACCCCGAAATCGGCGGCGAAAAGCACGCGAGGTTACTGGACTCAGTCCAGATACCTCTCGCGAGTCCAGTAACCTGTGTCAAAAATAGATCGAGGAAAATTCCCTTGAGATGTGACGTCATAATCACTTTTGACGTCGAGTCGTACCCAAATATAGCGTAACGGGAGTTTCCCTCATGCAATGACGTCGGCACAGTCTATTGTGACGTCATTATTATGGCGGAAGGCAGCAAGTTTACTGCGATCAACGGTTATCAACAGAAATGAACTGCAAACTGCAATTTATGGAAAACGTTCAAGAATGCCAGACGGGCTGCAGTTGATACAATATTCCGGTTCTACCAGTCAGTGAGTCTACACCGTTAGCAAGGAGCATTTGGATATTTACCATTAATACTACATGTAACTACTTTTGTAAACAGAAAGTTTGCAAATACCATCCTGTTTTTGTAGTTAATTCTTTTTGAAGAGCCGGGTAAATATATGTTAGTTTCATATAATAAAACAGTTATCGACCTATTTTCAGGTAGATACGGTGAGTTATCAACCCTCGTAAATGATATAACCCTCGGCCTCCGGCCTCGGGATATATCACTTACTCGGGTTGATAACTCACCGTATCCACCTGAAAATAGTTTGATAATTGTATAATATAGACATGACCATCATGACGTCACCAATGTTGACATGGTAACGTTAACTGATCAGCGTCAAAATGTTCCATCTTATGGAATATATTGTATATCGTCATTGATAAACAATATCCAGGTCGAACTTATACAGTCGTAATGCAGACACCCCCATATAGACTTAATAATGTAACTATAACCGTTAAACTCTCTTGGTATCGAATTGTTGGTATATATACATGTAGATGAGCTCTGGTATATATAGACCATAGATTCCATAAGGAGATTAATGTTTAATTCACATCTTGACTAGTGTGGATGGAACCTTGTGTTGGTTGGATGGCCTCTTCTGTACACGTTGTGATTTGTAGAGTGGAACATTGTTTGTTGGGTGGCCTCCTCTGTACACGATGTGTTTTGTAGAGTGGAACATTGTTTGTTGGGTGGCCTCCTCTGTACACGATGTGTTTTGTAGAGTGGAACATTGTTTGTTGGGTGGCCTCCTCTGTACACGATGTGTTTTGTAGTGTGGGACAATCTTTGTTGGGTGGCCTCTTCTGTACACGATGTGTTTTGTAGAGTGGAACATTGTTTGTTGGGTGGCCTCCTCTGTACACGATGTGTTTTGTAGAGTGGAACATTGTTTGTTGGGTGGCCTCCTCTGTACACGATGTGTTTTGTAGAGTGGAAAATTGTTTGTTGGGTGGCCTCCTCTGTACACGATGTGTTTTGTAGTGTGGGACAATCTTTGTTGGGTGGCCTTCTCTGTCCACGATGTGATTTGTAGTATGGAACATTGTTTGTTGGGTGGCCTCTTCTGTACACGATGTGTTTTGTAGAGTGGAACATTGTTTGTTGGTTGGCCTTCTCTGTACACGATGTGTTTTGTAGAGTGGAACATTGTTTGTTGGGTGGCCTCTGTATACGATGTGTTTTGTAGAGTAGAACATTGCTTGTTGGGTGGCTTTCTCTGTACACGATCAGTTTTGTAGTCTGATCTGACTACCTTGTGCCAGTCTTTCTAACCGGAACTACATGTAACGCCAAGTCATGTGCGACAATAGGAAGGGGAAAGTCAGTCATGTGAGAAAATAGTTAAGTGAAAGTTAGTCATGAGTGACAATAGGAAGGTGAAAGTTAGTCATGTGTGACAATAGGAAGGGGAAAGTCAATCATATTTGACAATAGGAAGGGGAAAGTCAGTCATATGCGACAACAGGAAGGGGAAAGTCAGTCAAGTGTAACAATAGAAAGTGAAAGTTAGTCATGAGTGACAATAGGAAGGTGAAAGTTAGTCATGTGTGACAATAGGAAGGGGAAAGTCAATCATATTTGACAATAGGAAGGGGAAAGTCAGTCATATGCGACAACAGGAAGGGGAAAGTCAGTCAAGTGTAACAATAGAAAGGGGAAAGTTAGTCAAGTGTGACAATAGGAAGGGGAAAGTTTGACAATAGGAAGGGGAAAGTCAATAAAGTGCGAGAATAGGGGAGAGTATATCAGTTATGACCAGTTAGAAGGCCAGCGTGAACAGAGACGAAGTTAAGATATAAAAATATCCGCCATATATGAATTTTGAAATGACAATCACCAGAAACAATTTCTTTAATGTAGTTGCTATAAAAATCTAATTGATCTAATTGTTTTTTGTTTTCAATATATGTCACTTAATAATATATATAAGTTTTGAGGAAAAATATCTCCACTAGCGATGTGTGCCAGTATGGGAATCCCCGCAATTGGATTATTTCTGTAATAGACCTTTACAAGGTTAACCTGACTTGGTTTTCCCGAATAAAGGTTAGAAGGCTCGAGTAGGGATTCCGACGGGAGACATCTATCAAACGTCCGAACATAAAGGAATGTAGGAGGAATCGTAATAGGGATTAACGGTTATGCAGCTTCGTGTAAAAATGAAAACAACATATAGGAAGGTGAAAGTCAGTACATGTCAGTACATCCGCACATGATATTTGCTTGAATGCAAATATGGAGGCTTGTTTTAGTATACCAGTTAAAGTAAAAGTTAAAACTACCGTCTGCCCTTGTTTTCGCTATTGTACTTAGTACATATCATATATGTTGTAATGTGTTATCGACAATATTTTAGCAAAACCTTATTAAGCTTTGGTACCGAACACTTTCCAACACAAACGTCATAATTCAATCTCACATACGAAGAATGCCAAATTTCCACATGGCATATCATCCCATTGCTGGTGACTTGGCCATATGGCGATACAGTCTGCTGAGTCTTTCGAGGCTGGAAATGGTTCCCCCGGTAGCCAGGGGTAAGGCGGTGGGACTGCAGTATTATCTGAAAAGACCAGTACTCCCTCTACGTTTCTGTCTGTAATATCCATCCACACGTGTACGCCTGACGCTGATAGAAATAAAAAAAGCAAAAAATTTAATTAATCCTCAGACTTACTTACAGTTTAGATCTGTACATCAAACCCTACCACTCATCGTTTGATTTAGAGAGCAGAGCGACCATGAATGGCATGCTGAAATTGGGATCACTGTATTAAACAAATGTCTATTATTTTTCCTTCTGAGGTTTCATTAAGTAACCACAGTTATTTTATAATGATACCAGATATTGCCATCCTGCAAAACCTTTCCAAGCAATTTTATTAATAAAATATTTTTTGCGTTCAATCCGTTGCTTTTCCGTGATATTGAAATATATTGGGTCCAATGATGATAAAGTATCGTTCATTCAGAAATCCTTTAAAACGGGACCTGGTTACCACTGTTTGTTTGTTTCTTATTTTTTGAAAATATTACTTTAAATGAGTGACATCCCCAACTTCTTTGAAATCATAGCTTATATTAATAACCAAACAAAAGTATCAAAAGTAAGTGAGAAATGAAGATAAACCACGTGGTCTAGTACGGTCACGTGAGGTCTTTCTCTAAAAGAATTAGTTTACTATACATCCCACTGATAACATCGGTCATCTGTTCATGCTTCAATAAGTTTTTGACTGTGTTATCGATTAGCAATGAGTGAATTTGACAACATAAACAGTCAAAGGAATTTAGTATTACCAAAAGGTATTCGTGAATGAAATATTGCAGACGTACAAGAATGTTTGGTTTAATATTAACAATTATCATAGTCATTTCAGGATTGCCTTACTAGCATATCGTGTGTTTTAAAAGTTTTTATTGTTATATTAGTGTAACGTCCTATTAACAGCCAGGGCCATGTAAGGACGTGCCAGGTTTGTTTGTGGAGGAAAACCGGAGTACCTGGAGAATTAAGAGAATTGTATACGAGTTGTAATATTGTATACGAGTTGTAATAGAACTCATATCAATTTCCTAGTCTTATCTCTGCGACTGCCAATGCACAAAATGAAAAAAATAAGCAACGTAAAAACAATGCAGATATTTTTTATGAGGACAGATATTCAAACTTACTTTGACTGAAAACGTATTCTTTAAGACAGTCCCACCGCACAGTGGTTCTAGGTCTAGCAAGATGGCTGCCATCACCCGTGCAGGTTGTCTTCCCTGTATCGAACGGCACCTTGTTACCGACAAACTTAAGGACTGATTCCGTACCGCAGACTTCTGAGTATCCCCTGGCTGTATAGGGGGATAAATCTGCAATTTGATAGACTATTGCAATTAGAACTTAATTCCTATTATGCGCTGAATTTTTTCATGTTGTATTGTTAAAGTATCAGCTAAGATCATACAAAACTTTCATTTTTTAAATATCTTCAGAACAGGTATTAATGGTTGTATCAATGTAACAATGAGTACCTCTACAGTCAATAGTAGAAACATTCCACTGTAAAGATCCGAGGTTACAGGTCATCACGTTATTTCCCGAGATGTAGATGGCGCCAGTTGTACAGGCGTACGTGATAGTGGGGGCTTCATTAGTGAAAGTTATAGTCTGTGTGGTATGGGCTACTGATGGTAAAGAGCTGTCACAGAATTCTGAAATAAATAACAACTTAGAAATTACAAAATAAAATCGAGGAGAAGAAATAAAAGCAAAACCTAATTCAAAATGAATAAAAACACAATATTAACGATCGACTAGTTGCGGACCCGCGTCAGTAAAAGATGGCAATCGTGACTCCTTTTTTCAATTGTCCAATTGAAATTATTTGCAGGGTTTTGGGAGTGACAGTATTACTAAATAACATTATCATATTTTTGAAGCAATGTTTTAATCAAACATACTCCCCTAGAGTCAATATTGACTTCATCTCCATTACTATGGCAATAGGTGGATAAGGGCATTGAGCAGCAGTAAAATGAGCGTGGAAAAAATCATAAATGACTGCGTTTGGGGAGTGGACCTCAAAATCATCTAATTATATACTCTCACAAATATTCAAACACAATGATTAAGTTCTGAAAGGCTAGGTGGCCATCACACAATTTGACTAACAGTAGGGTATGCATGTATGCTTTTGTGATATCGAGAATATGGACAATGAATACATTGTATACGGTAACAAGATATCTTTTGTTGAATATGTTTGATATTCCTTTAACAACACTACATAAACTATTATAAACATGTCTATGTTACTCGAACAATTCGCACATCCTAAGTATACTTCAGATTACGTACATTACGTGAGGCCCCAATGGTTTGTTTGGAAACAAAATATTTCATTTCTAATATTGGTTGAATCCCATCTATAAACTAAAATAACATTATCAGTGCGATGTTCATATGGCTCAATAAGTAATAACATCAAATCAAAACATTTAACTATTTCCAAATAGTGCAGAGAAATCCATGCATATTGAAGAGCTTTAAAAATCTGATAAGATATACCTGTGTTATTTCACTTACCTCTACTGAAATGGTGATAGCCAGACTGACTTGTGGTTTCGCTTAAATCTAAAAATGGACTTTTGTTTAGACGACAGACGTAATTCACGAAATCGTAAAAGAAAGACCAGCAATTTCCCTTAGAAAGACACAGTGCGGAACAGCCAGTCAGGGAGGGAATTGTGACGACAGCTATCCCATGGTGCGTGTCTAGTCTGTCCTGTAGTCTGGTCACGTGTGTAAAATCTTCTATTTTAATTCTAGGACTAGCCAACATTCCCAATACGACTGTAAAAAGAGATAGGGGACCGCATTATATCAATTATTTGAATTGAACCAAAAAGGGAGAAAAACGTTAATACTTTATAAAATCATATACATCAAAGAGTTTTCAATTTAAATTTTCAATTTCCATGGTTTAAACATATGTAAAACTTATTGTATGAGAGTGATGAGCATCTGCTTAAATAAATGAATGATACAAAGAGGACAAACAAAGCATAAAGGTCAAATATATGGTTCTCCTTTAGATGTCTGACAGTTTTTAAGTTTCACACGACGTTATAATAGTAGTAGCGTGAGTTAAGCTGGATGAACTTTTCACGAAGTAGCATTTCTGCCTCGTTATTGCAACAAAATGTTTGCATATCGGACCGCTGTCCAGATGGGTCCATACCTTGTTCCATATCTTGCTATATGTTAAATACACACAGCCCTTTTCGGCCAAAATTACTGAAAACCAATATTTTAGACAAACCCTTTAACGGTTGCAATATATAGCGATTTGACTTTAAAGACTATTATTTTAGTGAATTAGAAATTTGGATATTTACCATCAAGTTTCATTTGCCGTTCGATAAGTTACTGAAATGTTGCTTATTCTGTCCTAACGAATATTCAATGTTGGTCGTGTTTATCTTATCACAGAAGTGGATCAACCGATTAACATCGTGTCAATTAATAACACAAACTCTACGACAGAAACGAGACTTACCTGAGAAGAGACTGCAGGTAGTATATAATAGCATTCTCCACATCTTTGTGATCGTCAGGTCAAAAGCAGAAATATATAAATGCGTTAATATTCCCTTGTGAACGATATAATCTGGTCCCAAATATATCGTAATGGTTTGCGCAAGAGGCGTGACAGATATGGATCCCCGAGGAATTCGGCTGAAGTTTTCTACGTAATACAATAATTGACCCAGTTAGATGAGCTGATTCCACTCCATTTCGCAACAATATTCGGTTTAATATTTATTTCTCTTTTCTTTTTTGTAGTGAGATCCACTTTGCTAAAGCCCGTCTTTGCTCGGTCAAAACACCCTGTCTAGCGCTCATCATAATGGAAGTGGGACGACCGATTACTCGTTGTCAGTATAATGCGACTGGTTGAGGTGTCCTTGCTCGGTGTTTTTGGCGACATGCTTCAGTAAGAACTCTATAAAATGTTTTGTTTAACGGCCTTTTAACACCAATAATCATTTAAAGACGTTCCACCGCCGACGAATGGTATTTTACTCTATCAAAGACGGTTGCAGACGAATTAGTATTTTTCTTTAGTTACAAAACAACATTTCCACCATTAAGAAGTTTGAGCTTTTAATTAAAGACAAAAATAGTACAAATAATTAATTGCGTCCCGAAAAAATATTCATGGCACTATATCTCATATAGAATTAAGTACTTATTGCGCATGCACCAAAAGCAAAACTAATTATTTTATATCTTTTTAAAGTTTATTTGACACATATAAACACGATTATATACATGTATCAGTTATTATTCAGATGATGAGAATTGTTTATGCCCTGTCGGCGTTGGATAATCTATAGCCTTGTATGTGTAAAATGTGTTGGGGTGGGTAAATGTCAGTCTCTTAGGAGGCTGCATATATTCATGGGTTTTTTTTCTTCATGTAATAATGGAAGTTTTTTTCCTTTTGCCATGAAATACACAGATTATTGTTTTCAAAATGTCTATTCATTAATTATATACCATCAAAATAATGCGAATTTATTTTATAAACTATTATTCAATATTGCCATAATAAGACAAATAGTAATTGGACCCCCTCATTTTACCACCTTATAACTCGAAGCCCTGACCTTAATTGTATGCCAAAACATGACCACCTAACATTAAGTTGCATTCTAAGATATCCAAATTAAAACTTATCTCTTGGTTAGAAGAGGAAGTTATTTCCAACTCCAAACGATTTGCTTAGAGTGGACTTTGTTTTGCAAGAGTTATCGCCCCTTCTACTACAATTCCGCGTTTCTACGAAAGTAAGGGGTATAACTGATACAGCCTTATAACCTGCTTTGTGAGTTTAAGTTTGGTCAATATAATTTTCGACTTTGTAAACCACTTATACTAGCTGTGGTTCCTCCGTGACATTAAACGTTATGATATCTTTGTTTCCTCTGTGACATTAAACGTTATAATATCTTTGTTTCCTCTGTGACATTAAACGTTATGATATCTTTGTTTCCTCTGTGACATTAAACGTTATGATATCTTTGTTTCCTCTGTGACATTAAACGTTATGATATCTTTGTTTCCTCCGTGACATTAAACGTTATGATATCTTTGTTTCCTCTGTGACATTAAACGTTATGATATCTTTATTTCCTCCTTGACATTAAACGTTATGATATCTTTGTTTCCTCTGTGACATTAAACGTTATACTATATAGCTAGCTGTGGTTCCTCCGTAACATTAAACTTTATGATATCTTTGTTTCCTCTGTGATATTAAACGTTATGATATCTTTGTTTCCTCCGTGACATTAATTAAACGTTATACTAGCCGTGTTTTCTCTGTGACATTAAACGTTATGATATCTTTGTTTCCTCCGTGACATTAAACGTTATACTATATAGCTAGCTGTGGTTCCTCCGTAACATTAAACTTTATGATATCTTTGTTTCCTCTGTGATATTAAACGTTATGATATCTTTGTTTCCTCCGTGACATTAAACGTTATACAAGCTGTGGTTCCTCCGTGACATTAAACGTTATGATATCTTTGTTTCCTCTGTGACAGTAAACGTTATGATATCTTTGTTTCCTCTGTGACATTAAACGTTATACTAGTCGTGTCTCCTCCGTAACATTAAACGTTATACTAGCCGTGTTTCCTCCGTAACATTAAACGTTACACTAGTCGTGTTTCCTCCGCACATTAAACGTTATACAAGCTGTATTTCCTCCGTAACATTAAACGTTATACTAGTCGTGTTTCCTCCGTAACATTAAACGTTATAATATCTTTGTTTCCTCTGTGACATTAAACGTTATGATATCTTTGTTTCCTCTGTGACATTAAACGTTATGATATCTTTGTTTCCTCTGTGACATTAAACGTTATGATATCTTTGTTTCCTCTGTGACATTAAACGTTATGATATCTTTGTTTCCTCCGTAACATTAAACGTTATACTAGTCGTGTTTCCTCCGTAACATTAAACGTTATACTAGTCGTGTTTCCTCCTTAACATTTAACGTTATAATAGTCATGTTTCCTACGTGACATTAAGCGTTATGATATCTTTGTTTCCTCTGTGACATTAAACGTTATGATATCTTTGTTTCCTCCGTAACATTAAACGTTATACTAGTCGTGTTTCCTCCGTAACATTGAACGTTATACTAGTCGTGTTTCCTCTGTGACATTAAACGTTATGATATCTTTGTTTCCTCTGTGACATTAAACGTTATGATATCTTTGTTTCCTCCGTGACATTAAACGCTATACTAGCTGTGTTTCCTCTTTAACATTAAACGTTATACTAGTCGTGTTTCCTCCGTGACATTAAACGTTATGATATCTTTGTTTCCTCCGTGACATTAAACGTTATGATATCTTTGTTTCCTCTGTGACATTAAACGTTATGATATCTTTGTTTCCTCCGTGACATTAAACGTTATACTAGCTGTGTTTCCTCCTTAACATTAAACGTTATACTAGTCGTGTTTCCTCCTTAACATTAAACGTTATACTAGTCGTGTTTCCTCCGTGACATTAAACGTTATACTAGTCGTGTTTCCTCCGTGACATTAAACGTTATACTAGCCGTGTTTCCTCCGTAACATTAAACGTTATACTAGTCGTGTTTCCTCCGTAACATTAAACGTAATGATATCTTTGTTTCCTCCGTAACATTAGGCGTTATGATATCTTTGTTTCCAATGTGACATTTAATGTGATACTAGCTGTGTTTCATCCGTCATATTGTCCTTTTATGATCTCTGTCCAAGATTCAGAGGTTGGTTGGTTGTTTGGGCTTAACTTGTGTGAATATGTGTATTAAGTGTGTTAATATGTGTATTACATGTGTGAATATGTGTATTACATGTGTGAATATGTGTATTACGTGTGTTAATGTATGTATTACATTTGTACGTGTGTGAATGTGTGTATTAGGGATCAATCAACTAAATAAAAAAGACCTTCCAAATGGCCCCTGTGTATACAAGATTGAGCCCAGGATAGAATTTTAACCCGGCCGCTGATTGGCTGGCTAATTATGAATTTCAAAAGTTAAAATGTTTTCTGACAGGTAATTATTCCTAGATAACCATGATATGAATTTGGAAATTAATATTGCGATTTAGGTTCAACATATCAACTTTGATAATGAATAGGTAAAAGCATTAGAATTTCAGGATTTTTAGTGCAAAATGCGCCTGATTTCAATAAAGCAACCCTGGTTGGAGTTTGAGCAGAAGGACCCAAACTTTTTTTTTCTATTTAGTGTTATATGAGAACCTAGACTTTAATTATAGAACACAATAGCTAACTAATATTCCTTTGTTTTAATAATACAGTACAAAACTTAAACAAAGTTTAACACTGTGGTCTATGTAAAAATATTTATTTGGTTGCTCTCTATTACTCTACGTGTGTGAATATGTGTGTTACGTGTGTGAATGTGTGTATTCCATTTGTACGTGTGTGAATGTGTGTATAACATGGGTGAATGTATTTTGGGAGGTTGTGTAAGATTCCTGTAGTGTTCCCTTATAATTGTAGGACGAATGTCTTCTTTATAGTGTGCTATCTGTCTGAAGCTGCCTTGCGGAGGAGGTGTTAGAAATTTACTTCTTGCCCAATTGCAAAATGACAGCAGGTACAATTAGAAGGCGACTAAAGTGATCTCATCTCATTCAGTTTACTATAATGCAATGGATAGCAGCTAAATCCCTAGGGGCATAATGGCTGAATTGAAAAGGCGTTTTGTCCAGCAGTATTTGTCATGCGCTTTAAGAAATTTAGACAATATTCAACTTCTTATCAAACATGATAAAATGGGATATGTATGCCGGATGCTGAAAAGAATAATATTTAATCTGTACTACAAGGATAAACACTTTCGTTAAACCCAATAACCATGTATTTGCAATATATAATTAATTAGCATATATTCATTTCTTTAAAGGTTGCCCTAATTAGCTCTGTAGCTTCTTTTACATATATATCACGTTATCGTTTTATCAATGACTTGATTTGCTATGCTTACAGGATGGCTGCGTAGTGGTTAAAACTTCATTTGTGCACACCTGTGCTCTAATGACGTCATTGTAAATTATGCTGTTAACAGATAGCCGTTAATTTCTTGTTCTTAACAGAGGCGACGTCATTGTTACCGATATGTGTTAATGGCGTGTTCAAAGTTTATCACAGAAGTCACAGTCCCCAATGTAATCGACTGTCTCGTATTTATCGATGTGAGGGCCTGGGCCTTGCTTACATGTCTATTGAGCATGTAAATATTATGATGTATCCAGTAGCACTACACAATACAAAATAAGCAGTGTTATTGTAGTACATTATCGTACGACTTTGCACATGCTTTATCTGTTGGCTAATTGCCGGTATTAGTTTTGGCTGTACGTTCTATTGAGTGACCCATTCAGGACATGCATCATTGAATGGTGCAAAAGCGCAAGAATAGCCAGAAAACCATACATTGATCTAAGACTGACCGCGGTCTGTCGTTGGTCTCAAATCGGTTACTTTATGACAGAGGCCTATTTATAGCATGCATAAAATTTCTCAGTCTGTGACGACATCTGATTCAGTAAGATAACAACTTATAAAGGTAAGACTCTCGCTATTATACCAAGACACAATATGGATATACAGCAGCCTCCAATACATAGTTATTAAACCAACACCAGAATTCCCTTTTTAAAAATCTAATGTAATTGACATTTTATATAAAATGGTACAATGCCTGTCGTCCGTCCATTTATCAGCGTTAACTGTAATATACTACTTGTCATAAACCACTCGGTAAAACCACTGAGGTCTTCGCTCACGAAATACTTGAGTTAATCGCATCCGAAAATAATCCATTGTCAACCATTAGTCTTACCTCTACTCCTTTAGGAATAGGGTCCATTATAATGTAAAGCTTTCATACTTCTCCCACTGCTTTAGGGAGAAATGAATTTATCAATACGCATGATCACTGAGTGAAGGAAGTTTCTGGTCTCTCCCATAATTGCATCATCTGGGTACAAATAAGGAATAGCAATCTGATATATTACGACAGCTTTTAATGTTTACACCACCCCTAGCGACTTCGATGTATGCATTTAAAATTTATATATGCGATGCATTCGAATATACAATTGCTTGGCTAAATAATGGGGGATAGCTTTAAAACATGGCGTCGAATGTTATTTATAAAATAAAGTTGACGGACCAACATATAGCAAGTCCAGTCACAAGATGATGATTGGACCTTAAACAGCTAGGGTATTGAAGGACGGCGTCCCATGTTTGCAATGTGTTGTGGTGTGTGAATCTCTGAATGCTTTGGAAGCTCGAGGTTAGTTGGTGTTGTGTTACCTTGTTATGGTGGAAACTCTTAGCCATGTTATAGTGTTGTCTGGAACATTCCAACAGAGACACAGAATAAGCAAACCCAACCCGGCCATATTTTACTGACAACGGACAAACCAGTTGTTCCATTCCCTATATGCCGAGCGCTCAACAGGAAAGGAAACTACCAGTGTCATAGAATAGGGTGTGTCTCGGTTGAGGGACAGAACAAAGAGCCTTCCTCACAGGGGCGAGCGCTCATCTCCATGTCAAAAGTGAGGCGGTGTCTCAAAAGCATATCATGATATCGAGTAGTGTCATTTTGCAAACCTCTGTGCGAAATGGTCTAAAAAATCTCCATGTTTTGACTTTCCGTGTCTTGAAAACTACTGGTGTATGCAATGTATGACTTTAACCCTTGTAAAGTCGATCCCATAGTAGTAACAGCCTTAGGGCAGAACATAAACACATAAGGTCCAGTTCACCTGAGAGGATTACATGTATAAATAGTAACGTCGATCTAGATGACTGGTTATGATAGAATCAACTGTGTTCCGTACAGACTCTAGGAAGATCAGGTAGCCGACAATAACGGCATGAATATTCTATTTGGTGGAAACCCGTAATTACCTAACTGGATAATTACATAACAAAGACACGGTGGTTTTATTTACAGCTTATTATAGCATGTGCATTTTGTAGATATCAACAACATGCAAATCCCTGAGTCTGACTGATAAACGGAAAGTATACTCCCGAATAGCAATCCAGTTAGGTATGTGTTCATTGAAGCAATAATTGAATTGGATGATTATACCGGTAATATCTTACATCAGTAGTCTATATTGAAAATGACAAAAATTGTTAGATTTTGATTAATACAACTTTTGTCGGAGGAAGGATGACTGTAACAATACAACAAATTACAAATTGTGACAGGTTTAGTGCATTCTGTATAAAATACAGCTGATCTTGTCAACCTTTGAATCACTTGTGGATATCATTTTTTACGCCTTTGACATGGACAGGACGAAACGACATACGGAATAACCAATAGCCGAAAACATACAGATGGAACATGGACTTGAAGCGGCAGTTAAGGATAGCTGTAAGTCAAGGTAAGATGATTTCAAAATTATCATGAATTAACACCAATGTTCCATTTTTTCCGCATAGCTTTATCGACTGGGTTAACCTTATAATTACCTCAGTCTGCGTGTGTTGCTCGTTATCACAGTGTCTTGATTATTTAGCAAAGACTTTACGTACTTCAACCACGTAATACATACGAGGGGTGTTCCAAAATTATTGTTACTTTGGTGATTTCTCTTTGATAGATATTGCGCAAGTAGCATTGATTTCGCAACATCCCTCGTACCTATCTGATTTAATCTGAGAAAATTTTGATAATTCACACACAGTTCTGGCATTGTTCACGATCATTCTACGTGATTTCTTACGTTTGTTTTATCTATAGTGATGATAACCAATAATCGATGGTTCCTCATTGGACCATTGACCGCCCGATTGTTTCATTTCCGTGTTCTCACATTAACGACTATTATTGTAAAGACGTCATAAAATAGGTGTGATCTTGACTACCACAAGACTATAATGTGTCAACACCTCGCTCACGTCAGAATCTTTCAGACACATGTATGTCTATACTTAATATCTCTAAAAGAATATGATAGAATCATCAACTCTATGAAATATGTTAAAAATATGATAATGGCCAATTCATTATTCTGAACATATCCGTGTGTTTGAATTGTACTTTGCTCGGAATCGGTAGCTTACTATCAATTTCATTTTAATGTATTAACTATGAAATACCTTCCCGCCTTTGTCTTATCGCGAAAGGTCGTGCCATACCACATATCGTTCAAAATACAGTGACCGCATGACCATTTTGGTCATTGCAAGTTTTTCACAAATCACTAAATTCTCTATAGAAACTCCTTGCAAAAATAAGAGATAAAGAGATAAGAAGTCTCTCACAGCATCAACAATGATGACTCATATATTGGAACACAGACATCTTGTCTTCAAATAAAATCCCGAGTAAGATAATTGATAGTTATGGAATATCTTAATTATAACTTTACCTGAAACTTCAATACAGGGCACGATAGATGAGTTTAGCATCATTGTTTGTAAGATTTAGTTTATGTTTCTCACTGAACAAACGTCATAATAAAACTAATATAAAACATTTATTAAAAGACAAATGTCAAATATATCGTTTTGTGTCGACACTCGTGAACAAAACATTCCATCAGAATAAAACTGAGAGCTGGTAGAGAGCATCTAAAGAACAGACAAGTGTGAGATCTGGGTACCTGTAAACGCAATCCACCGGTAAAATTGACGGAGTCGTTATCCAATTACAATGATAGATCATCATTGGTCGCTAAATATGCAGATTCCATTACGGCTGATGGAAAAATGCAATATTACACCATTCTTGTTGTTTTATAGCTGGGTTAGTATTGCGTTGAAAGCTAACGTGCAAATACTATGTTTTATTGAGGAAAAAATGAAAAACAGTCGAAAATGCATCTAAGGTGGGCGTCAATCTCTTGATTTCGAATGTACCGTCTTATGGTAAATCAAAACAGTGAGGCACAACATGGTTAACAAATGTACCTCAGTCTCCCCAAACCATACATTTGTGTATAGACGTTAGTCCCCCATGGCTGTTAGAGGAATGTAAAGCAGAAGAAGTATGTTATGTAATATGTAAAAAATGTTGGGAATGTTTTTAGCATTTTTTTCAGTCAGGAATGCGGCATCCTTTTAATTAAAGATGTTCTTTTACTGTAGATTGAATTTATTTAATAAAATAGTTAAGAAAAAACCCCAATATATTACGACTCTTCATTACAGATATTCACACACGCAATACATTGAACATAGGTCGTCTCTAAATGACCCTCTCTATTAATAGACTAGTGCTAAAAACTCAAATCAATTTCATAAGGTGTAGGAAACATTTTTACACTCCCGACTGAATTAATTATAATAATAATATAACAAATATTCTCCTTATACCATCAGATGAATATCGTTATTCCGCATGTTAACCTTTATTTTTATACATCACAATAGTCGTATTTATTAGGTGAGACCATTGCTAATAACACCGCATGAGATCATCTATAATTTGCAATAAAATGAAAAAAATGTAATTTAATCCAATACTTACTAATAACTATCAAGTTTATTAGACTTATACAGTATAAATACAGGTTAATAAACCCATGTACATGTTAATGAAATATAGAGATAGGTGTAATGAAAAGAGTAGGTTTATTCTGCTTCGATAACTACCTACATGCAGATATATAATACCAGGTCCTTTTTAAAGCGATAAGTTTGTACGGTATATTGTACACAGGCCTTAATCTACCAGCTCTATGTATATCGAATGTGACGAGTTTCCCTGTATATCATCTGTTCTATACTCCTTCTATTACCATATCCTACCCGTATAAGCTAAACTGAAAACATAAATACTGTTTTTGTTTGAAGAATCGACATAATGCAAGGCCACTGTAAACTTTTGTGTAACGGTTAACTAGGGCATTCTATAGAATTGTAGGCGGTTTACCTGAGACTTCGGTCTTAGCAGTCAGTAAGTAGAACGGTCGTAATAAAGGCTTGGTATAATATACCTTTATTATACTGTTCAGTGCTTTACCTAGCGATTACAGGTATATCTATTAATAATCTGCAGTAAAATGTTGTTTTGCTCCTACCACCCTAGCTATCGTTGATGTCAACTTAACTAGAACTTCGCCAATTGCTAACTAATACCCCCTCCCTAATGTTTAAAACTATCGGGAATAATTGACATTTTTTCAATGTTACCGTAATGTAACCGTTTGTGATATGCCAAATTATAGTCATCCATGTATCATAACAATTGTGCCAAATATTGCCGCCAATTATTAAACCATCATCACAGTTTAAATCTGAATGTTTGTCAGTTAAAGTGATTTCTTGAAATACAAATCGTGAATGCATGATGTCACACGCTCCAGGTGTTATTATAAAGATTTTTTATGCATATTTTTCTTGTTGATGTTACACGGTGTTGTGTGTCACTGGGACACTATGAAGTCTATGTATAGATGTATTGTTTTCTGTACCAAGATGATTCAGGCACGATTAACTAAATGCCGGATCAAAGATTTTGAATATCAGACGAGACGACCGAGATACTGTAAATGTTATGATTAGTTTGTAATTCAATTTATAGTTATACATTGTTTTCTTAAAGCTACTAAAGTTATGATAATATCTTTTCTCTTCTTCCTAACGGACTTCATAGAGCCCCATCGACACCACGTTTTAGTCTTCTGTTGAGGGCTCGCCCCTGTGAGGAAAGTTCTGGGTTTTGTTCTGTCCATTTGCAAACACACCATTATCTATAAAAGTGATAGTTCCTCCACTGCGTTCAGCATATATAAAGTAGGACGACTGGTTTGTCAGTATAATGTGTCCGGGTTGAATACTGCCCATTGTTTCTGGCGATATTCTTCAGTGATATAACACTATCGAATGGCCAACAGTTTCCACTAATATGTCGTAGCCTCGAAATATATACTTTACTCTGAATGGCGTCTCAATGGTGTTGGTAGACAACTGTAGTGTATAGTAGTTGTAAGTAACAACAGATTTAACGTCAACCCTAAAACGCAAGAGCAATATTTTAAAGGCCCATTGGGAGATAAATACAAGTTCCGTAATAAAAGCATCTGGATTACTCATTAGTACCGAACCTGTCGCACGATTCTGACCTTTAATGTTCAAATGTCATCTGCAGGAAAATCTTTAAAATGGCTGTCGCAATAATGGACAGATGTGCAGAAGCACAGGATTCAAGAAGAATAAATATCGTGATCATATGTTTATGTTAATCGGGAATATGTCACTATCAAACTACTAGCACATTGTACATGGCACTGGAAGGTTATGATGAAGTATACACAGTATGACATTTTTATTTCGGTGTGACTCGTCACGGTCGGCAGGGCCTGGTGTGTAACAAGCTATATGTACACACACGTCCTAATAATTTCTACTTTATAGTACAGTATAGTAAACACACAGTCTTTCGGAACTCCATGGGACATATTCATCTACAATATAGACAAACTTTAAACGGGTGTCGCAATACCCTTCACGCCTGAGTAATGATTCCTGTCTCTCGGGCGGGTGTAAACATAGGAATCTCGGACCGCCATATTGGAACGGCAACTAGGAAATAATTGAACCTTAAAAACATAAAACTCGACTTTATGGACATTGACTGCTAATAACAACACGTGGTGTTTCTCAACCTGAGGCCAGAGCACGAAAACAATTGATACAATATACCAGCAATCCTGGTTATGTCCAAACTAATTACTCTATGTACATAGGAAGGATCAGCAGTGATTTTAGTATACCTGATTCTCATGAGTATTGAGTTGAGTCGTATATGGAATGTGTTCTGTGGTGACAATATGAACAGTGACGATTAAGATTTATTTCAGTGGATTTATATCCGGAAGGTTGTAGTTACGTTATACTATGCGAACTGTCGAGATTAGGTTTGAGTATTTATAGTTTTTAATCGTCGGCTGTAAGAACGAATTCAGTTGGATTAGTGTTCGAACCTTGCTACCCATATCAACACATGGGGCTACAGTGGATCATTACTGTATGATGTCCTGGTGGATCGTTATACCGAGTCTTGTCACAATATGAATTATCGTGGTGAGTTGATTTGTTTAGTTCGTGGTACATAAACGTCATCTGGTAACTCAAGAAATTATTAAATTTTTACGCAAGTTTATTTATGTATATAGGATATACAAATCTTAAACTGCATATAATCCAAATACGTTAAACTACAATAAACCTCAAAATTAACTCTATATTTTGCTGCTACGTTACGCAATCAACGTTCGCATGATATATAAACCACATACATATGTACACAGGATACTTTAATGGATGGTATGTATAGTATATACACTGAGGAGACAATCGTATATACTTGTCATCACACACGATACAATACAAACTGAAACTTAGATTTATAACAAATGATTCACAAACAACCACACGGAAATGCGTCAATACAATTAACTGTGCACTCAGGTGGTCATACCTCAAAGGTGTGTTAAATATATCGATGATACACAAACCGTAAAGTGGAAAGTAAATCGGTATATATATATATGTATCAAGTACATTTGCATTGTTCTTATATGTGTGTAATTGTTGTATGTAGAGAGAAAATTTAGGTTCAATATAAAACATAAATATCTCTTGTGTATAGTTCTTGAAATAATTTGATAAATTCGGCAGCATGCAGTGGTAAATAACCTTTAGGGAGTTACTCATCCTTAACCTTGATACTCGGCTCGAAATGCCACGGGCAGAATTACCGACCATTGTTCAGCCATTAATAATCTTATATGTGTAAGTATTCTTGTCAGTGTTGTAGGAATTGTAAGAAGTTTATATTGATGTTGTTGGACGAAATTCTTTATCATGACAATATCACGTAGTACGTTTGAACAGTGGACTCTATATCATTTCATACACCGTCAATATAAGCTAAAGTTATGCATTATGCATTATATTCATGACATACTTTCGATTGATAGAGTTAAATAGGTAACAACGAGAACATGTTCTAATGAATTACTAGACCCGAACAAATTAATACAGCCTCGATGTTTATCAGTTCGAATCGATAGCATCATATCAAGTCATATTGACAGTATGGTCAAATATAATGTCAAATTTCGAGGCATTTCTGTATTTATTGTGTCAGAGTAAAGCGATGAACTGTCGCGGAAAATTGCTGTATTATTATTTTTTGTCGATAAAATTTATATAGATATAATAAGTTGATAATTCAACATAGATTATAGCATATATAACCATTATATAAGTAGAAAATGCAATGGTGTTATGCGAAGGTGAAACCAAGGATTTCATCCACGTCCTTGGTGTAACGAAATGAAAACTTATTAACAAAAGATATCAGGAGAAATAGGACCTTTCCGCTTTACCTCGTATATACTTGTGTATTATATAATTATTACTTGGTTTTCAAATGGGTAGTACCATTATTGATCGTGAATTTTGTTCGTGTAAAACGCGTAAACAGAAGGAAGACGATCCTTTTTACCACGCCTCTCACCATCTCACCACATCCTCGTCTATATCCTTTATATACAACATCTATACCATTGTTGTACAGTGTAATATACCAGGTGTTGCACATCGACATCACCGCAGGCTAGGACAATTACTGTGTCAGTCTGGTCAGCGATGGCCGGTACCAGTCAACTGGAAAGGTCACCTGCAAAGGACAGCGATCAGTCATATAAGGTCATGGAGCATACATAAAACATAACATACAAGGATACAAGGATAGACCAGAACTCGGTAATAGGGAATAAATAAGGCCAATATGTCACAGGGTGATGGCATAAGTGGAAACTGCATAGGAAGCTTCCTGAGCATAAACAAAATAAAAACTCAAAATTCATTTTATAGAATCGCCACGAACCTTGAAGTATCCATGGATATTGAAATATGCTGGTGAAACAAAGTATATCGTTTGTTTGCATCATAAAGGTGTCTCGTTTAATATAATAAATTGAAAATAGTTTGATTTTTTACTGAAAAATGTTAATACGCTAGTGATGAATTACAGCATATTGAAATATAAACGATACCATTCAGTGTTTTACTAAATCCTCACTCAATATGTTCTAATAAAACGATATTGTACCTCATACAAAGTGTTACTTTACGATGGATTCAAATCAATCATATATATTGCACTACTATGTATTTGTTAAAAAAATATTTGTGATGTATTCTTTCATTAACACTGTAGGCTTTTTATTTAGATTTAGAATGAAAAAAAATATATACGGGATTTGCATATAATTTAGAAAATTGAAACTCATGTAATATCATTTCAAATATAGCCGGAATATGCGATCATGTATAGTCGTCCTTGATCAACATAAATGAACTTTTGAACTCTAATGAAATGATAATGAGTGTCATTTAACGTGCCTCATCTCCATATATCGTATACTAACATTGCTGAATTTACCAGAGGCATGAAACACAATGTTTGTTGTTAACCAATTATCCTTAGAAGTATTGTCGTCCATCCCCATGGCGATATTTCAGTAAGACTAAATGTATATGGAACATTATTTTTGTTTTAGAAATTAATGAAATGGTCGATTTTCGAATAGTTATTATTAGGTATATATGTAGGTTCCTAGCAAACTCAAGATAAAATTCGCATAAATCCACCTTGAAAGGTTTCTAAAATTTCAACTATAACTTTTTTTTCTTTTCTCAAATTGATGGTTTTGTCTTTCCACGGTCCGCTGGTATAAACGGAAGGTGATTTTTATTGTGGTTAGAGAGGGATGAAACATCTGGTTTTCGTTTCTAGATCCAGATTTAGATTTTTTCCAGATTTCTTCAATTTATAATGTTAATAGGTATGTGTCGTATGCTAAGCATATAAAATGCACTGTCTTTGTCCTTGTCAGTATATCTTATAAAAACGATACTCAAGGTAACACAGAATCAATGTAGCGTTGTGCATTAATTCTAACCTAATTGGAACACCTTTTGAAGATATTTTGTGAAAAATTTCTAACGATTTTTCTCTTAACTACAAATAGATGCCTTCAGTTTCAAATTCATGATTTGTTCACATGCATGTCGGCAGTGCATATGTTTTGAGATAGAGAGCTTTAAAGTATGCTCGGTTCAGCCCTGTGTTTCAGCAGGTTCGAGTTCCCAAAATGGACCTCAAAATATGACCTCCTAAATATGTTTTCATGAAAAAATGTCTAGACATTATAAAAAAATGTTTGAATTTATTAAAGGAAAGTTCTTTTTTAGTTTATATCATGCACTTTTTTGTCATCCCATTCAGCAATTGTTTTCCTTGTTTTGAAATATATAGTGTTTTTAGGGTTGTCGCACAACGTCGTTTCCCGGATTTTTTTTTACGATTTAATTATTTTCATAATAAGCAATAGGAAACAAACTAACATCTACAAACTGCCACAGTTAATGTACAGCACCTTAATTTTTGTTCGCCTGCAACGCAAGGGCGACACTTAGGTATCACTATGTCGGCGTCGGCGTCGTCGGTCGTCGGCGTCCGGGAAACGGTTTCCGTGCGATAACTGAAGTATTTATTGTCCGATTTCAACCAAATTTGGTGTATAGCTTTATATCAATGAGATCTCAGATGAGTTCGATAATGGTCAAAATCCGTCAATATTTGCAAGAGTTACGGGACTTTAAAATCGTCAAAACAGAAAAATCCATGGTTTCCGCTCGATAACTTAAATATTTATCGTCCAATTTCAACCAAATTTCATATATTGTTTATATCAAAGAGACCTTGGATGAGTTCAATAATGGTCAAATTTTGTCAATATTTTCAAGAGTTACGGGACCTTAAAATAGTCGAAACATGGCTTCCGCTTGAAAACATTAGTATTTATTGTCCGATTCCAACCAATTTGGTATATTGCTTTATATCAATGAGATCTTAGATGGGTTCGATACTTTTCAAAATCCATCAATATTTGCAAGAGTTATGGAACTTGATTTCTTCACCTAAATTATAATCAATATTTTCAACTGTAAATAACTATTTTTTGTGATGCTGTGCAGGCGACACATCCACTTCCGTGGAATTCTTGTTATTTAATTTAAACGTATAATTCTGTATCACATATTGTAAAAGTGTTCCATTTTGGGTAGCGTTCCAAATTGGGTAGCGTCATGTTAGATTTATTATTCTATTTCACATAAAGAAAACAAGTCTGAACAAACAACCCAGATCAGAACAATATACATACATTTTAATTTATTGATACTGATGTCATAGATAAACCTGATTCTTTAGCTGAACACACATGTTTCGTTTGGTTTAGATATTACAGAAAGTTAGTAAATGTATTTGAAGGGCGACCTTCCTGCCAGCATTGTGCTTTGGAGGTTTGTGTTCCTGCGATATCAATAACTTTTTTAAATTGCCCCACTGGTGCAAAATGTCAAGAGCACATGTCACTTTCCAATTATTGTGAATAAAAATATTCTTTATATCTAAAGTGTATTTATACAGGAATCACTTTGAAAAGATGTTGCTGAAAAGTTCTCTGGAGACAATATCGACAAATAGCAACTGACGTTCTGTTTATCAAATATTTCAGAATCTGTTCCCTATAGACATTGTCTTTCATTGATTTACATTTCAAGGTCTTATGATACAATGATATATTTTGGCAATTTAGGATTCAGGAGAGAAATTGATTTTTCTTTTCTGTTATTATTCCACAGGAGAATATTTTAGCCCGTGTCAATCATCTTATCAACCCATTGTGATATGACAGTGTATTAGATATTTGTATTGGAGAGTGTACCATTTTCTGTAAATCGGTACTGATAAATGGATATGAAAAATAAGGCTAAATATAAAAAGATATATTCAAATGATAAAATTGCTGGTACATTTACATAGAAAACGGCCAGTATTGTTACTGACATCTTTAAATCTATGCAAAATGATGTTTTAGTCAAAACAAAAGCTTTTAAATGATATAATCCTTAGGTTTGATTTATAAGGGGTTAAGTCTTATTAACAACAAGTGTTATTGGAAGGGCGATCTCCCATGTGCTCAATATGTCGCGATGTGTAAATCTCCGTATGTTTTGGAAGACTGTGGTATAGGTGTTTTGTGTCTCTTTGCAATAGTGAAAGTCTGGTCCTTTTATTGTGCTACACGTATCTAACTGAAGTCATAAATAATTAATCTCGAATATCAAAGTAACTCTCAAAGACTTTTTCCGTTATAAGGTAATAGATTCAGTTTTTGTTTTGATCTCACACAAGAATTACTTTGATATAAATGTGCAGTTTCTTATTAACATGTAAATGTTTCAAGTAATCATCAATCTTATCAAATATATGATTACAATTAGTGCAATGGTATAGAAGATGTTTTTGCAAAGTATCTCATTTCGGATGAGTGCAACAGTCATTAATATGGGCAAAACACAGGACACAAGACCTGTCTACCAAAAAATAAAAATATATAGAAGCTTTATATAAACTTTATTTGTTTTACATCGATTAAAAAACAAGTTATACAACTTATGCAAATCACTTTCGATGGCCCGGATGTAAGCGCGCATGTCGTTACAGCGACAACTATTCGATTCTTCCATTATTCTCCATTAAAATGATCCTGGTTGACATGCAAATTTATACTTGTAACAAATCTCAATGATTACAGTATAAGAGGATTTAGTAAAAATGTTATCCCTACTAATTAATCTAATTGAACAGATACCAATTACTGCCTATATCTTATCACGCAGGTCATGTTTGACATGGAATGTTGTCTACCTAATTAGGCGGTTTGGCCTTGATACGAGCACCTCTCGTTAGTACGTTAACACTAATTAGAGAAAAAAAATCAATTATTGTAATCGGAAAATCGTAACTGTTCTTATATGCAATCATTAAACATTTTTTTTTGAAACGGTTTGTTTAGAGTTGCTTACATAGATTTGGCCCCTATTGTGTGCTAAAAAACATTAAAGCATCAAAACGTTACAAGTTATAATGATATAATGGTAAAATAAAACTTTGAGATCAACCAACCACTTGATCCCCATAGTACACCAAGTTATGATTTAAACATGTATCTAATTTCTAAACATGATAACTACATTAAATTTTATAAGATGAACTTGAAATTAAAACAAACGCACATTAACCCTTTTCAAAACATATAGTGAAAACTGGTTACATACGGTCGTTTTCATTTGGAAGACAACTACATAGTAAACGCCATGATGTCATGACGTCACACAACATGGTCATCGACTGTAATGAATGCCAAATTCCTACAAAAATGACTGATTATATATGAATTTTATGCATTATTGATAAAGAAGGGACGATATGTAATGGAAACTAATGAGTTTAAATTGGTAAATTATTTGACCATTAGATAATATAAGGAATTGAAACAAGGATGTATATGGAATATCTCTAAAATTCAGTACTTGTCAGATTCCACGATATCTAGGGACTTGATTCTCAGATAGGATTATCAAATGAATTATGCATATAGCGTATTATAGGATTATCAAATGAATTATGCATATAGCGTATTAATCATTTCTGTTTAGACGCAATCGACAAATAAATCTTTTCTTATTATTGATACATGCATTATTTCTTTGCTTTTTAAGGTTTTGAATATATTTGTCAGGACACAATTACTTTAAATTCTCCTTTTTATACAAACACCTTTATTACCAAGCATTGCTGGAGTAACGTCATGCAGACACGTCTATATGCGGGTGGTGACTCAATAGTGTATGACCGAGCTGCTGTACATACAGGTCACGTGATGTAATCTAATAACACCTTGTCGTGTTTTAAAAGATTGCTTAAGTCCAAAACATCAAAACACACATGAACTAGATATTGGATACAGCCTAAACAAAACATACCCGATTGTTTTGGTTTTGTGTTCATACATGTTGGAGGAATTTTAAGGCAATCATAAAGATTTTCAGTCTTTTACAGGTACATTGTGGTTAGGGCCTACATTATTTCAGTAGAAGACGATAAAGAAGATAGAACAGAAAAAAAGAAATAAAATAACGATTTCCATTACCTTATTAAAGATAACTTTCAATGTCTTTTTAAATATACGATATATAGACATCGGTTTTTTACTCTGGGTCCGAAATTGAGCAATATTCGGTCATTGAAGTTGTTTCAATTTAATCTTGAGCAAATCTCGTTCGTTCTTGTCTAACCTATATAGAGGGTTATTTTAGATCTGACATCGGACAAAGGATTCTTTAATTTTATAATGTAATTTGCTTAAAGATGCTCCACCGCCGACAGAGCTTAAATGATATTCATCATTTGAACAATAATTATTTTTTAATCGTGTATACATATGTCTAATTAACACATAAAATAATATAAAATAATTTATTTTGCCTTTGGTGCATGCGCAATCAGTTCTTCATCCCATATAGGATATAGTGCCACGGATTTTTTTCGGGATGCAATTAATGATTTTTCATACTTTTAACTTAAAGTAAAATTAGAAGCTCAAACTTTTCAATGGTGATAATGGTGTAAAGTAAGTAACTTTTGTAACTGAAGAAAAATATTAAATAGTCTGCTCCTATTTTAGATAGTAAAAAACACCATTTGTCAGCGGTGGAGCATCTTTAAGTTTGACATTGAACAGAACTCCTACATCGCCCCTAACTTCGTATCTGACTTCTATGTAGATTTATGTTGAGCACTACAGATTAAATATTACATCGAAACATTGACATTCTGTACACATTGGTAATTCATATTTCAGAAAACATAAATATATGCAAGTGATCAGATTGAAACACATTAAAGTAGAAACAGAATAATTGCTGATCAATCCTTGTTTTTTTCGAGTGAATGACTTCACTGATTAATTAACATTACTAAGCATCTATTTAAGATTATCCCTATCATTATGTCTAACTAAATATTAAACATCGTAATTCCGATTTAGATTTGTTTATCTTAGTCAAATCGGACTCGCATACACATGCTAACTAATTTGTTTTAAAGGTATTAAAGATATTATCACTTAATTAGATAATATTCTTTGTCATTTTTTCAGTAAGCGATAAATACAACTCAGAAACGAAGAATTTCAAGGAAATTAGTTTTACCATATCAAAATAAACCTCACTGTTAATAAAACGGAAATATGTCTTCGGAAAAACATTATTTTTGCCACAAAGGAAATATTTACTGCAATTTATACGTAACATGTGATATCTATATTTGGCTACAACAACCAATGCACGCCATAGAAATTAACGTGGTCTTGAAGCACAACGTGAAGTTTGGGTAAATTCATGTCAATTCTATGATCGTGGTCTGCACATTGAAAAAACTTCCACACGATTTTATCTATCTGAGAGCTTTAATTTACTATACACACATATATATATGCAACCGGACTGGATGACCTGTAGTGTAAATAGTAACGACCCGTTTGTATACAGTAGATACCAATAGTACGTATTGACCCTCTGTACCGTTCCACCGAATGCACACCTATATCACGTCGTCTGGTCGACAGTTAAACGGTAGAATTACACATATGCCGGTGTGTATCGGTAGCCTAGAGTATACCTGTCTCGTCCTGCAAAACGTTGACGTCTATCGAGTAAGATATGCAATCTTATGATGCAGTATTGAGTAAAAATTGGTGTTATAAGCTTGTTTATCGACAGATAATGCAACAGCTATGAAGAGTTTACAATAGAATATAATAATTACGTAAAGAACTGCTGTATCAAACTCAAAAAACGTGTTTAAGATGCTTTTTATTTCCATATGCAGAATTTTAAAATACTAAATCCAAACAGAAAAGTTGAACCTGTGAAAGACGCTTAATGGGCAATGTTTACATGGTAATTGTATAGTACAAATGTAGATTTAGGGTTCAATCGTATCAAGTTTGGATATTGACATTGACAACTGTCAATCAAAATGTATAACTCCGTTCAGTTACTTTGAAACAGCATTTAACCTTCTTGTTTGATATCCAGCAATTGTGCATCATTTAAGGATTGTATTGCTTGCATTGACTGATAAAGAAAGCCAATCTCCTGCAAATGAAGTGAATTTGCGTTGAGTTTAGATCACTAATGAGCTCTTCAATCAAACCTGGATTTATGTTCCTCTTATTCTTTCGAAAAAATATAATAATGTTATATTATCCTCGTTTTAAGGCCTAACATGTACTTATGACTTTATCGCTATCTATACGAACTTCTTGTTGAAAACTACTGTTGTAAATCACGTATAAATAAGACAAATTCAGAGACAAGATGGATGGTAACGCCTATTCAATGAAAACAGTCACTACATAATCAAATTATCTTGGTAGATTAATAAGTGTCTCACCGTCGTGTGCGATAATACACCATGAGGTAACACATAAAACGATTTGAGTTTTAACCAACAAATGTACAGAAAACGAATTCCTGTTTCTGCTGATCCTGAATCACTGTATGCAATTGATACTATGTTAAAAATGCCCATATCAGTCAATCTTAAAAACGGGAATATATCTGATTAATATTACGGTTGGATTCTCATTTGATTGTTTCTAAAAGTGATGTATATTATGGCTTTAATCGATTTTTTCTCTGTGGTATGATCTAGTGTTATTGTCAATATAACATGAGCGGTTGGGGTGTGCTGTTCTCCGTCTTAGGTGGCATGCCGCAATAAAATAGGCGTAAAGTGAAAGAGTCCCACTATTATATGTACAAGGGGACACCTCACAAATATGTCACAGCCGCCCAATACATAGACATTCACACATGCAACACTTTGAATACAAATAGGCTGTTTTTGCATGACTTTGACTGTTATTGAGATGTTATTAAGGCTAATAAACCAACAAATTGCACATAAAGGTTTAGAGCATGTAAACATAATTTATATGATTTAAATTCCCCACAGACACCGTTATATGTTCATCACAACTTAAAGTGTTATATATGTCGTTACAGTGATCGTCCTTGGTCTGGCCATTGTTGTGGTATGGGCACGTCATCGAGCTAGTGGCACGTCCTATAGGGAGGATGAACCAAGTCTCAGAATTACAGATCCGACCGAGAGGTTGTACAGGACAAACATTGGCTCCAGCATCACCATCACATGTACAGGGGTCAACTTCGACAGTGATTATAATGTAAGTATATTTGGGGGTCAACATCGATAATGATTACAAGGGAAGTATATAATGGGGTCAACCTTGATAGTGATTATAAGGTAAGTACATTAGCTCCAAAACAACCATCACAGGGGTCAACTGTAACTTTGGTATTCTTTATTGATGCTGATACAACAACTTTTAGACGTTTTTATGAAATGATTGGATATAATAGTCACACCAAACCCTCCAATAGCCGCCATTGTTATTCCATTGACAGCCTTTTCGAAAGTCATCCGATTAAATACAGTGTAATTAATCTAATTCATTTTAGAAGTGTTTAGTAAATTTTCAATTATTTTTAAAAGTCCAAAATAACACAGAAATGAGGAATCAAAATCGCCTTCATTAGAAATGATAACTAGAATAGAATAGCTAAAGAGTTACTTTATGACGGGTCATTTCCGAAAGATAAAAACCAAACATTTATTCCGCTCCATATAATATGGAATATTAATAGATGCTTCTGAAAAGTAGCAATACCTGCCTTTTTATGAAATTAAAGTCAGGGTCATAGATCATAAGATTAAGATTTCGGAAAATATGTAAGCATTACTTATTATTTACAATCATTGTCGCCTTTTTAATTATCCAATTTCCAAAAATATTGTGTTAAAATATGCAAATGTATCTTAATACTATTTAAACGTCACACTTGTGACTAAATAGAAAACGGTTTTTGCCCCTTGCGGAAAATTTTCCAATAATACCCATTTGATGAATAACTTTTCAGCGTATGCATTTCATCAGCAAATATCGTTTACTCTTATCTCCGACTAGGTCTATTGGTCGTTACGGCGACGCATCGACACGATCACAATCACGAGTGCCGTGGACCAAACGCCGGCCGACCCAGCTAAGTACCAAATATCGCAGTCTGATGGAGAGGACAAGTTCAAGCTAAATGTCACCGCAATTACAACACACGACAAGGGGCACTACACGTGCTCTACTTTCTATAGCGGTCGGCAGATATGGGCTTCTATCGAGGTCATGGTGGAGGGTAAGTGTTTGTTTTTTTCTACATTTTTTTTATTTTTTAATAGCTATTGTTAACCAATATTTTGGGCTATAATAAGTCGTGAAAATATCCTTATGGTATGTGAAGCGAAATTAAGTCGTCGTGAAAATGAATTGATTTCCAGCATATAATTATATAAGTTTTCCATTGGTTTATAGTATTGAATAACCAACTTTCAAATGTTGGCAGATAAAAGCACACAGCAATGAATACTTATTCGAGTTTTAAAGTTTAAGTCTAGTAAGATTCAAGTGAATATCTTAATATGTTTGTAACAGATGTCCCGAGTGTACAAGTATTTGCCGAAAACATCTCGGCCCCTATCGCTGGGAAAGTCGTCTTGCCCTGTCAGGCATCTGGTGTCCCAATGATCACAGCTGTTAGATGGCAGAGAAACGGCAGTGTCATCACTAACGGCACAGACGAAAGGTAAGCTTTATGTGGCTAACAAACTGGCCATAATGATATCCCTTCTTTTCTCCAAAGGGGAACTTACTGTACCATCATAGTCTGTGAATGTCTTCTGGTGTGTCTATTATCAATAGTTTATAACTGTGATGTCTCTTATTTTTTATATCTTCAACACAATAGTACCAACATGGGTGAATGGATTTTTTTTCCTTTAACATTTCGATGGCATATTTAAAAAATCCAGATTATCAATAAGCTTCTCAAACTATGTAACAATCGTTTGTTAAATGCATATGGTCAACTATAACTTATTTGCAGGTTTTTCATCTATACCCAAGGGAGGGATGTGATTTTCTCTAAGCTTGTAATCAACAACGTCTCAGTCGATGACCAGGATGTCTATACATGTAAAGCTACTAACGCCAAGGGTTCTTCCGTCCGGGACGTAGAACTGTCCAGTAAGTTGTTGAAATATGTCATAATCGGTGTTCACAGATTAAAACAGTCGATATTTCAAATCACATAAACTATATTTTACTACACACGAAATTCTATATATATATATTAGATATATTCTGTATAGGAATTGACCTTCAAGGCTAGAGTAACTCGTTCGATTATTTAAGTAATCACAGCATTATAAGAACTGTAAATCAGACAATATTCATACAAATGTATCGGATTTAAGTTCAAATCGATTCTTTTAAGATATCCATTCTATCTGACAGCATATACAGCAAACCACAGCGATGCGGTTGAGAATGAAATGGTGTCCATGAAAACATTGAATGTCATAGATCCAAACCCATTTAACGCAGAATTTGAGGTGATGGGCACACTCAAGGTCACGTGTCTCGCAACCGGATATCCCTATCAACCAAAGGTAATATAAATATAGAACATCAGGATTTCCATATCAAACAATGGTAATATAAATATAGAACATCAGGATTTCCATATCAAACAATGGTAATATAAGTATAGAACATCAGGATTTCCCTATCATTGAAGTTCAAATAGAGTATTATTGAGTTTCCATTTCATGTCATGTTAATATAAGCGTGTGTTGTTGTGTATGTGATTTTTTACTAAAACCAAAATTTGAATACTAGATATGAGTTCAGGGACATATATAATTATTGATAAAGAGGGAAGGCCTAATGATACATCCTTTTTTTCATGAAACATTAACATATCCTTACCGGTATATATCATTGTTATATTGCCCGTTATTGTAGATGCTATGGAAGATTCAAAGTGTCGTCACAGGACCAGTGCTTCACTTGAGGGATTCAGAAGAAAGAAATTATGATGACGTCACAATCACTACCTACGTCATGCAGAACACCACAGGATTTTATTACACCCTCATGTACTATCCTGTAATGTTTAATAACACTGGCAATTACACGTGTGTGATTCCACACCATACAGGTACCGACAAAGCCACCGTGGATGTAACTATAAAAGGTACGTAAAATGAAAGTAGGTCTTCACTATATGTAAAGTGATCACCATATTCAGTTAAAGTACATGTAGGCAACCAAGGCAATTTCTTTACATGACATGAAGATCATTATTTAGATATGCAGGAATAGTTTTATCAAATGCCTACCGTTGATTTCGTCTCAAACCATTTTCCACATATTACACCTCGACTTATATGTAGCGTATATTGGTTATTATACCAGTCCGGATAAAGTATCCTTTGTAATGTCAGCGACTGACGCCCTTAACTGTATCAACGGGGTCAAGTAATTAGAGACAACTGCATTATGTTTACCCGGAATTGATCGAAAGTGCAATTTGAACAAGAGTGAAGAACCAATAGAAACCATGTTAGAAATTTAGTCCCTTTTCCGTTTAATATACTACAGTATATCGTAAATACCATTTATGTATTTTTTTGCAATAGATCAATGTTGAATGATTTATCTGTTGTAGGGCCGCCGATGGTTGTAGCCACACAAGTGTCGAACTTCGGACTTCTCGACGAACAGATCATTTTGAGTTGTCTGATTTGTGCTTACCCTAAGCCTACACTTGTTCTGTGGTATTTCGAAGACACATTGATATCAGCCTCATCCAGGTATATAACACATATTTACGTCATTTTTTAAGGAAGCAATTCATGTTTAATTTGTTTCAAGAGCAACTCAATTCATTAGCCCATGAAATCGACCAAACCAAGATTCAATCCTTTAAAAAATGACTTAAAAACAACAAAATTAATGAACTGCGAAGCAGTTCATGTTGTATTTGTTTCAAGAGCAATTCAATTCATTACCCCATGAAATCGACCAAACCAAGATTCAATCCTTATATTTCAATTCAATCGTATTAGTCTATAGATTTTTTTTAATTGCGAGTTTCAGGGCTTGTGTTAGTCTATGTGTACAACGAGAGTCGTAAGAAAATAGTGCGTCATTAGAATACAGCTCATTATGAATAAATAGCGCAAATATTACAATTTGTCATATATTTAATTAAAAACAACTTTATTATCAATGTAATCCAGATGAAACATAAAACATTTCTAATAGATTTAGAAGTGATTGCAAAAATGGTCCGCCGAAGATGCGGAAGAATAATGTCTAAACTCGTGATACGGTTGTCTCCCGCTTCGATTCAAAATGGAGTCACCGTAACGTGATGACAACGGAAAGGTTCTAATGGTTTATATAGACTTTAGCCTTGATACAAGTTAAACAACTGATCAAAGGTAAATCAACACTCATTGACTTTTATATAGTATTTCTTATCGCCGTTTAGGCTTCATCATTTGTTTTAAGTAGTTTAATTGAATCCAAATTTAGTGAAAATTGAAATTGAAGTGAATGTGTTGAGAATGAGATACCACTAGTACAGTGCATTGTATACACAATGTGCAATACATCGACGGTCGGGTTATATGTATATCTATTTTAAATTGTATGCAGAAACTTTAAATATTTTATGCAATATATATTTGAATGTTAATTATTATATTATTGCAGAGTAATTCAGTAAATGTTTATTATTTTCAGGGTAAAACAGGACCTTGCCATATTGAACTCTGTACAGCAGAACGCTACACTGACAATTAACGACATAACGGATAATGACTTTGGTACTTACACATGTAAGGCTTATAACATTGTCAAATATGGAATGGCAGTGCAGGTTATACAAGGTTAGTATCAAGTTCATACATTGTTATCTAGGGTCACTATACTGGACATAAAGGTCATCACTGGTCCTGTTATTCAGGGCCATATGTAACCCCTACAAAATCCGTATGACATACACCTACATGTTTTTAGTATATGACCTACAGGGATGCCTACAAAATTCTAGATTATAACTGGTGGGTGGCTATACAATGTTAAAGATCAAAATCAATTCAATCGTTAAAAATGTCATAAAATATTTTAAACGATTAGGACAAGTTAGTTAAAATAAAAACTTGAAACTACTATATGTTAAATTTAAAAAAAGTTTTTCCAGTTCTGGTTAAAATTTCACTTTTACTTGCAGATGTGGACGAATGTAGTTTTAACCACAACTGTGACCACGGTTGTATGAACGGACTAGGAACGTACATGTGTACTTGTGACAATGGCTACAAACTACAGGCCGACGGGAGCACTTGTCAGGGTAAAAATCCACGTTACCATACATTAACCATGGTTAACTGGTATACACTGTGTACCTTTTCTATAAAGATATCCCATGCAAGAAACATTGAATGTGAAATATAAATATCGTTTCTATTGGATTGACTATGCATCTTTTCATTTTGATACCGGCTACGTTTTTTAAATCATACCGTAGTTAATTGCATGTTCACTAGTAGCATGTGTTTAATTTTACATAAAAATGATAAACATGGAACTCACATATTATTATTTAAAAATATGTACAAAAAGTACTAAATGACATTCAAATTGTTATGTATGTCGATGCAATCATGTTTATGTCGACCCATATACTAATACTTAAGCCGACGTGATATGCTTTTTTACACATTAGCTGTTTATTGCAACATAGTGCCGTTTAACCTGACCAGCAGATGTTTATCTCGCGATACCGTGTGCTGTATTTTTATCTCGAGATACCGTGTTCTGTATTTGTTTATCTCGAAATACCGCGTAGTGAAATTGTTTATCTCGAGATACCGTATACAGTATTTTATTTACCAAATAAGTTGGAGTGTGACGTATTTCTAGTTGATCTTGACGTTCATGTGTCCACAGATGTGAACGAGTGCCAGTTGACCGAGAAGGTGGCCTGTGAGCAGATGTGTACTAACTATAATGGCACGTTCGAGTGTTCCTGCCATGATGGCTGGGTCCTTGACGATAACGGCAAAACTTGTGAGTATCATACTATGGTATACAGTTAGGTCATCCGCAGTATAGCTCCGGGATAGTGACAAGAAAATTAAAATTTCGTATCATATGACGATAACGTTCAAGTTTCTACTCTTTATTTTTATTTGCATATAGTTTCCTTTTTAAAGTAAGGATTGTTTTTTCAACACTTCTTTCTGCCATTACGTGTTGACTTCCCTTTGATTGTTGACTATTGCATTCTGCGATTTGAACATATCTATTGCTGCAAATACAGACAAAAAAAGGATTAGGCACAAGTTATTACATCTTATCGACGCCTTCTCTCAAAATATGTATAGCTATTTTACACATAGCAGATCGCCTCGAAAATTCCACAATCTTTGTCCACACAGTTAGAATTACTTCTTTGCCCTATTTTTACTATTTTAAGTAATTCGTATCCTACAGACATATGTTCAGTGTTATATTGAAAATAACTATTGATATTACTTCTTTGGCCGATAGCTATTTACAAATGGTATAGCATTACACATTACCATGTATATTGTCATAATCATAATCTTTACATTTTGTAATCAACAAAATAAGTGACTTAATTTTAAAAAAATTGAATAGAATTAAGGTCTTCGGCAAGACGTGAATCCAAACAAAATTGTTTCTAAGTTAAGTTCAACATTTAAAATATTAAAATATTGAAAGAGAATAACCCATTCATTTGAATATAGTGAAAGACATCCACACATAGGAGCCCACAAGAGCAAGCAAGATTATTAACAAGATTTAACACGAAAACGATAGCAATTAAAGGAACTGCAATGATGCCTGGGCCTAGAATGGATGATATTTAATTTGTGTTAACCTATTCCGAAATAAGCAGAATCGGGATAGGCTGTATATATGATTTTAAAAAGGAAGTAAATGAACAGTATTGTTCAATGCATTATAACAAGGTATAGTTGAAGGCCTGGAGCAGGATGTAGAACGATCTAACTGAGATATTTTATCATCCAAATTGTTACGTAAGACATAGGGATTTAGAGCACGCATTTTAGGCGGTAATAAGTTGTTAAAAAAATCCGGGTGTTAATTTGTTATGCATACAAACCAGCAGTCTTATCAGGAATAAAAGATACTAATTGCATTTTTTTAGAGATGTCAAACTTTTTGGTGGAAAGGCTCTGACACACGTGTTACAGAAAGAAAGTATTTGGTCGGTTAACATATCGGTTAATATAAAATATCTGTAAAGATGAATTATATAGGTTGACGAAGGTGAAGATGAAATGGTAGATGAGGTTTGTAGCTTTAAAAATCTGAGGATGGAATTGTAAATGAGCTTTGTATGTTGACAAATCTGAGGATGGAATGGTAGATGAGTTTTTTTAGGTTACTGAAAGAAAAGAAGAAAAGTTAGATGAGGTTTGTAGCTAAAACATATGAGGATTAAATTGAAGATGAGCTTGTATGTTGACAAATCTGTAGCTTACCGAAAGATGAATTGGTAGATGGGTTTTGTAGGATAACAAATGTGCAAATGAAACGGTAGATGACTTTATTAGGTTGGCGAATGTAAGAATGTCAGAATGAAATGGCATATGAGTTATGTAAATCGATTAAAGTAAAGATGAAATGGTAGATACGCTTGTTAGAATGACAAATGTGGATGTGAAATTGTACCAGTTCTCAGAGACACAGGGGTATTAACTTTGACAATGGTTTTTACACATATCAATATAATCAAGTCAGTTACTAACAAAACAAATATATTATAGATATGCACTCATTAGATATCAAAGTTTGCTTTCTTTACTAGGTAAATAGGTATATAATTTCCACAATATTGTCTTTGTCCTTAAAGCATAGGATTTTAAAAAGTGTAGCAAATGAAATATTCAAGTCGTTACATTTAATAGCTGTGCGCTTGAATTCTCAGTCTAAAAAAGAATAACTACATTTAGCTGGTGTTTATCTACTTTAATCAAAAATATAATTAAATAATATCTTGATCAGACATACCCGTAGATTATTTCAAATAGCATACAAATATCACAAAACCAAACGTATTTAGTATGATTACAGAATATTAGCATTTAATCTGTAATAAAAACTGTAAAATATATTGGAACATAAGATGAATTCGTAACATGCATCACTAAACCGTTAAAACTAAATTGGCACAAGTATACTATAAAAACTACAACCTCGATTTTACCAGAATATTAACCTTTGAATTACGTACATGTACACGAGAAAATATCTCACCTAGCTGAAGTGCCCGTTACAATGATCGAGTGTTATAAACATCCACAGACTGTTTCCAGTGAAAGCAGATCTAGTTTGATGTAAGCAATATCACACATTTGTCTATATTTAAGGATTTGGATTATCATCGGACAGACCATTACCGCCAATGAATACATGTACTTGAGATTAATGTATATATGGTATGGCTACTATGACTGACATCAGACACTCTAGGCTCTGTTAGTTCAGCATCAACACAACTGACACATCCAAGTCAAATGGACGGATTATTATGGACATAACATGTCGTCTTGTTGATTTATAGCGTTTAACTTTGAAGATAACTTAGTTGAACTGGACCATTTCTCAGACTGGTATAGATTTGTAGTTGATGAATGATGACTTATTTTGCAACTGGCATCGTCTCTACAATTATAATGCTCTCCAAAGGTACCAACACAAACGATGACTCTGGCGAGAGTACGGACGATGAGGCGATAGAAGCCGAGGAGATTTACTCCATTATAGGAGCCACGTCAGGCGCTCTACTCATCATTATTTTACTGATACTGTGTATCGTCTGGTGTCGCCGTAAGAAAGATGAGGTGAGAAATTTAGTTTTACTGTTTTAATTCTCTAAGACGCTGTAGGCTGAATTATGGTAATGAGGAATATGTTTTTTATATTGATACACACCATATAAATATGTTTTTATAATGACATACACCATAAAAATATGTTTTATAATGATATACACCATAAAGTTGAAAATTGTATTTCTGTAATATATAAATCTGGTAAACGAGTACCACGCGTAATGGATTTTAGCTCGGCAATTCACAATAACTCTATGTTTAAATAATTAGTTTTCTTTCATCTGTTTTTAATCAGTGTGATTAACTCTGATATAGTTTATTAATGTTATTTCTGACATTATATGTATTGATTCTGCTATAGAAATCATGCTGACATTTTTATTTACGAAATGTAAACTCATTCTCACTGATGTTATATTATTTATTTTACACAAACCCAGTAAATGTGTTATAGGGTATTTGAATACATTCCTTATGAGACTTAATTTCGAAAGCAGAATCGGTATGTTATCTGTCAACACAAACTAGCAATAAATATGTTAACTAAATGCAACACAGAAAAACCTAACAAGTTTATGTTCATACTATCATGCTAGCCAATGTAATAAACCGATGTTTTCATTATATCATAAAATATACATTTGAATAAAGCACATTTTATTACTTACTATGAATTACTTATAATGTATTGCTTATTATTCATTCTGATTAAACTACTGATATTCCTCTTGTAGGAGGAGATTCCTATGAAAGCGGTGTATTCCGTCAACACAGGGTACAGTAGTTCGAATATAGATATGAGCATGGTGAGTTGTATTATATTAAAACAGATTGAACATAATATGTAAAATATAGTGGTTTTTTGAATGGAAATAGCTTTGTATCTAAAAAGTGGCATCTCTCTAATAAGTAAAATAGTATTGCTGCTCACCAGACGATGTACAATTTTACTTATGGCAGATATCCATGAACAACATAAGACACTATCAATAAAATGTCGAATAACATTTCAAATGTTAAAAGCATTTTACTTAACCAGACAGGTTTTATTTATTTGTACCGTCTATTGAATAAGGAAATGATGATTACGTTAGACCATCCCAAATATCTCTTCCGGTTGGCATTCACCAACCTGTGACGTCATTTTAGAAGCATCTCGAATAGTTGTAATTGAACCAAACAGTACATTGGTACAAACATGTATGTAGAGATTGAACAGTGTTTTGATTGCGTTAAAGGTGGTATGAACGCTATGGGATACAGACATATCCAATGTAGCGCGTTAGCGCTACATGTAGAATATGTCTGTATCCCATTGCGTTCATACCACCTTTAACGCAATCAAAACACTGTTCAATCTATATATTTACATAAATAAATCCACTTTTACGTCAAATTTAAAACGGTGATGGTTGTTAAGTAGGGTAACTACGGTAGTCAGGATGACCGAAGATATAGTTCCGATTGTTGAATGTTGTAGCTGCAGTTTGGTTTGAAATACAACAATGACACTTTTCAATTATTTTCAAAATATATCTTTTTTTTTCAATTTGATAATATATCAATAATATCCAATTCGAATAAAATTGAGATAACCAATGCGGAACGACTACCGGTATGCATCGTTGTCGGGGTAGTGAGGCGGTCCGGAGTGGAGCGAGCCGTCATATTTGTTTTTCAATCAAAATCAAAAAGTTACTGTGATATAGTCTATTGATGGTATGACCGTTGAGATGCTGAATGTTTGTCAAGTATGTATCAGTCTAATAACGCGATTTAGACTAAAATCTTCATAGTCATTACTTTTATTGAATCAAGATAAGATTTTAATATGTTTTTCATCACTTTTACAGCACTTTCAATCTATTGGTTTTAATTTTGCAAGTACAATTAGGACTGAAAATGATTTTAGGCAAAATTCATTATATTTACATCTATAGTGAAGTGAAATGAGTACCTACGTTCAGACAATGAAGCCAAATTGTTGTCTACAATTTTATTTTTACATTTTTACAGTGTTATTAGTAATGATTAGGTGAATTTTTGAAAGTTTTCCATCTAAACATACAAAGGGCATAAAAAACAACAATTTTACAACACATAATTTCTGTATTGTAACTAACGTTTATATGGCATCTGAAGTCATTTGAATGACTTTTACAGCTTAATTCATCAAACCTTATGGTTTTCAATAGATTAATGAATAAAAAATAACATGTCAAAAATTTTCGTCCAGTTACGGTACATGTAACTTTGAACTCAACATATACTTGCAATAGAAAATAGTGTAATGATAAATCTGACATGAGTAATAAACTACCTAGACCAGACAAGCCGTATACGTAAAACTGTAATTGCTATCAATGCCAAATTTACGAATAAAATGTTTCATAAGAATTTTGTTTCCACTTCCAGACGAAGTACAACTCAACCAATACCAAGGACACGACAATTACACATGCGGATGAATTCCCACGTCAGCGTCTTCAGCTAGGCATCGACCTCGGTCAAGGTCGCTTTGGAAAGGTCATGATGGCGCGAGCTTTAAATGTATCTGGTATCGGGAAATGGGAAATGGTAGCAGTGAAGACTTGTAGAGGTAATTGTTCGATTTAGTATTTTATAAATATTTAAGTATTTGACCGGGGATTCACCCATTTTATCCTTATCTAAATATTTTTCGATATTTAACACATAAAGATATATTAGGTATTTTAATATATTTGAAACCGTTTAGCGTGTTTAAGATTTGAGAGGATCATGTATGAAACAAGATATAAGTGTTCATCGATGCGTTTTTATCAATTCTTAGGAGCTTTTTGATAGTATTTGAAATTTTTAGATATCAGTATAAAAACGTTTAGTACTTCAGCAAAAAAGATATAAGATCATCACGAAACGCTTTGGTCCCATTTTCATCTATTTTACTACAACACCATAATACATTATGTAACACCTCTATAGTAACAGTATGCATGTAAATGTAATATAAATGTTCTTGTTTGTCACGCGATATCAACATGGGAAGGCGACAAAGGGGAGACAACACGTTATTATGTTAAGTACGAGGTATTAAATGTTCTATGTCGCTCATATTCCTATTGGCTAGTCAATCGTACTCACTTGTTGGGTGATGTTTACTACAGACAGTGCATGTGATGTGGAGAAAGAGGACCTGTACCAGGAGCTGGAAATCATGAGAAGTATCGATAAACACCCAAACATTGTGAGCTATCTCGGCTGTTGTACAAAGCAAGGTAACTATACTTTCATCAGCTCCATCGTTGTTTAATAACCATTGGTATATCGGTTCTTAGACATATGCGAGAATGTTTAGTAGTATGTCACTTTTAATGGTGATGTAAAATCCATAATACAAACAGTCATTAACACTACAGATAAATGTAGAAAGTCATTATCACGAATAAAACATACAATTCAACGTCGATTTCAAGATTACCCTTTTCCCCATTAATATATCTGAAGCCTGTTTGATTTAACACCAAAGGTCCTGCCACCTAACCCAGTCAATATTCACACATGCAAGACACCACGTAGAAGGGATGTCGTGTTTAAATAACCCTGGCTGTGAATAGGACGTAAATTTAATAAACTTAGCCAGAACAGTCAATATCAAATATACTATTGATATGTTAAGTAATCACCAGGTCTACCAGGTATATCTACCATGGCATTAGGGGTCATTGTTGCCTGTCTTTGTTGAGTGCTAGAATATGTACTTCCGGGCTAACCTATCATCAGATAATACTATTATTTTATTCTTTTATCTTTCCCACACAGACCCATTATATATACTAATGGAGTATGTCTCGGGCGGGAATCTTCAGACCCAGCTCCGGAAATGTCGTCCCAGTCAGCTGGCCACATCGGGTGAAGACATCAACACTCCAACAGTCAAAGAACTGGAAACACACGCCCTGCACGTGGCTAAGGGGATGGTGTACTTATCCTCGAAAGGGGTGAGTGGTAACGGAAGGTGTCACTATATGGTGATATCAGATTAGGGAGAAATTGATAAAACAAATCGCAGTCTGTTTATGATTTCAAGATTGTTCAAGTTTTGTGTTGATTACTCCCAACTCTCTCCGTCTGATCCTCTTTTGTTTTAAACTTTTCTTTCTTCTTAAATTTTCTTGTTTCCGTGATTCCTAATATTTAGTTATTTGTAATTATAAATTGCTGTAGCATTAAATAACTATATTGTATTTAGATTAATGTCATTTTAATACCCCCTTACGGTGATTTTAAATTTTACAGATAATCCATCGTGACCTAGCGGCTAGAAACATCTTAGTCGGTCCAAATAGAATCGCTAAAATCTGTGATTTCGGACTTGCCAGGGATGTAGAGGGTTCCGACATGTACGAACGTACTTCAAAGGTAACAGTTTAACTGACTTGCGAATAATCAAATGTTAGATTGAAACGCGCAACTTTATCTACTCAATGTTTTTTTTACCAAACTAAAATAGCCCCTTCACTAAATATGAAAATTAACCATGTAATCTAATTTAATTTCAGGGTCCGTCTCCTATCCGATGGATGGCACCGGAATCACTGTCGGACCAATGCTTCACTCGGAAGTCCGATGTCTGGTCATTCGGAGTCCTCCTTTGGGAAATCGTTACCTTGGGTACTGATGCTTCTATATGTCTTTGACTTTTGTTAATCATATACTAGTTAATTAATTTGAGATCAAAGCTTGATCAATGTTTTTTAATTATCATCCATTTATGTAATAGTATCAGAAAGAAATAGTTCACTGAATGTCATAGATAAAGATATCCAAAAAGTATTTTACTCAACAAGATAGCTTATCATGTATATATATAGTTGAAATATTGCTTGTTCGTTTTGTTTATTTATGCCATCTACTATGATATAAGAAGAAGATTTCAACACATGGAAGCTACCATATGTCCAATTATGTCGGCATACAATATTTGTCAATAAATCATTTGGAAATTGAAAATGAACCAGAAAAAGCAAATAATACGAAAATGTATCAAAACAGTCGGTGTTCACAAGTTTCAATTGTAAACTCGACATCAAAGTATGGGGAAAAAAATTATTGTTGTTACAATACAAAGCATCCATAAGTTGTATGCTAAACAAGTGATTGTACGTGTCATATCTAATTGGGGATATGTGGACTTTGATTTCCGAAGGTGCAACACCGTATCCAGGAATGACCGCAAGGGAGGTAATCAAGTCCGTTCTGATCGGGAAATGGTTACAGTGTCCTCTTCACTGCCAACAAGAACTGTAAGTAGACATGCCACATCACTAGAGCTTTTCTTGTAGGGGTTCATCGACAACTTTTTTTATTGACGAATATGGTCTATTAAACAGTTTTCCAGTTTATTTATACTGTAAAGTCGATTTGGTCACAGAAATATGTTCACGATTTCACGGACCATTGCCATTATCTTCAAATATCACTAACGGTTGAATCACATAGACTCTTGAAGTCAATCAGTGGAAATTTAATTCTCAGCAAATATAGGTTTCTGTTTATATATCCGAATCGCGAAAGTATTGACCCGTAGATATAACCAGTTATATTCACCACGCCATACGTGAGGATTCCGTCATATAAACTTAATATTGCTGTTACAGCTACAGTCTGATGACGAGATGTTGGGACATGGAACCAAAAGAGAGGCCAAGCTTCAGTGAAATCGCTAAGGAGTTGGAGACATTTATTGAGAGTGAGTCGGACTACATGTCTTTGGATGCTCTTGAAGAAGCCAAGTATGGTGTTCTTGATCCTGACAAGGTCGACGAACGAGTGTAACTTCGTCAGTGTTCAGGGAATTACGACTGTGTCTATCCTACAACGTCTACGAATGAGTGTTTCTGTGTGTGTTTTATAGAACTGTCATTAGTGCTCGAGACACAACAGACAATTTAGACAGTTGATTTGTGTACTCTACTTTAATACTTACATGTATTGTAGTAAGGATGACAATTTGTCCTCCAGTCACAAGTGTAAAAGCTGCTACCTAAGAAAGGAGAAGGTAACTACTACAACTTATACAAACAGTCTGATGTATGTACTATTACTGCGTGTACACGAATTTCATTGGACGCGAGGATCTCTTACTGTGATATTTTATAGATCACATTTTCCCATTCTATAGATAACATTTTCCCATTTTATTTGTCACATTTTCTCACATTTTATAGATACATGTAACTTATAGATGTGTGACTTATAATTAAGATGTATTGTGATATTTTGTATTGTCATGTTTCTTGAGATGTATGTTTAATAATAACGAGTGATAAAATTGTTTTTCCAGCAATGCCATGCCGTTTCACGTTTCTCGCCTAGGGACATATTATGATTTAGATAAACATTGTACGTACGACAGGTAGAATATGCGTGGAAATTAATGTAGGTATCCGCATTAACTATGTGGTAAGTTCACTATATAGAGTAGTAAATCGAGTTGGCCACTCTAATTCGTAATGGGTAATTATAAGGCTTAGATATGTCATTGATGCTCTAGATGTCAAATACATATTCACTATTAATCTTCTTCTCCAGACTTTGAAACAGAGTTGCAGATTTGCAGATCTGACTTCTGGTTGGTTATATTGGTATTAGTTAAACGTCCTATTAACAGCCAGGGCCATGTTTGAAGCACAGGACACGTTCACTAACTAGCAATAAGATTTCCAGCTTTCCAAAAGGATGTCATTTATAAAGGTCATGTTTGAATATGCATGTATCTCTGTGTGTATGAACCGGTTTGTGTGTGTATGGTACGTGTCTAAGGTATCCGAGTGTTCAGCGTCGTGTATCTTCAGATGTATGTGCTGGTGTGTGTATTATCCAGAATGAAAATGAACACGTATGTATACAATAAGATACAACACTAATCACAGGAACAATGGACAAGTTAAATGGTTGGTTGATATATTACTGATATGTCCGACTGTTATATATATATATTCGTTACAGTTCTGTTTGTAACTATTGTCAGTAACGCTATAAATGGATTACAATACATTATGTCTTCATTTCGATGAAAATTGAAAACAAAAAAACAATATTTTAAGTTCTGTGCTATTTGTATTTTCATTTAGATACGCGAAAAGTAGCATCATTAAAACATATTATCCGCATGAAAATATTACTAACATTCCAGATGAATTGTTTTATATATTTTTTATGATATTTATACGAATACCGATGAAGACTACCTCAGTCAGAGTGTATTTGTATCATACAGTTCCATCATCAATTACATTGTTGTCATTCCATTTCTCTAAAATCAACTATACCTGTTAAGCATTGTCTTTTTAACAGATAGTCAGCTTTGTGTAAGTGTATTATACATTGACAGGGTATAGAAATAACGTACAGGGTAATTAGCGTTTTATTGTGGGAATCATGAAATTTTAAACTATCATTTTTGCGCTGTAAAATGTTCAACAAACCAAGCACATTCAAACTTTAAGGTTTATCCCCTGATATTCAAACTCTTCAGGAAAAATCGGAAATTATTCCATGATTAGATTTTTTAATCGAAGCATAGTTTTAACTTGGTTAGGAAAGCGATTCATTTTCCAGAACTATAATTGTTGTGTGATGGAAGCAGTAAAATGAAAAGTTAAATATATTCCCATCGCTTTAAATTCAGTCTAGTGTTATGAATAGGGAGTTAGTGTTATGAATAGATCAAAGAGGTATATATCTACACACAAATAGTTTCCTAATTACGTTTTGGTGTATTACCTACCCTCACATACAATGTATATAGCAGTTAGTGCTGTCATTATTGATCTGCTCGGTTTAAAGCCTGTACAACCTTGTTCTAAAATGTATATAATGTTTTGATTTTATGTTTGTGTTATTGGTTTACAAGATTGATGTTAGTCCAAGTATCTATTTTTAAAAGTTGAAAAAAAAATATTAATCAAAGAATAAATATCATACAAAGTATTCGTTTTACTAATGTAAATGGTTTTAGTCATTTCTATAAATGAATAACCATTTCGGGTCCTCGGGGTCGGATAATGTCGTATTGGGTTAAAAAAGGCAATATTGTGAATATTAAACAATTTAAATATTTGCCGAACATGTCAATAAAAGATAATGCCCCTGGTTGCTAATGTAGCGAATCTGTAAGATGAACCCTGGTATGAACTATATTGCATACAGAACTATAAACATCAAGATGAAATGTTTTATATGATGGTAGAATTTGATGACTGGTGGATTTGTATGTGGTATCAATATGATTTCATTAATCATATAGCTTTATTTTTGAAAATATTTTTTTATTTTTTATTGATAATAATCAGAAATTAATTTTAGTGTAAGGGGTAAAGCCTTTTCCTGCGTGTGCTTATTTCATAAAATGTTATTACCATTTAAGTCGTGAATGGTATTCGATGTAAAGTATGTAGCGACCTCCACAGCCACGTATATGTAGGTCTCGCTGTGTACGATGTTTTATATGTTGTAAAATATTGTTTAATGTTGTTAAGTTTCGAAATCCGATCGTAGTTTCTCATCAATCAGATAGTTTGTTTAATCATTGAACGCTCAACGTTGCAGAAAAGGTCTTTGCTGATTAAATGCGTGTTTCTTATTGATACATGTTTCTGATTGTAAATGTCAATGAAATTATGACATACGCATATCGTGTGGCCGTATGTATCTGTTCATTAGTAAGTGCTGTAGACGTGGTATACCACAGACCTTTGGTGGCCATATATTTATATACAAAGGAATAAAATTCTAATCGACACCACTGTTAGTCTTGTTTATTTGGTACGATTCATACGCCCGAATATTCCGTCTATGCATATCACAGCCATAGCAGATAGGAAATCGATTATTACGTCATAATGTTATGGGAGAAAATTTTATTGTTTTTCCTTTAACGAATAAACGTGTGAAGTTACGTTACACTAACATAAACATCACGTTAGATCACTACATTTATATCTTTGTAATATGCAAAGGCAGAACCATGTACTCGACACTGCACCAGGGGTTCCGATCACTTCCATGTACGATATCTACACCCCTGGATTATCTCATAGTAAAACTGGAGGCAACGGAACAGGTAATTTAGTCTTGTGATGTACATCAATAAAGAGCCGAATCTATATCAAGTATAACGGGGAAATTTACCCAATCCGTAAGACTGTACGATGCGTGTATAAAATATAAATTACCAAAGCATCCAATCAAATTGTATACATGCCTATGGGTTATATGGATACTGTTATATGGGTATCTAAAACTAGAGTGGAAAATAGGATATGTTTCATTATCAATTTGAAGAACGATATATTATCGGTTTAATGTCATATGTTAACGTTGTAATATGAATACCCATAGACTAAAAGTTCAATTACGAGGACAGTGATTTGCGCCTTTAAGACTAAGGTTTGTAGCGTCCCTTAAAGACCCATTTGTTTGCTCTGATTCCATTGAAAATGAAACACTTTTTCGAGATGAAAAGAAGAACTAGTTAAGCGAGTTCACATAGAGTCTGTGATACTCTAAAGCTAACCTACTTGTATCTGAATGTGATTCCGCCATATTCTGCTTATTCTACCGAGTCATCTGACTTTCTAAATGATCTTCCTTTCAATATACTTTATTTACCTCCCTGCAATCGTGTATCAATTACGCATCAGCACAAACACAAATTAACAAACGGCAATAAAAACAGGGAGGTGAATAAAGTATATTGAAAGGAAGATGATTTAGAAAGTCAGATAGCATATGATTTAGAAAGTCAGATAGCATAATTAGAATGCAAGAATGTGACATACAACACGTAATATAATGTAGAATTAGTAAGCAAGACGAACTGGAATGTAAGTTAGACACATAGAATTTTGGCGGACATTCCCTTCCATACTCGTGAAACAATATTTTCCGGAGCACGAAGCATTATGTTAAAGGAACCGAGCAAAGTACAAAGAAAACAACCAGAAATTGTGTTTAGTTTGAATGAGGGTTATCAAACCGGTCGGAATTCACTAACCGGTTATTTGGAAAATATCTCGACGATCACGAGTTACCGGTTAATCGGTAAAACTGATATACAAATGTACATAACAATTATGTAAATAATTAATTTGCGCTATGATTTTAATAAATTAAGCAAAATTTAACCATAAAACCACCTTAAAACTAAAGATCATCACGATTATGTTCGTGGTTTTCATTCGAGTGCAATAATATGTTTATGAAACAAACAATTAAGAAGTTGTATCGAGCAAGTTTTATTACCATACAATGTATAACGGACCTCGTGCTTCTGATCCTAGTATTTCGCCTCACACATTAGAGAGTTATGATTTCTCGTAGATGTCAACAGTCAGATGAGGCACAGAATCACAAAAAATGTTACGTTATCCTGAAAATATCCATGGAAATATTGGATGAATTACTTACTAAAAACATAAAGTATTGATACTAGAAACTACTTGAGTCAAGGTGGATCCAACCGGTGCGAGGCTCAGGTAAGTAAACAGAAATTGGGGGGGGGGGGGGAGGTCATCCTTACATGACCCTAGCTGTTAATAGGACGTTAATTAAATTATTCAAACAAACAAGCAAACTTTCTCCTGCATGATGCATGAGCGAGTCCTTCGCTGCAATATCATTGGCTGACTGAAAATGAAAGTGGTTATGCTCCTTTCGGTACATCTCGTAATTTACCTTTGGTGTAACCCACACACCAGAAGCACAGAACCTGGTAAAATACGTGCCTAGTGCATTGAGAAAGTGGCCCCATTTTGGATTCCCAAAGCCCGATTGAGGACGTCAACATGTTTATGACATTTTTGTTGAAGTAGGGCTGGCATCGTCATACAAGTATTAATGTTTAGTACTAGTAGTGTAGGGTTATTTGGAAAGGAAACTTAATTATCGCGCTTTCCACGGTAGTAACATTTTTTGTGAAGTCTTACTAGAAATATGATTTTTTTAGTCGTTAAAACTAGGTTTGATAGAATGTTTGTTTCGAGGAGCATGTAGTAGAATATGAATTTAACCGAATTTTGATCAAGACCCCTAAATCGTCTAAAAATGGCAATCTTCAATATGCATACTGGTGGGTCCAAATTAATATAAATTGTAACTGATTTTCAGTCCCTGTGGCTGAAATGGCTGTTCAGTCCTTGACGATCATAATCTGTGTTTGTTTGTTTGATTAATTAACGTCCTATTAACAGCTATGGTCATGTAAGGACGGCCTCCCATGTATGCGGTGTGTTGCGTGTATGTTGTGCGAGGTGCGTGTTTTGGGAGACTGCGGTATATTCATGTTGTGACTTCTTGTATAGTGGAACTGTTGCCCTTTTTATAGTGCTATATCACTGAAGCATGCCGCCGAAGACACCAAGCAACACACCCCACCCGGTCACATTATACTGACAACGGGCGAACCAGTCGTCCTACTCCCTTTTTGCTGAGCGCTAAGCAGGAGCAGAAACTACCACTTTTACAGACTTTGGTGTGTCTCGGCCAGGGTACAGAACCCAGAGCCTTCCTCACAGGGGCGAACGCTCAACTCAAGGCCAAAAGTGAGGCGGTGCCAAGGGAGGCATTAGGAAGGATAAAGTCAGTTAGGAAGAATAGAAAAGATAAGATCCTAAATTTAGTCGCCTTTTACGATCATGCAATAGGGGCAGCAGGTACATTTCTAACGCCCTACCTGCAGGGCCAGTCCTTGACGATCATAATCTGTGTAGTCATATGATATACATGTGTAACGGGATTGGTTTTAGTGTAGTCATATGATATACATGTATACAAATTCTAGCTTTATTGAGATGGATTGTTACCAAAAACATATACATTTATCAGACATCAGTCTCCCATATACAGTTGTCAACTGAAAGTACATTACTTAAATAAACTGTAACTAATCCTCAGATCCCCGTGGCCACTCGTATATGATCTTCCTTTTCAATACCGTATCGTAAAGAACAGTATTGCGGGTGCACGGGTATACCGGTGAGCGATACTACCGTCTGCCGCTTTTGTTTAGGTGCGGCGAGATACGATCACTGTATTAAATTATAACCCATGGAGCGTGTTCGTACCTCATCATTGTCTCTAAACAAGGAAGTTTGGCTCGACATGCAATCAGACATACCTGGCGTCCTATTCAATCTTACATGCTCAACAGTAGGTAAATTCCTAATTACAAAATCCAAATCACCTGTACATGCATGTGACTACTGTACTGCGCAGTTTTTGAAGATCCGTGCAATGGCTCATTGTAGGTGACATGTGGTGCCAAGATCACCGTTATAACACTAGTACTGGGCCCGGAGAGTAAACACAACTCACTGTCAGTGATATCGGGTATGTTGTATCTATATATTATCATCAAATTAATGAACTTTTCTCTTTTCATATCTACGTATTGTACGGTCTATCGATTATTGAAACAGCATACAAACATATTATATAATAAAAGCATAGTACGCTTATGTAGTTACAATGTGCGACGATTTAACCAGTGATTAGAAATAGGCAGAGATGAATATATAGGATTTCTAAAAACAAAATACAACTTTAAGCAAGTTAAATGTGTGGGTCACAAATTCAAGGCTAATTCTCTTCGTTTGAAATAGATTTGGCTTTATTATGTTGAAATGAGACTTACATGTAATTATTATGACTTATATGGTCTACTTCACTTACAATGTACAACCAGGAATTAAGCAAATACATAGCTATATAGTGTATGTTTTGAATACATATATATATATTAAGTATATACCATATATAGCCTTTGTTTGGAGGAAAGTGTTGGATTTCTGAAAATAAAAATGAAAACAGGTAAATTCAATGAAAATGGATATTGTCATACATTTTTTTGTATTTGGTGGATGGGCTGATGAGTATATATGACAGTCATGTGATTTTTTTTTGCAAAAATACCAGATTTGATTTTTTTTTTTAAATCGGGATATTTACTATAAAACAGAGAAAGGGACGACAGTCGCCATATTGGATGTTTTACCCCCACCTCGATTAAAGTTAATTTTTTCACAATAGTATACCTTTTTTCCTAGAGTCATAGTCACGCATCAGTCCTCCGATAATCCATAAATACACACATACCATGCAAAAGCACATAAACGATGTCTATATAGTCAAACGCAATATTTTAATCCAAAATTACCGGCGCTTTCTGACTTGTGACATCGAAAGCAACGTTCTAGTGAAGAGCGATTAGAGTGACTTCCCCTGCAATGTCATTCAATGGGTTTAGTCAGAGGTATTCCGATACGTTTTAATATTCAAATTTTCCGCGAAAACAAACGTATCGGAATATCTCTGATTAAACCCATTGAATTACACTGCAGGGGAAGTCACTCTAGTCGCTCTTTACTAGGACGTTGCTTTCGATGTCACAAGGCAGAAAGCGCCGGTAATTTTGGATTAAACTATTGCGTTTGACTATATAGACATCGTTTATATGCTTTTGCATGGTATGTGTGTGATATGATTATCGGAGGACTGATGCGTGACATGACTCTTGTACTATTGTGAAAAAATAACTTTAATCGAGGGGGGTAAAAATCCAATATGGCGACTGTCGTCCTTTCTCTGTTTTATAGTAAATCCGATTTTTTAATAATTTGTCAATCTGGTATTTTTGGAAAAAAAATCACATGACTGTCATATATACTCATCAGCAAATACAAAAATGAATGACAACATTCATGGCCCCCTGTGATGAAAACAGGTAAATTGATAGTACGTTTTAATAGCCCTGCCAGTAATATCGATGACTTTTTACTTGAAGATTTTAGGTATGGCCGCTATATCAACAATATATATTTGAAGGTATTTTTAATTGAAAATGTAATTTGAAAGAAATTTTGAAATCGTAAGTTGATGATGTGTCCCCAACTTTAGCTCCAGCGTCATTTCATTGTTTTTTCGCAATTTGACAAAAAGAATTTTCTTTTAAATTTGTAGCATTACATTAAAATGGGAATCGATATTAAACGGATTTTTTTATAACTTAATATTATTTTTCAATCATTCAAAACAATCTGTAATTTGTCAGTTTACATGCACCTATAACGCCATACATGTACATTCGATATCATATAAAGAATTAGTAAATAAAGAAATAAGACAAAATACAAGAAAATAAGAAGCAACAAAACCCTTTTGAAAAAGGCTAGAATACATCATTTTGATGGTAGAAACATTTATTTTTTGTATTAATATTCAGCGATAATTCGATTTTGCTTGTATCGAGCATTTTAGTAGGTTTAAAGTTTACTTTATAAGCCCATAAAGGAAAAAATGGCGACGCCGTTTTAACGTCGCTCCTGATTTGCTGAAATAACGGCGTAAGGTTTTCATAGAAGTTTAAATTTGATATATATGTAACACAAAATTATGAGTATATTGTGACAAGGGTCACATTTAGGTTTCATTTATTTGTGCGATATTATAAAATAATGAGTTAGTGATAAACAATTAAAACATACTTCATGAAGGTAGATCAATCCGGTATTTTGTGGGAAGTAGAGTTGAAGAGATTAAACGCTGACAGATGAGAAGTGTTCGCACATTCATAGTAATTAGAGCTGTTGTGTACACTCGTAGTGTTAGAGTTGGTTTTAGGGGTAATTAAGAATATGAGTTAAACCTGCCAGACGGATTAATTGTTTAGACTTGTCCAGCTCTATGGGTAAACGGTACAGGGTTAACCACTCACACTTAATTGGTTGTTTGACCAATTGAAATAGTTCTATGCTATATGTTGTCAATTGCGTTAATCTTGTATAAATAAGAATGTTCAAGAAAATGATGTCCGATTTCGGATCACAGTAGTGACCGTCTCATGTAAAATACTGTAGTTAATTTGGACAACGTATCGTTATCATAATGGATGATTAGTATTACCTATACTATACTAAGGACTTTCGTTTGTAATGTATATTCTTGGATTTATGTATCGTGGATAATTCTTTGGTAATAGAACAGGAAAGACAGTGCTAAATTATAGTGAATAAAAGATTCAGTAACAGAATTACGGTGTCGTCTCCTCATTGCCATTCACTCTAGGCCTGTGACAGTACTCTCAGCATAAATTGCTTCACGATTCATTTATAGTACACTCAGATTGTTGTGTATAGATCTTCCATTATGTTGTATACGCTCTTCTATCGGCTCTTGTACCGTCTTGCTGATACAATCTGATTACTGTTCAGATCCTTATTATCACTCCATTTTATAATATGATATGACAATTTCCCATTAGCGGTTAAGTTCTGGTGACCTTTAGAAATGGCCAATAAAATTGCTGCCTCCAGAATATTTTAAAGTGAATTTCAGGGGACGAAATGGTTTGAAAAAGCTGTCAGAATTATTTTTGAGTATGTAGTCATCTCGCCCAAAGAGCACAAGAATGCTAAGACATAACACAGGGATCTGAGAATTAGTTACAGATTATATAATCATGGACCCACCAGAGTGCCCTAAGACCATTTTCAGACGTTTAAGAGGTCTAGATTATTATTCGTGGCTGACATAATATGCATGAGCGAGGCTTCGGCTGCAATCTCATTGGTCGGCTAAAATAAGTCCACAGATGTATATGTTTGAATAGTAACGGCGAACTCAAAATATAGATTACAACGTCCTGAGAAGAGAGACTTTTATAGCCGGCCAATGAGATTGAAGCCGAAACCTCGCTCATGCATATTATATCAGCCACGAAACCAGTATGCATTTTTAAATAGATGGATTCAAGATGTTTGTCATAATGGGGCTTATATCGTCTTAATGACGGGTTAGAAATTTGGAGTCTAAGGCTTTCCACCCTTCTCGTATATAGTACCATGTAGGGTATGATTTTCATAGTTTTTTAATCTAGACCTCTTAAACGTCTAAAAATGGTCTTGGGCACTCTGGTGGGTCCATGATTATATAATCTGTAACTAATTCTCAGATCCCTGTGAGACATAACGCACAATGTTCGATCACTTTTACGTCACGCCGGAATTTCATTGGGAAAAGCGTTGAACAGTAAAATAATATAAGCGCAATACTAATCTTTTTAATTGAAAAACAGAAAGGATATATTTATTCAATTACGTGAGGATTTTTATCAAAATATTTGCAATATTTTTCTACTATTTATGCGTTTGTGGTGAGAAACACGCATCTATATGATCTTCTATGGAACGAAGTGAGTATAGGGATCTGTATTTTAATGACACAATATACTGAAAGATGCTCCAGGTTTTTTTTTTGTAATCTCAAACATTTACAAGAAAATTACCACGTTCTCTCTGCATAAAATGTTCAATGTTGACTTAAGCCAGTAAAAATGTTAATGAGACCAATTGTGAAGTTTTGGGGAAAAAATGAAAAAAAAAATGGAAATAATTTATGTGTCCCACAATAAATACACACCAAAACAATACAAAGAAGTTCACGGTAACTCCCGATTTCCGGAAAATATTACTTAATACGATCTATTTAGGCTTTAGGCCGATATTCAAAACGTTCTTAAAAACAGAAACAAACATGTTAGCAGCTGTAGAAAATGTGTAGGCCTATACACAGGAACCTGGCACGAATTTCTAACCATATGTATTATAGTATCAATTGTTTCTCTTTAAGGTGAGATATGCGTCACTTACATATTCAGTCCGCTTATAAAAAAAAAAAAAAAACAAACAAACTCAGATTCAAAATATATCTGTTTTTCTATACTGTAAAGTTCATATCCTTGATACTACAATACATAAATATACTGTTGGTTAGAAATTCGTGCCAGGTCCCCGTGTATAGGCCTGCATATTTTCTACAGCCGCTAACATGTTTGTTTCTCTTTTTAGTATATTTGTGCCAGGTCCCTGTGGACCTATATATACGAAACGTTTTGTTAATTATCGGTTTTGCAAATGCGACTGTTACAAGATGGCAGATATGTTTACAAGACTATTTTTGTCCGTTCGATATCATAAGTTTATCTGCACGGATCGAATTATGTTATAATATACACCTTCATCTTTATTCTATTGTAGGTCATAGTTCGATGTGCGATCATGGTATAAGTTTGTGAAAAAAAATGAACAGTTACTACTTTTATTGGGCCTTTAATTATATTGTTTGGGATGTTTGTGTATCATCATGGTCTCGTCTGAACTTCATTGTACATGTAGTTCTGTTACATATATATTAATCGTATATTTCTATATGTCTGGATAGATATACATTTACATATCAATTAAGTTTAAGTTATCATATTTATTGCTAAAAACTTTAGATTTTTGTAACACTCCACACCTACGGTGGTCCGATATTACTCTATTTCTGATGTCATACTTTACGAACTCTATTTCACTTAATATATATTTTTGTCCTGAGAAAGACTGGTTTTTATAATCTAATTTTTGTTGACAGCCACTGGACGATGAACATGCCTGTATTTACGGTGACTACGGTATGTTTGGTATTGATAACCACTGTGTCAGCAGTTGAAATAATAGACAAGGAGAAGATTTTAGAGGAATACGTAAGTGTGTGCGGTATGATGTTGTGTGACACGTCTATATTAAACATCAAACCGGAGAGGATTTACACCCCTCACTCCAGTTGTCCAGACTGTCGTTGTGATAGCGACTGCTGGTTAAAAAGGAACTGCTGTCCGGATGTGTATCTAACTTTCCCGGATTTACTCGAAGTTAAAACCAACATATTCACAGCCATGAACGGTACATCACAGGACATATACCAACGAATGGTGTCGTCCTGTCCTAACAAAGACACGTCATGTGACGTAGGCCCGAGATTAGCCGACCATTTCAGCAATGTACCCGTCTTCGCTGGGCCGTTTAGTCTACCGTTTCGAAGCGCGTGTTTTGCTCATTGCAACGGACATGACGTCACTAGGGATTGGTACCTGGATATCAAATGTGAACACTTTTACGATCTGAATTACTGTTCGACGTTTGAGGAAATCGAGTCTACATTACACACTGCGAACTGTACTGTGACGTATACACAGGATTTAATGACGAGTTATAAACCAACAACGGAAGCTGTTATTAGTGAGTGCAATGTCACAGGATTTTGGGATACATATAACGTCGATGTGGATAATCTCTGTGCTAAGACACATGTAGGCCCCGAAATGGGTAGACATTCTCTCACACATTCTAATATATTCTGTTATATGTGTAACCCGAGCGAGGTTAGAAACCGCGACGTAATATCGACGTGTAACGTTACAGGAAAATGGCGCGTTTTAGATCAGGGTCTTAGAGACGCTTGTCACCATTATCGTGTTTCACCGAGTGAACAGCCTTACAAAAACTGGTTTTGTCGTATGTGTAATCATGACGACTCCGACCCGTCCATACTGGACCTCACCGACGGTACCATTAAACTGACGTACAAAACGGTCGCTGACTGGAATTTTAATCCCGCCCAACAGTATGACGTCACTCTTCAGACTATGGATTTAGATTTCATCGTGGAATCACTCAAGCAACAGGGTAAAATCAACGCATCAAATACGGTGGTGAAAAGTCGGTTAGAACAGGTTCTGTCGAACGACGGAGAAATCGACATTAACGGAGTTACGGTTAATGTCACAAACCTATTGTATAACATGTATCTGAGCACTGGATCTTACGATGTTTGTACTTCCTCACTGTTAAACGTCACATATACCGAGACGCCAGTCAACTGTTCATGTAACGTCATGTGCGTATTTAGTGACACCGATATATGTTGCCCGGATGTAGCACTCCTTCGTACCAAATGTATCGAACCTTTTGGCATTTCAGATATTTTTTCTAAACGTGACGCTACTAAATTACTCGTGATCAACGACTGTCCGTCAGAGTTCAGTAACGACGTCATACGATATCTCTGCCAAAGTAATGACGTAATATCGAATAACCAGTTAATTCCTGTTGAGAGTAGAACTTCACGATTGGTTTTTCGAAATTTATTTTGTGCAGTGTGTCATTTGAACAAGAACATGTCCGATCCCTTTGATGTATTCCTGACTAAGATACAGTTTTACACGCTCAGACTGGTGTGTCTGCTACCTGTTCCAATTCAAAATGAGATATCAGTGGACCGTATTGTATCACGTGCTGTAGACTCAGGCTGTACAGTCCAGTACATCCCCGCGACTGTGCCGTACACGTGCGACGCTCATAGAGGCCAGTGTAACAAGGTCAATCTGTGGACTGAGGACGACCGAGATGTACGATGGGCATGTGAAAATATTGACTTTTTTCCACGTTTACAAAGTTCTGCAAATATCTTCTGTAATATTTGTAATCCTATGTCCCCATTTCCAGCTGTGTTTCGAACATGTAATATGACGGGACAGTGGAGAAATCGCGAGCCGGGTCTAGATACCGCATGTAGATCTTACCCTGTCCTTCAGCAGACGTCACCCTACAAAAATGGCCTCTGTCAGAGATGTAACGATCCCACCTGGACACGAAGTTTCACCGGCAATGCTATGGCTGTGGGAACTGTGAATGTATTTCCCTCTTTAGTGACCCACACAGCTCCAAGACGGACTATTCGTAGCTTCTTCACTACTTATAACGAACAAACTGAAGAGTATGAGGATGATAGCAGCGGTAGATGTCAGCATCATCAGATACACGATGTTTGGAAGGTAGGTCATATTTCAAATCACGATGATATCTATGTCACCATGTTTGTGTCTAGTCTTGATGTCACCATGTTTGTGTCTAGTCTTGATGTTGCCATGTTTGTGTCTAGTCTTGATGTCACCATGTTTGTGTCTAGTCTTGATGTCACCATGTTTGTGTCTAGTCTTGATGTCACCATGTTTGTGTCTAGTCTTGATGTGACCATGTTTATGTCTAGTCTTGATGTCACCATGTTTATGTCTAGTCTTGATGTCACCATGTTTGTGTCTAGTCTTGATGTCGCCATGTTTGTGTCTAGTCTTGATGTCGCCATGTTTGTGTCTAGTCTTGATGTCATCATGTTTGTTTCTAGTCTTGATGTCGCCATGTTTGTGTCTAGTCTTGATGTTGCCATGTTTGTGTCTAGTTTTGATGTCGCCATGTTTGTGTCTAGTCTTGATGTCACCATGTTTGTGTCTAGTCTTGATGTCGCCATGTTTGTGTCTAGTCTTGATGTTGCCATGTTTGTGTCTAGTCTTGATGTCGCCATGTTTGTGTCTAGTCTTGATGTCGCTATGTTTGTGTCTAGTCTTGATGTCACCATGTTTGTGTCTAGTCTTGATGTCGCCATGTTTGTGTCTAGTCTTGATGTCGCCATGTTTGTGTCTAGTCTTGATGTCGCTATGTTTGTGTCTAGTCTTAATGTCACCATGTTTGTTTCTTGTCTTAATGCCTCCATGTTTGTTTCTAGTCTTAATGCCACATGTTTGAGTCTTGATGTTGCCATGTTTGTGTCTAGTTTTGATGTCGCCATGTTTGTGTCTAGTCTTGATGTCACCATGTTTGTGTCTAGTCTTGATGTCGCCATGTTTGTGTCTAGTCTTGATGTCGCCATGTTTGTGTCTAGTCTTGATGTCGCCATGTTTGTGTCTAGTCTTGATGTCGCTATGTTTGTGTCTAGTCTTGATGTCACCATGTTTGTGTCTAGTCTTGATGTCGCCATGTTTGTGTCTAGTCTTGATGTCGCCATGTTTGTGTCTAGTCTTGATGTCACCATGTTTGTGTCTAGTCTTGATATCGCTATGTCTGTGTCTAGTATTGATGTAGCCATGTTTGTGTCTAGTCTTGATGTCGCCATGTTTGTGTCTAGTATTGATGTCACCATGTTTGTGTCTAGTCTTGATGTCGCCATGTTTGTGTCTAGTCTTGATGTCGCCATGTTTGTGTCTAGTCTTGATGTCGCCATGTTTGTGTCTAGTCTTGATGTCGCCATGTTTGTGTCTAGTCTTGATGTCATCATGTTTGTTTCTAGTCTTGATGTCGCCATGTTTGTGTCTAGTCTTGATGTCGCCATGTTTGTGTCTAGTCTTGATGTCGCCATGTTTGTGTCTAGTCTTGATGTCGCTATGTTTGTGTCTAGTCTTGATGTCATCATGTTTGTTTCTAGTCTTGATGTCGCCATGTTTGTTTCTAGTCTTGATGTCACCATGTTTGTGTCTAGTTTTGATGTAGCTATGTTTGTTTCTAGTCTTGATGTCGCCATGTTTGTTTCTAGTCTTAATGCCACATTGTTTGTTACTTGTCTTAATGCCTCCATGTTTGTTTCTAGTCTTAATGCCACATGTTTGTTTTCTTGTCTCAATACCATCATGTTTGTTTCTAGTCTTGATGTCACCATAAATTTTCTAGTCTTGATTTCACCATGTTTGCTTCGAGTAACTACGTTGCCTTGTTTGCTTTGAATGTTGATACATCTATGCTTATTTTTAGTGATAAAAATACACAATTTATTAATTTGAAGAAGTGATCCAATGATCTGGCCTCGGGTGATATAACTTCTTATTGATAAATTCAATTTTGCACATTGCAAGCACAAAGTTAGAATATATTATTCATTCGTATCCATATTTATCAAACATTTATTTTTCATACAAAGTTTACTGAAAATTAATCATTGTAACCTATGATTTGGAAGTTATTAAAACATTTTTTGACTTGTACATTATCGAGCATTTCTAGCTTTTGAAAATACTACTATATCACTTAGATACTAAATTCTTTAATTTCCATTTTTAAATCTCTGTGTTCACCTTTTTCCACGAATAATGTCACTATTATTTTGTACACAGAACAAATGTCGAGATTTACGGTGTAGCCCTGGTCGGCATCTGTATAATCTCACCTGTCTGCCATTACTGCGGAGAACTACGAATCTCGCCTACGCCCTGTCTCTTAGTGTGTACGGGAGGATCAACCACAGTAACATCATCCTGACCGACCTAATGGAGGCCATGCCGAACCTCGTACACCGACACCTCTCTGGACGCCTTAACGTCAGCTACGGTAACTTCACAATGTCTTCATTTCTAACGCTATCAGACACACCCTGCCCGAATCGCTCGTCAGTTATTTTCCTAGGCGCAGATATAGAAATAATGTTTTCCGCTCACTTTGAAATCAGATCGGAATACGTCAATCGATTTGAAACAGAAAGGAGACTTATTGAGCTTCCGGGTCAAACAATGGATGTTTCGTTTTTGAAGAAGACAATTTCATTCACAATATCGGAAAACCCAAAAGCGTTAACGTTGCCAATACTGATAGGCAAAGCCGGTTTAGAAAATCAGTGCTATTACCGAAAAACTAAAGGTTCTCTCTCCGGCCCTCATATGGCATATCGTAGGTCTGAGGTTAGTGAACTTCTCCAGTGCAGACAAGTTCATTTAAACGTAGACGAATATCTGATCGACGAGAATGGGATCACCATGAATTTTGTCGGCATTGACAAAGTTGTGAAATACCCTGAATTCGAATTGATGTCAAACGGTCGTGTGAGGATATGCGAGGGTAAATTGCCAACAAGAAATCTCGAAAATATTACCGATGATCAAATGGAGACGGCATTGTATATAGTAACCCTTGTTTTAAAGTGTGTATCTATGCTCTGCCTCCTACTGGCACTCATTCCGTATTTAAGGTTCGACTATCTCAGAACTTTACCCGGATTAAACACTGTCGTTCTTATGATGACCCTGTTTTTAGTGCAGTTGACGTTTATAGGCCAAACGTTTACATCGACACACAACAAACCCGCGTGTACCGCATTAGGGATACTGATGCACTTGATATGGCTGTTATATTTCGCATGGACGGCGGTAGGAACATTACATGCGTATCGTCTGTTTGTGTCTGATGATTTTTTTACGGACGACGATAATAGGTACCGAGATCTCGGTCGGTATTTCAGGTCCGCCATAATTTTCTCTCTATCAGTCGTGATTGTAAATATATGTCTGACGGCAGCCATAACCGGAGGAGCATCCATTGGATACGGCGGAGACAGCTGCTTCATTACCTACCTAACCGGGAAGGTGTTGGCATTTATTGTACCCGTCATACTGGTCTGTGTATGGAACGCAGTGTTCTTTGGAATCACGTATTGGTATATCCGAAAGGAAACTCTGAAATGCAGACAGCTTATAAAAGGCAAGGCAGCGAACAAAGATAGTTTCTTTAATTTGGAATTGTTTTTCAAACTGTTCTTTCTAAGTGGATTAACTTGGATCTTACAGATTATTGACGGATTCCTTCCGGTGTCCCCGTTTTCTTTCATTGTGACAATCATAAATGCTTCTCAGGGGTGTTTGATTTTATACCTGAACAGGACAAACTTCAAAAAGCGAAAACACCGGCGCCGACCAGGATCCAAATACACAGGCAGTACTTCACGAAGTCAACCCTCATATTCCTCGTCCAAAAACCGTATGTCAAGTCGTACTGTCAGCGAGACCTACCACAACAGTGGTTTTGATCGAGACGTAGTTGCAGAAAATATAGCCCGTAGTTTATCTGCAACTCCCAGTGATGTTTCAGTGACGTCTACCAGTAAAATAATCCGGAAGGCAGACGATTGCCATTCAAATAGTGAAAATAGGTCTGACTGTGATTCTATAGCCGACGACCTGACGATCGGTCATTCTACCGAAGAGGGATCAGATTATGGAAACATTCAAACTGATGAAAGACTAGAAAATATGGACAGTGAAAAGATTGAAGGACTTCAAATTGTGAACAATGAAAAGGATGGAAAATCGGAATACATAAAAAGTGAAAAGGATTGGGTTTGTGAAAGTGATGATTGTCATTACAGGTATAATATTGACGATAAAATAAACAGTGACTGTATTTGTGACGAAAAAGATATATCTGCCAGTTTTGTTTGACCAGAGCAGAATGGAAAAACAATTATGATTAATATTCTTGATTATGTTTGAGGTCTACACATTAAAGAAGTATGGGTAGGTGTTATAACTAAGTATAGAACTACGATAACACATTTCTCGTAGGAATATTGTCTTTACGTTATAGAATGAAACTGCTGGGAGTGGTTTAGAGTTTTGTTTACTAACATATAATCGTGCCTATCATTTTTCTAACAAACATCGTGCTCATCAAATAAGTTAGATGACCTGACATTAATATATACGTATATTATGTTAAACTTTCGACAGCAAAATATTTGCTAATATTTCAAGGGGACAAAGCGTTGCGTGTATCTTGTAGGTTACAGGGTTCATGAAATAGGGGAAAAAACTAAACTACATTATAATTGCTAAATATGGATAAAGACTTTATAAACTGCCGGTGGAAGGACTACTTATTGCTAATTGATATGTTACCAAATATTTCATTCTATCAATTCAATTTGTACCTCCTACGGCTATGACATTTATTATATATCGATTGAGGGTTCTACAATCATCGCCAGACGGACACGTAAAGTGTTGATTGTTCTCCCATAGAAAGGTGGACTTCATCACGTTTTAATGGCGTAAATGACGGCATAACAAGATAATATATATATGGTTATCATCTCGCAATAAAAAGTTATTCTGACGATATTCACGTAACGCTGAATTGGTTAATGCTCGATGACAATAAGGTAGTATAGGGCCAAAATATGTATGTTCCAGGTACCCCTATCTGCCCTTTGTTTTACTTCCGAGCCTAGCTTTTAAACCATACCTAGCAACATAACAACAAAAAGTTTGATTTCATTTTTGGATTTTTACACTTGCTTTAAGTATCAAGATAAGTCAAATTATGAGGAATAGATTACTTCTAACCTGCATTAAACGTTAAAGATATTACATTGTAGATACGTTGTACCACAATTATGAGAAGTGAAAGACTTCTAGTCTGCCCATTATAGTCTAAATGATATAACTTAGTAGAAATCAAGTTTAAAAAAAATCCTACCGACCTATCATATTTTTTCAGTCATGCAACCTGAAACATACATATGTTTTTTTGGCCTAAGTAGGTCTCATTTTAAGATATTTTATGAGATTTTGTTGTAAATAATGACATTTAGTAATCTATTACCTTTTTAAAAAGTAGTATGTGTACTTTGCCTTACCGAACTAGTAAATAGATAAATAAACATCTGGAAACATCTCATACGAGATAAATGTTGCTGATATTAGATGTAGTTAGATTGGAAAGTTGATCCCTTACTTACGTTTTGATTGTCAGTTAAATCGAATGCTGTTTCTATTTGTGAAATAAAACTATGCGTCATTTGAAGAAAACAACGACATCTTACTTCTCTCACTAAACAATTTATACAGGAGAAAGATGAAGATATTCAAATATGTCAAATTTATTTTTTTATTTGCTTAAAAAATTCATTAATTATTATAAAAAACCTATATATATTGATAAAAATCTAGTTCACCCTCGATATTCTAATGGTTACTCTCACTGTTGTTATATCCATCCCCGGACTAGGTCATACCAGAACTGAAATTACTGTATGTGACAACAAATGGGCAGGTAGTTTGTGTCCTTTGATATACATGTACCTCAAAAGAAATATAACATACGTTGTGGTGGACTTGTGACTTTGAACTTATGCGTTGCTTTCTCTGTACTCTTCAAAAAGGAAGTCTCTGCAGGTCTTTGATTGGTTATCCTCTTATGATCTGCATTTAGTTTGACTATGACATGGATATAACGACAGAAAAATGACCTCTGTATCATCGGGGATGCTTCTGGTTTGTCTGTATAATTTTATAGTCTCAATCCGTTTTGAATTCTGCTCACTATTATATTCCTACCAATCGGTGTTTGTCTGATATTCATTCACATTGGTTTGTAATGCTTATCACAATAAACGACGCTCACTATTGTATATTTGTATGTCTACCTATTTGATATTGAAAATAAACGTTTTTAATGCATCGTGTCATATCGTCTGATTGGAAATGAAAGTAATTATAATACAATCTTGAACAACATTTTAGTACAGCAGTAGCTGTCACATCATATACATCTTTCTTGACATTCCTATTCTTAACATTTCAATGTTGTAATTACATAATTTACATGCGTGATCATTGCCATACTTTATCCATTACAGTTCAGGTAATTCACATTATATTATATGAGTATCCGTCTTTTTGTCTAGCACTCAAACTTACTCTCTCTGTCTTTCTTTCTCTCTCTCTCCACATCTCTCACTCCATCTTTCTGACAATGTCCTTTCAAGGCAAGTACAATACTGTATGTCAATTTTATTTACATAATATTCAATTATATAGAAAATGCTATCTATTTGTTTGAAATGAAATATTTTGTTCTTTATTGATATATGGCATGTACTTAATAACTATTAACTGTATCATATGTTTCGGTTTAGGAATATTTTAAAGTTATAATCTGTTATGGAGTAATATAGAAACAGCGATATTTACTTCAGATCTGGGTCATATGATATATTTTGTGAGATTCGATGTCGATGCAATATATTAAACTAAAATGAAATTTATCTATGATACTAATTTCAAACTGTTCTATTCAGTTTTGCTCTTTTCTCATTGATTTTCTTGATTCTTGATTTAGAATCAACATACTATGAAATTGTAACCTGTATTTTGTGTCATTTAAAAGCTCGTTATCATGCACGTTAATGGAAATGAGTTGGAGATGACGCTATTTACGTTAAATTATTAAATACCCAATACAGTCTCATTATGTCTTAAACAACTGCTGGGATAATGGATTTGCTTGAGAGGTAGTATTATACATAATATATAATAGTAAACGTTAGAAGAATAACTAGCCACTCACCCATCAAAGGATTGTTCATGTTTATTGTAACCCAATTTATTGATGTTCTATAAATAGTTGTTCTGTCTATGGTCAATGATTACAATCATGCAAACTATGGACCACATGGACGAGCAAAGGTCTAGTCACGTTGAGTTAACAAACAGTATCTGTTATAATGTTTTGTTAAAGTACATACATAATGAACTTAGATTGTTCTGGTTTTGTAATTGACACCTCGTTGCACGTAACGGTACACACGTCGATACCAAATATAGTAAAAAAAGTTCTACCACTTCCTGGTCTGACAATTATGTTTTTGTTTTTTTTATTAAGAACCCGGGTATAATACTGTTATTTAATCCAAGTCATTGCATTCTGTCAAGCGTTTTTTTACTATAAGATTTAGGGATCTATCCGTGAAAAGTCATTACTGACTGAAGTTCAAAGAGGTCCAACCGATGTTTTGTGTGGAATAACCCTTGAACGATTTCTTACATAGTGCAGATCCTGTTAATAATACACAATTTAATTATCTTCAACAAGGCAGTCGAAAACCATAACATGGAATTGTGTGATGGGATATTAACTTAATTTGTAATACTGCACAGTACAGCAATATCGAATTATACGAGGATATTTTAACTTTAATTTGTAATACCGCACAGTACAGCAATTTCGAATCGTATGAGGAGATATTAACTTTAATTTGTAATATCGCACAGTACAGCAATATCGAGTCGTATGAGGAGATATTAACTTTAATTTGTAATATCGCACAGTACAGCAATATCGAATCGTATGAGGAGATATAAACTTTAATTTGTTATACCGCACAGTACAGCAATATCGTATTGTATGAGGAGATATTAACTTTAATTTGTAATATCACAAGGAATAGCAATATCGAATTGTAGGGCCTCATCACTTTGATCAGAGCATTCTCTGTATTGGTTGCAATAACACAGAACATGTATCGAGGATAATTGATTAGCCTGCACTCTGTGTGGTACCATGACTTCGGCCTGGTATTAAGCTAATCCAATTATATTCCACTGACGGTAATTGCTAATTAATTTTTTCGTAACATTATAATGAATTGCCTGTGTGGTGATATAATACCTATAATTGATTGGCAACGGAATAAAAATAAATAAAAATACTACAACAATGAAAAGATACCATTAGACTGTTTAATATTTGATAACCTACGAAACCAGTTAATGTTACATACTTGGCGATACTGTACAGATCATTTATGAAGAGGTGTGTGCTATGTACATATATGTATGTAGGTTGTTAAACCAACAATAAGTAGAATACGTGCTGGTGTACATTCCTATTTTCTCACCGCCATTTCTATTAAACCCTACCCCTATCCTCTTCCGACCATATTATGCATATGCAACCCCAAACCCATATACCTGTATATACTATATATACTTCTAAAATTTTCCTGATCTATGAGTTAAATTTGATAGTTCACTTCGCCTACCTAATATCTTTGGTCAGAATTACTACACACAAGTACAATTGTACTCTTATGTATATTCATAATGCGCATATTTACATGCATATATGCATGCCTATCGGAAAGCTGTAAATGTTTATATGCTGACAATAAACGATTGGATGTTTTGACTTATTTAAAAACAACTTATATGAATTATAATATTTTATCTACAACACTTTACTATAAATAACAAGTGTTGCACATAGAAGTAAAAGGAGGATTTGAATATATATTTAATTAATTGAAGTCAACCCGTAGAGGTGTAAGCTCAATGATAAACAATAATTTCGAGTTCGAAATACATGGATTAAGGAAAGAGGAACCTTTCTTAGCCATTACAATAGAAAGGTCAATACTTACGTTGTTTACATTGTATGGTGTAATAATGATGAGGCCAAATATTTGATTTTTTTTAATGTTGATACTTATCGTAGTCGTTTCGATAATCTAGTTTTAAACAAATTAAAACATACATACTGGTTAATTTGAAATAATTATTTTTTTCTTTATTTTCATATTAAATTTGAATTTCTGACTGGCCGATTCATTTTGTTCATACCATGATGAAAAAAATCCGACAATGGCGCGGAAACCCAACGTTATGGTGACGTCACAATTGAATGATGAAGTTGTGTAATGAAAAACAAAATGAAAATAAATATCCTTTGTAAAATCAAAGGAACTGTAGATGTAAACGTATTTTATTTTTGTTTTCAAACTGTGAATCCGCGTAGTGGATCCCTACAAAAGTTTGCAAACAAAATTTCTTTCATACCCCGATGAAATTAAAAATAGTGACATCAAGGCTTAAATGAGATAAAAATTTATAAAAAGAAAATGATATGTAAATATTTTAAAATAACAACTTAATTAAGATAATTAAAGCAACGAAATGAATAAAAACCTCGTAAATAAGCCATCCCATAGTTGACTACCGCTTAAATACTGGAAAGTTAGCCAATTCCAAAATAGCCAGCACTTGACAATAACCCTGTAATCTCATACATATAATACTATTAAAGAAAATAAGCCGCGTCTATCAAGTGGAAAGGGATATCTCAACCCGAGTGACAGATTTTGCCGAGGGTTGGCGGCCAAAATCTTTCACGAGGGTTACAATACATTCTTTAATTTTGAAGAATTTAAAGATGCCCTACCGCCGACGAATGGTATGTTTTATCTATCCAAAGCAAAAGCAGACGAATGAGTATTTTCCATCGGTTACAAAAGTTACTTAATTTACTCCATTATTACCATTGCAAAGATTGAGCTTCTTATTTCAATTCAAGATAGAGATATTAAATATGATTTTTTGCGTCCCAAAAAAAAATCCACGGCGCTATGCCCTATATGAAATTATGTACTGATTGTGCATCCTCCAAAAGCAAAATTTATTATTTTATATGCATTTTTGTGGTAGTTAGAAACATGTTTGTTTGATTAATTAGCGTCCTATTAACAGCTATGGTCATGTAAGGACGGCCTCCCATGTATGCCGTGTGTTGCGTGTATGTTCTGCGAGGTGCGTGTTTTGAGAGACTGCAGTATATTCATGTTGTGTCTTCTTGTATAGTGGAAATGTTGCCTTTTTATAGTGCTATATCACTGAAGCATGCTGCCGAAGACACCAAGCAACACACCCGACCCAGTCACATTATACTGACAAAGGGCGAACCAGTCATATTAAATCAGTTCTTGTTGAGGTAGTGGATATCGTTAACGTGTATGCTCTGTCAGCGGCATAGCATCTCTAAGAACGTGCTCAGACTATCATCAAATAATTATCATAATTTGTCAATCAATTCAACATCATTGTATAAGTAACAACATCAAAATGCTGTTAAGTAATAATTTGTATAAACCATTTATACCTAGCATTAAAAGGTCATACTCAAAAGGAACCCATGGTATGTACAAACTATTGAATAATGTGAAGACCACTGTAAAGATTAGATTAGAAGTAAACTACACACAAGTTTGGGAGCAATATTAAAGGTTCATATTGGTTCCAATATAGATTACAGAACAGAATATTCATAGCATTACCGTATCCAATATTGATAATTAAAAGGGATAATGAAACATATAACATTTGCAATAAACAGATTGAGTCTTCTTTTTGGAACTTCCAGAAAGGCGAGTTAATGTGGGATAACGATACACAATGGGTGTTTGATACATCACACATAATTTTGTATTAAGACATAAAGAACATATTTATATTTGTGTATTCAGATATAGAAAAGAATAATGCACAATCCCATTCAAATTTACTATACTTGTATAAACTACTCAGACTAATATTAATGTCAGTGTCAAGAATTGAAAGCATGTATACGTTAAAAATGTACCAAATACTAAAAAACAACTGCACATTCAATAACATATTTAACATGGCATGACTTTCAATAACTCTTATAATCATAATTTTTCTACCAGTAAATATTAAGATAAATATTGTTTATATTACTTAAAGATGCTCCATCGCTGACAAATGGTATTTGTTCACTATCAAAAACAGAAGCAGACAATTTAATGTTTTTCTTTCGTTACAAAAGTTACTTAGTTTACACCATTACCACCATTGAAAAGTTTGAGCTTCTAATTTTACTTCAAGTTAAAAATATGAAAAATAATTATTTGCATCCCGAAAAAAATTCAATATATAGGGATTGGATTTCGTTTTTATTTTAACCATGCTTGTATGGAGCAATTCCTCTAAGAATATATTCTATGGGGCGCGTTAGCGCCCCATATTGAATATATTCTTAGAGGAATTGCTCCATACAAGCATGGTTAACATAAAAACGAAATCCAATCCCTATATTTACACTCACACGACTTTTTATTTATATTTTATGCAATAAAATCGTCATTTGAAAGTGACGTAATTATTCAATAAAAGTCGGTCAAAAGTGGGAGGAGCTTACTCAATTGAACAGCGAATGATGACGCTTCACGTAAGGTAGAATTATTCATCCGCGACGACAAAAAAGTTCAATATTTTAGTGTAAAATAAACATGACAAACAAAGTAAATTTCAGAGATAATTTTATTCAATCAGATCAGAACTTTAAATAGGTATTCAATTTTGCTAAAAGTTAATATATAGCGTAATAACATAAAGTATTTGTTCTCGGCCACATGTGTGAACTCGGTGACCGTTATTGTGCAGCGAGGCGAGGCTGACGCACGCTTACACAATGTAGTTTTCCGAAGTTGTCAAAACAACAGTGTTCAAGTAGCTAAATTTGTTTGAGATTGTCGTCTGACTTCGGAGCCATGTGATTATATAATCTACGCATAGATCCATCGCCATATATAGATGGAACAACTTCACTTGTGTTCGATAGATACAATGTATTTGTGGTGACGCGTAACTGTCAACACGTGGATTACTAGCGGTGCATGTTTTATAATACACATGATTAAATTCTCAAAGAGCAAAGAAAAGAGAATATGTTTATAACTGACCTAGCTCAGTCAGAGGGTCTCACGCCCGTCAACCCCAAAGACTCGATCGTAGGACACCGACACAGAGGTAATGTTTACATTTGACATCCATCATTTTCAACAAAAATGAAAGCACTGCACGTCGCCCCGGTCGGGATATTTTTCCCCGTTTCTTTATACAATTGTTAATTTTAAATATGTTTGTATCATATATACATATAAAACATTTACATATTGTTTACATTTTTCCAAAATTCTATGAAAAACATCAATATACACGTAATGTTGCGTCAAAATGTAAACAAAAAAGTAGCCCCTGTACGTTGCATAGAACATTTTCATACGCAAGTTTAAAGTTCAATGTTACCATGCAGTTATGGTAAACAAAATCGGCTAGTACTTACGTATAGTGATCAAGTCTAGCAAGTGTAAATATATCTTATATGGAATGAAGTACTGATTACGCATGCACCAAAGGCGAAATATATTATTTTATATTATCTTCTGTGTTAATTAGACATAGATATACACCAATTACTGTTCAAAGGATGAATATCATTTATGCTCTGTCGGCGGTGGAGCATCTTTAACTAACATTGTTTGGAAGAATGCGTGAAAGTTGTACTATTGTTTGTATGATACATATTTATAGTACGGAATGAAGGAGACTGGTGTAAGTGGTGTGGTGAGAGCCCCTCCTCCCTCTGTGTGATAAAATTGATTAGTATGTCCTTACAGGCTGACCTCAAAACAACAAAATGGTTGCCTTCAAACGTATACGTGTTTCTGGGGCATAACAAAATGTTTTTAGTAAACAAATCAACTTATTTTCTCGTGTACAAATGTAGTTGACATTCGCTATCACCTAAACACCGACATACAAAATATACCATAACACACAATAAGCAGAGCAAACCAACATCCAAAATATCATTTACTACAATAAATATCCTTAAAAACAAAAACACTATCAATTACGCATTTCAACATTTAGAACATTATCTATATATCTATTACATTATTATCCATGCGGCTTTACTTCCAATTCACCAGTCTTCGTTTTATTTTCTTATCATATGATGATTTTATTTCCATGGAGGATTATGGGGTTAATGATGCGGATTTTTCGAGTCTATAGGAATTTTTTTTAATTTCGGTGGCCCTGAAAAGGGCCGTTTGTTAAGAGTGGTGTAAAAATGGAAGTATCAATCTCCACGATTAAGTTTCAAATAAAGTACAATTATAATGAAGTTTTTTATCCAGTGATTTGCAAAATTAGATTAACGTAAAAGTCGTTTGAAAAAAAAAAATCAAAAAAATCAGGTGGATTACAGTGGTCGCTTTATCTGACATTGAAATAAGGGAAATTGTCAAATTTATTTTATAAAAATGCATTTGTGGTCATTTTCATGGGTATGCTCCAATGAAAGTAACATACGAACAATATTATGAATACGGAATTATGAAAAAAAAAATCAGAATTTAAGCTAAACTTTAACCCTAGAGCACTAGGAGTGCAACTCTAGTTTAAACTTGTAGTGCACTTCATGTATACGACCAGTTAAGTGCGACCACTAAAACCCTATGAAGTATTGGGTAGTGTCAAGGGATACCTGTGTTATATACCTGTGAAATGTACCTGTTATGTTTACCTATTTATATACCTTATCTCACCTATTGTAACAGTTCCTTTTGAGTCCTATTATATTAAATTTGTCAGATTTCCGTACATTAGTAATAAAAATTCAGTGCAATATTGACATCTAGGAGTAGTAGCTCGGTTACCAGATATTTCAATAGTGTAATTGAATTCTCTGTACTTAATTACTAATAAAACTTGAATGATTTTGAGAACAGCATCTATCATTGAAATATGAATAATTTTATAAGCTTTAAAAATAAATGTCTAATTTGCATGTACTTTCAAAGCTTTGAAATAAATCTTGATTGAAATATATTTAGTTTTGATTTATCGACACACATGTAGACACCTTTTGCTTGATGGTAATGTAGATTTACTGTTTATATGTATTACACAAAATAACTAAATAAAAATGGACAAATGCCTGTACACACAAGTGGGGATACATGTATACCTGCATATATGTACAATTTAACTCTAGGCAAATAGGTCTGTCGCCAAGCCACCAGACCTGGGGCCCTTTGTATACCTTACCTAATTCTTCACTTAACCCCAAGGGGTCCATTCATAGCAGTAGATTTAATTGATAGTATAGTCAGCCTCTGTACCTGTATAATCCAATTAGAATATTTATGATTACCAGCCTTCCTGACCCCATTCATGTGGTTTTGTTTCAAATAATAATATTAAACCTATTGCATCTATCAAAATTCATTGAATGTTTTTTTTTGAAAATGCTTGTGATTGTATCGATTTTTTTTTCAAAATGAAGATAATCTATATGTACAAATTGTTTTGATTTTTTTATGAAAATTACTGCATACATCAAATATTTATCTATATAAATTCACACTACATTGTAAGTCCCTTTATGAATGTACAGTTTACATACATGTAATTCAAACATGCCTAAGACAATGCGCCAAATAGCTTTTATATGCGTTCTTCTCAACAATGACACTAATTTTGCCCTTAGTCATACATCGTTTTCCCTGTAAAAAAGGATGTTACATATCCCGTATACCTCAACCGGTTTTGTGTATATTTAGTTTCAATATCTTTAATATAATTTCCCTAATGAGACTTCAAAAGGTTTATTCTATGATTAATAAAGATTTACTTAAAACGGAAAGCAAATAAGAATAGTTTTAGTAATTATTATATAATCAAATTTTAGAACTAAAATATAATTGAAATGGTAAATAACTAATTAAATGTATCAAAGTTATATTCCACATAGATATGTACATGTATATGTGTCTGGTGTAAATTGTTCAAAACTGAAAAAAATTAAGGTTACTACATCTGTATAGAAAATAATCAAAATATGTAAATATGCCTCACACATACGAAGATTGATGATAAGTATCAAATGCAATAAATTAGCATTGTAAAGACATAATAATAATTTATCAAATATTTGATAAATAAATCTTTCAATTAAAGCTGAATTTATGAAAATAGACTCATAATGAAGCCAATTTTGAAAATATGACTTACTCATTTATTTTGTTCTGCTAACTTTCTCTATATTATTATGCGTATGTATTTTAATGAGAACGATCAATTAAATCAAATACATTTATAGTAGAAATAGCTGTCTACAACAACTTATATCTAAATTCCTAAACAAAGATATTTGAATGTACACTCTACATTTTGGATTCATTTTATTATATATTGTCATTTTTTAATATTTATTATTCTTTTTCTATAACAATGCCAAGAAAGGAAAAGCTACTTCTCATGCATAGGATCTTAAATTTAGTGATATAGCATTTCTTCTATTCTTTATCTCGTGCAATTTATTTTATCAGAGAATAGATAGAAGTTATAATGGTGTCATTTTTATTGATTTAAACAAATTAGTAGAACCAAAGTATGCTTTTGTGACAGTTTTTATCATATTGCAATTTTGTCAAGTTTTTACCTTAAAGTTGATAAAAAACAATAGATTATGAGGATTGAGGTAACGGAGAAGAATGTCCATTGAAACATCGAGCTACATATAATACGGCACAGTACCACACATGAGGACTAGGTCTCTTACATGTTTTGTTTTTTTACTACACTGGTACATGACAACACCAATCCATTCATAATAACCTTATTTGTTTATCAAGACTGTCGACATCAAAACATTTCAAAATCTGTATCAGACATCATTTCAAATACAATCCAAGCTTCGCGGCAAAACAACACAATACTTGTTGTTTATGTCTCTGTTTTGGCCGAATCGTGCACTTTGTGATAAGTAATTTGAGAACGGGACCCCAAGCGGATCTTGCTGCTGACGGCCATTTTGAAAAATGGCCGCCATAGAAATGTTGAAATTTTAATATCTTGAAAACTAATTGATATAGAATCCTAATTGTATTTTATACATCTAATTTCAGGGTTACTGAATACAAACATGAACATTACTAATGGGTAAAAGCTGTTGTCAGCCATCTTGTTAATTAAAATGGCCGTAGTAGCTATTATTAAAATAAAATACCCTGAAAACTAAGCCATAAACAGTAGCTGTATTTGTGTCTATACCAATATTTTATGGGTTATTGCAAATGTTAATAATTGATGAAAGCTGTTGGCCATATTTTTTATATTTAATAATTTGGAAGATATTTTCATTGAATGGCTTAGTTATTATTAAAATTATATTTGTTGATAAGAATAGCTTAGTCATCAACCGGTAACTTCCGAATGAGGAAGTTAGAAGTTTGCCGTGTTCCTCTTTTAGTCCATTTGTCCGCTATGTTATCCTTTAGTGCATAGTCGAATCTGGACATTACATCATAACTATAAGGCTTTGGAAGTTGGTGTATTAGTATTCCTAGGTAAGACAGTATAGCTCATATCAAAATCAAGCCACTGTGATTTTTCTTTTTGACTGTTATTAAAAACAATAATCCAATTGTTAAATTGCCATGAAACGGAAACCAACTTTTTCACACGTATAAGAAACTAATACATAAGCATTGTTTGTGTGGGTTTGTTTTTGGTGTGATAAATTCATCAAAAAGGGGTCCATTTTCTTCAAAATGGCTCTTATGGATAATTATCTCTCTATGTTTTGAATAATTGTCAACCAATTTTCAAACCATTGGTTGATAGGGTTTGACGTTCTTTTATGAGCCAGGATCCCCCATGTAAGCAGTTGTATAAATGTATGTTTTGGGAAGTTGCTGTATATTCGTATTGTGTCTCCATATGTGATACTGGAACTCTTTCAATTTCTATAGTACTGTTCCACTGAAGCATGCCGTTTCACAACCACCCACAAGATAATTATTGTACTGATAACAGGCAAACTAGTATCACATTCCCTTTATGCGCAGTGCTTTACAGCACAAGACACTATCACCTTTATATGCAATGGTGTGTCTCAACCAGGAGACAGAACCCAGATCCTTCCATATAACGAGGCGAATTATCACCTTAAAGCGAATGGTGAGGTGGTGTCAAGGGAGATGTTATGAAAGATCCCAAATTAGGTCTTCTTTTAAGATCATGCAATATTGATACAACAGATCCACTTCAAACGCTCTACCCAAGGTGCAAGAATTTATTAATAATATATTTCATGTATATGTATTGATACAATTTTAAACGCACTTGCAGTCAGATACTAAGCATAGTTTTGGTTTTGATTAACTTTTCTCATCAACGCTAAATCTATTGATGAAATTGGAATAATTGGAATTTTATGCAAACCACCATAAGATAGATCTAGTGTAGCAGCTGGTTCATTCTTTCTGTTATTATCATGCAATAATGTAATATTTAAGATCGAAGTTAGTTTACACATTCTATCTCTTTTCTAAAAAATGATAGTAACATCAATTTGACGAACTAAAGGGCCCTGCCATATATGCCAAAATGTTGCAATCCCATCGCCGAAAGGACCAATGTTCATCGTATGATATTCCAGTACTTTATACTAATCGGTTGAGAGATCAGACATGCTTTGTTTTCCTTTTTAAGCCGAGGTCAAAGGTAAATCTTTACGATCTGATTCTACAATATGGCTTAGTGGTTTCACTTAGATGGACCAATATGCAACTATACTCAGTCTGCAAGTAGGGTGTTGATATGGTACTTGTTGCCATTAGTGCATTGTCGTCAAATGCAAATAAAATTTGGCTCGTACGTTGTTTCTTCTTTCTTAAGTGCCTCTTGACATCGCCACACTAAGGATATGAGGAAGTTTCTGGTTTTGTCCCCTGGTAGTCTCTGTTCTGGTTTTGTCCCCTGGTAGTCTCTGTTCTTGTTTGGCGCTTAGCATAAATGAAGCAAAACAACTGGCATATGGCTGTTGTCAGTATGCTGTCGGGTTAGATGTGTTTTCTGTGTCTTTTCTTTTGACTGTATGCTTATAAATCTCAGTGTCCTAAAACACACAGATGTACAGATTTGTTTTATGAAGAAAATATGTTGTTATGCATTTTCTGTTAAAGTTTCAAAGAAATTGAACCATTCATTTTTTTCTAAATCAATATTCAAATTTGTCATATTAGAGTAGTTTCTAATGCTTTACTTCTCGTCATAATTAATTTTAAGTGATAATTTATGGTGAAAATTAGGTAAAGAAATGCATGTAAATTACCTAAAACATTCTCAATTTTTTATAGAAAAATAATAGACTAAAAGGTGACCTAGTTGTTTTTATTAAGTCAATTTTCAAGAAAATTGAACCACAATTTTTCAAGATACAGCATTTATAGCACCATAAAACCTTCATTTTTTCATTTAAAAAGACGTTAATCACAGTAGAATTATCTCCCCTATTATATAAATTTTTTGTACTTTCACGGTAGGTTCTATGTTACAAAATAGCATAGATATCAAAGCTTTTAGTTTTAAAATGAATAACAATGTTTAATCAATATATATTTACCATAAATTAGCGATATAAGGTTGATGGGACAATTAGTATTGTTATTTTCAAAACCAATATAATGATTTATTCATAAATTCAAACTAAGGAAAAGGGGATATTGATTAAATCTCGGTCATTCAAATGCTTGAAGAGCTTGGGGTACAGTCCTAAGTCAAGCGTCTTAACCATGAACTATCTCCCTCCCTTTCCACGAGACTACATTCTTAAACAGTGTTTTTCAATGGATGGCAGCGGATAAAATATATGAACCCATGCACCAGGTATGAAATTCCAGTGCAACATAAAACGGAAATATAACCCAAACAAATTTTATTTTGGTACATTGAGGTCAAAAATAAATTTCAGTGGTTTGGTTTCGGTATGTCACAAACAACCTTACAATGGTGAAACCATACATCACATTATAAGTACTAATGCTTTATAATGCTGGGAATAAAGTCCAAACAAGATGTACGCAAGGACGAAAGATAGAGTGTTGGAAGGACGGTCAGACTGACGGAAAAATATGACATAGAACTAAACCTTTGCCCCTTGTTTATCGTTGAGGACTATAACAACACCGTTAAAAAGTTTTTATTCATTAATAATACAAGATTTTAGAAATCATTAATTTATCATGATCATTTAATCATAAAATGATGACCATATTGAAAAACAAGGTGTCCGAAAGGCTTATTCAAATTCAATAACTTTCATAAAGGCATTGACACAAAAATAAGGATCCTATGTCAATTAAAAATTGAAAATATTACACTTAAACATTCCGCGGCGGCCATTTTGAAAAAAATACAACATAGCTGATGGTATTATTATTTATTTATTATTATTATCAACATTCATGTTTGCATTCATTAACTCTGAAAATAAAGGTATGAGCGTAAGAATCGGAGTTTCTATCAATCAATTTTGAGATATAAGAATAGCGTCATATTGAAAAAATCAAGATGGACGACAATAGCTTTTACCAATTACTAACGTTCATATTTGCATTCAGTTACCTTAAAAATATATGGTTAGAAGAAAAAATAGGATTGTATATCAATTAGTTATCCAGATATTAGAAGTTAAATAGTTCTATGTTGGCCATCTTGGTTTTCAAAATGTTCGACAAAAAATTAACCCATTACTACCGTTCATATTTTTATCCAATAACCCTCAAAATATAGGTATAGAAAACATGAAGACTTTCCATCATTTTGTTTCAAGATATACAATGTAAGTTTTCGATTTTGTATGGTGGCTTTTTTGAAAAAATGACCACTATGGCCGTCAGCAGCCAGAGCCGATTGGGGTCCCGCTCTCAAATACCTTGTATTGGGTCACTTTTCATTTTCATTTTTGTATCACAAAGTGCACGATTTTATGCGTAAGCCTCCGGACTATTTGTGCACGCGACCATACAATGCCTACTATACCGTAAGTAGTACAGATCAGTCCGTGTCGGTGACACATTGGCTTTATTGCATTAATTGTGTTCTAATAAGTGTAAATGCGGATATTTAAAACAATTAATTAACCGCAACATGTACTATATTTTTTCAACTTTTAGGAAAATACAAATACCATTTCGTACATGTACAAATCGGAAAACATAGTTGGAACAGAAGTGTCAAGAAATAGTTCAACATAAACAATTAGATGTACTACTTATTTGTTACGTGCAACATCTTGCATTCTGTTTAGACCTTTTACCTATTTACTTTTTTCTTTCAAATTATCTCTTTTTATTTTGATTATTTCTTTATATTGTTTTTTTAAGATGAATGACAATGACGTTGTTGGAACTATTCTATTATTACCTTCTGTGACAGATATGGAAGCAACCTTTAATTTTCTTCACAGATAAAGCGGAACTGTGCTGTGCACGATGAGTCACAGAGTACATAGTCACCAGTAGCCCTCCACAGGACCAAACAATTCCCATCATAGTTTCTGATTACCGTGGACCATCCTCCGGACTGATCTAGGGCTGTGTTATCAGGTAGTCGCCAGACGCCATCCAGATATTCCCCAGCTATGAGGAAGCCTATCCTAGCTGTAAGGAAATTGTGAACGTATTTAGATGTTCTATTCTTGTGTAACACATTTAGACATGCAATTCGTCATTTAATTATTGAAGATTACATTCCCACTTTAACAGCAAGCATATATAATCAGAGGTAGTATGGTTATAGAATTGGACTGAAACTTTAATAAAGCCTCAGCAAAAAGTACATCAATAATCAGGAAATTACTTTTCAAATAACGACATAATAAACAACCCCATATTACTGGGTTTTTTCATTCCTGCAGTTAATCCATGTGTCGTATATTCGTGTCATTTTATCCTAATTACTCGTTTTATAACATATAACAATAGGTCCATGGGTCTTAATGGACACCTAAGTTCGGATACAGAATGAAACAAAGACAGATAAATACTTTATATTGGCCCAGTATGCCCTTGAGGTCAGTCAGTGGTTTATTAATTTGACTTTTTAAGCTATGAAGAGTATTTGGTTCCATTAAATCTGTGAATTCAGATGCAGAGTTTTTGAAATTTTAGACATTTTGACCCCATTTGGCCCCGCCTCTCTGGTCCCTTAACGGTCCTCTGACTATTAGTACAATACAAGACCTCAAAGAATATAGCAGTGGCAAACAATTAAGGCAATACAAAAAACTTTTTAATAGAAGAAATTCAGGTTATATATTTGATAAATTAGACTATGAATCAATGTCCTTTAGTTCCCATCAATACTTCAAGTCCAGTCTCTAGGACTCTTACCTATTTACAAGAAGTCGTTTAAAGACTTTAGCCTATTTGACCCCTGTGTCTTAAATGAAGGTCAAGGTCATTCTTCTGAACAAATTTGCAGCTATTCATCCCAGCATGTCACATGCTCAATATCAGGTCTCTAGCCGCTTACTTATTCAAAAGAAGTTGTTTAAAGATTTAGTCTATATGACTCTTGTGACCTTGAATGAAGGTCAATGTCATTTATTTGTACAAACTTGGTAGCCCTTTATCCCAGCATGCTTCAGGCTAAATATCAGTACACTTGGCCTTCTGGTTCTTGAGAAGAAATCGTTTTAACTATTTAGCCTATTTGCCCCCTGTGGCCTTTAATGAAGATCTAGGTCATTCATTTGAAAAAAAAGCAATTCATTACAGCATGTCACAGGTCAAATATCATGTCTCTAGGCCTCTTAGTTATTCACAAGAAGTTTAAATGATCAAAGCCTTTTTGACCCCTGTGACCTTGAATGAAGGTCAAGGTCATTCATTTGAACAAACTTGGTAGCCCTTTATCCCAGCATGCTACAGACTCAATATCAGTATCCTGGGCCATCTGTTTCTTGAGAAGAATTAGTTAAAAGAGTTTAGCTTTTGCGACAACTGTGACCTTGATCGTGGGTCAAGGTCATTCATTTGAACAAACTTGGTAGCCCTTCATCCCATGATGCTACAGGCCAAATATCTGTACAATTGGATTTCCGGTTATTGAGAAGAAGTCGTTTAAATGAAAAGTTTACACAGGGCGGACGGCGCACGACAACGTACGTGATGACAATAGGTCATCCTGACCCTTAGGGTCAGGCGACCTAAAATCAACTTACTAGGGTACTTAAATCTGAGATGTTGCTTGTCAAAATAGTCCATTTTGGCCTCAGAATTGACGATTGTCAGGGAGGCGTTTTCATTACTACAGGTGTCCTTTGCCGCTTGGTATGATAAAAGCTGATCATGGATTTTGAAGCAAAACCTGCCTTGGGCTGACAACATGTAATCTGCTCGTCGACATGGCTCTGTCAAGTGAAACGTTTCATAATACTGAATATCAAATTCTTCAGACCATTTATATAGATTATAAAATCAATCAAACAGGTACAAAAGGACTATCCGTGCGTTCAATTTGCAGTTGCACTAAAGTTACACCGCACTGCCAAATGGAATGCGTTTGGACTTTTCCATGATGGCGGCACCCATATGAAAGATACGCTTCGAATATAAAAGCTAAGTCTTTCAATAAAAATGATATAATACCTTAATAGTTTCGGCACACATTGAAATAAACAATCCATGTAATTTTATCGGATGTAAATACACTCTGCCTTGTTTTTAACAAAAAAACATATCGGTGACAAATGAAAAAACTGGTACGAATCTGCAAAGGGAAGGCATGGTATAGATGTCATGGTTACTATCTGAAATATGAAATAAAACCGAATTTCAAAATTTAGTCAACTGTTGGTATATGGTTGATATAAGATTTGTTATGTATGCATGGAGTTTGCACATATTGCAGATGCAGGACAGACAACGATCATTTCGCCTTGGTATCAACCGCAATTACCTGGATGGCATATTGACGTATCATTCCGGAGAGTGACGCACTGTGTATTTCGTGGACAGTTCAACACATCACATGCCGCCTACAAAACATAGATTTCATAAAGATCATCAATCTTATTATGTCCTAATACTGAAATAATGCTGAACTGAGATGTAAACTGAAACATTAGTAACATAGCAAGAGATTCCAGAGGGATCTTGGCGCCAACCAAAGAATGATCTAAGTCTGACAATGGAAACAGGGAACTTCAGCCTATTTTTCAAACTTTCTCAAAGATACTACATATAAAATTCAAGACAGATTGCTTCAGTTCTTTTAGATGAACAGCGGTAACAAACTGCAACGACAAACCGAGATGGCGAGCGGTATGCATCTTGTTGACCGATCAGTCCCAAAAGGTACTATGCACAACTAGGGCTATATGGGTAAACCACATATGAAATTTGAGAAAGATTCCTTCAGTACTTTCTGAGAAATAGAGGTAACAAACTTTAACTAACAAAATCCAAGATGGCTGCTTAGCGGCCATCTTGTTGACCGAACGGTCCCAAAATGCAATATACACAACTAGGGAGACCTACATATGAAATTGAGTATTTTCTGAGTTATAGCGGTAACAAGAAACGTTAACGGACGAACGCACGACAGACCATGGACGAGAGGCGATTTGAATAGCGCACCATCTGATGATGATAATACCCCGACGTCGAGCTCTTCAGGAAGACGTAGTCGAACCATTCTCCATGCATTTCTATATTACTTAGCATGAAGCAAACATTTTGAATTATTTATCATTCTAAATATTAGGGACTTTGGATTCGGTAAAATATCCATAAATGATATGTATTAACATTGGCAGTTAGACACTTGCGTACTAATACATTGCAGGTAGGGCGTTAGAATTGTACCTGCTGCCCCTATCGCATGATCGTAAAAGTCGACTAAATTTAGGATCTTATCTTTACGTTTCCTAATGCCTCCCTTGGCACCACCTCATTTTTGGCCTTGAGTTGAGCGTTTGCCCCTGTGAGGAAGGCTCTGGGTTCTGCCCCCTGGCCGAGACACACCAAAGTCTATGCAAGAGGCCCAAGAGGCCTTAGCGGTCACCAGAGTGCTGCTACAGAAAGAGCATTGCAAAGTTGGTTCAAATTGATAAAAATTATTTACGAATTAAAATAAACTTTAAAGTTGAACTTCCGTATTAGAATTTTTATTTTTTTTTGTTTTTCATTTTGATAGTAAGTGTATTATGTTACCAAACCTTAAGCTTAAAATTTGCTTTGCCAAAACCAAACTAGAAGTCAGTAAGTGTCAGTGATTTTATAAATTTCACTTTTATTTGGTCCCATCAAATCTGTGAATTCAGAAGAAGATTTTTGAAATTTAAGCCAATTTGACCCATTTTGGCCCCGCCCCTCTGGTCCCTGGGGGTTAGCCAGGACCAATATGGATATGGTGTTAAAATGCTATATCAGGCTAATAATTCTAACCAAGTTTGACTCATTTCCTATTAAAACTAAGCAAATAATGTTCATAAATGTGTTTTTCTTATATAGACTATATTAAATTTGACCCCCTCCCCAGGGGAAAATCTGAGATTCCAGGGCCATGAAATTCACAATTTTTGTAAAGGGCTTTAAGACCTTCCAATCTATGAAGAGTATTTGGTTCCATCAAATCTGTGAATTCAGAAGAAGATTTTTGAAGTTTTAGCCTATTTGACCCTTTTTGGCCCCGCCCCTAAGGCCCCTGGGGGTCGGCCAGGACCAATATGGATATGGTATTAAAATGCTATTTCAGGCTAATAATTCTAACCAAGTTTGACTCATTTCCTATTAAAACTAAGCAAATAATGTTCATAAATGTGTTTTTCCAATATAGACTATATCAAATTTGACCCCCTCCCCAGGGGAAAATCTGAGATTCCAGGGTCATATAATTCACAAGGACCTTAAGACCTTTCAATCTATGAAGAGTATTATAATAATAATAAGAAGATTTTTGAAGTTTTAGCTTATTTGACCCCTTTTGGCCCCACCCCTAAGGCCCCTGGGAGTCAGTCATGGAAAATTTGTTAATAGGATTCAATGGCCATTTCATAGGTATAATTCTGACAATATTTGACTCATTTCCTTTTACAAATGACCAAATAATGCTCAAAAATGTGTTTTCCCTATATAAACTTAACCCCTCCCCAAGGGGAAACCTGAGACCCCAGAGTCATGTAATTCACAATTTTTGTAAAGGACCTTTAGACCTTTCTATCTGTGAAGAGTATTTGATTCCATCACATCTGTGAGTGGAGAAGAAGATTTTTGAAATTATAGTCAATTTCAGTGATATAGCACTTAAAAAAGGGCAACAGTTCCACTATACAAAAAGACACAACATTAATATTCCGCAGTCTCCCAAAACACGCACCTCCCGCAACATACCGCACACATGGGAGGCCGTCCTTACATGACCATAGCTGTTTATAGGACGTTAATTAATCAAATAAACAAACTAATACATTCATAAACAGTTACAAAAATACTGGGTTTATTTGTGTTATTATTCATCGCAGAATATTAATATATTCTTTAAATTGATCAATATGAAAATAAATTCTAATTAAAATAATCGACTTTAGATGATTTTTATATCGACTACATTTATACGCTGGCATGTTTTTCTAGTACAGTTGTTAAATTTCAATTTTTTTATCTATCCATTAATCATAAAAAGACTATGAAAAATTGAGTGAAAGTGATGTTGTTTGTGATAAATGTCTATGTAAAGTATGAATGTAATGGGTCATCTAGTACATGTATGTAAGTGGTGCTGTGACTGAGAGCCCTCCTGTGTGGGGACAACCTTGACAGCCTTCAGATGTATAACATGTCTGGGATATTAAATGTTAAAAAAATGATAATCGAATGGATTACCATATTTTTTAATATGCATACTTGGTTTGTCGATAGGACTATTTCTTCTCCTATTATTGTTTAGTCGGTTGTTCATGGCAACACACCGAACGATGATGGAATCAACTTTTTTCTTTCCAAATCATCGGCTGTTCTTTCAAATGATATTTGTCAATGATGACGATTTATTTTCATACTTATTTTGATCAATTTTCTTTTTATACTTTATTTGATCGATTTTCGAGAATGACTAGTTAAATGTTAATGTAAGCATTGGTTGTCACATTTTTGAAATGCTTTGATGTGTAACATATATAGGGTATTAGAGCATGCTAGTACACCCATTGTATGTCACCGATATGCTTAATTGCATACGATGATGGCGCCGTTAGACGCTGACTGTTGATAGGACGTTAATTATTTCAATCAACCAAACAACCAATCAATAACGTTAACTTATGCACAAGCCAGGACGGAACGTGAAGAGACTCAAAAGGACTGGACACGATAAAGATGGACAATGGTAAATTGCGACTACGACTGATGCGTGACATGCCAGTGTTATCGAAAGGAAAATTATTCACAATATCATCTATATGCTAATCTCGACACGAGCAACAGTTTTTATGTAGTTGTTCATGTCTTGCCTGTCAAACAGTATTTACCGAGTAATGTAAACTGCTTCCCAGACGGTGATATTTGATGTATACTGTAAAAAAACAACAGGTAGCAATCAAAATAATTGTTCATTTTCGCAAATCTTTAATTCATTCCAGAAGATCAATTAATCGTAAGGTTTTTCATTCCCCCACACCCATTAGATGTGTATAATTTAACATCAATATGGTATTTTGTCATTCATTTTTCATGAGAGTAATCAAATATATCACCATACACAATATGGGTATGCATAAGTATCACGTCTTATCTAAACTGATTTATATTGATAAATGTGGCTTGTTTTCAAATCAATAACTTTTTTTCCATTTTGCTACTGTAATATAACTGTAGAAGCTGCGATATTTTTGTATGTTGACTATGACCATAGCGAATTATGAGTGTATAACTGAGCGAGTGATATTATAGAATGTTGATACTTTAATTATCTTTGGATTCTTTTGTAGCTACTGGAAGGGACATGTATTTATAGACTGATATTCTTCTTTCACTTTCAGTAATATCCTGTCTTTCTTTTGGTTGTTTCTAAACTGTCCTGTCATTGGGCCGGGAAACTATATAGGAATATGTCTTCTTCTATTTCATCAGTCTGTAGACGCTTTCCTGCCTTAACAGACTCACTCTTCTCTCTCGTCTCTGCGAGTAGAGTGTGTGTGTGTTTGTTGTCGGGAGTAGCTATGTTGTGCACGTGCAACGTTGTAGTTAGCCATACGCGGTATGACCAGGGCTTTGTGTCATGTAAATATATTAGGACGTTAATTAATTAAACAAACAAACAAACTTTGTGTCATGTAAATATATTATGCATCTTTCTTCATGTATGTCTGTATATAAAATAGCATTCGAATGTATTTCAGGTGTCCGTAATTATATACGCAAGATACCGTTCTTACATAAAACAGTTTCCCTTCACTTCAACCCCAATATATAACCGTCTGGGAAACAGTCCAGCTACTTGTAACCTTACAAATCACAGTTAGCATTCTGGCGTGCATAACTACTTTGACGTTATTATCATTGGGAACTCACAATTATGAAGCAGACAATATCCTGACATGAATAGGTCTTCCTTTCGTGACAATACTCTCATGTTAATTCATCATAGAAGCAAAATTTCTTGATCTATTCTCAAAACCCTTAATCGATTGATCCTTACTCAGTTGGCTTTAGTTATTTCTACATGAAATGCAGTTTAATAATTAAATAATACATTTAAGTGGATTGTCGTTCTTAAACCACTGCTATATTCTCTAAAGTGGTTAACTTTCCCGAGTCATATATTTCACTATATTCGCTTTTTCATTGAAATCTGCCAATTTAAAAAAAAACAGCAAAATATTAAATATTTTTATCAACGTGCCTAGTAAGAACAATATTCTCGTGGATTCCCAAAAGGATCGATAAACCGTGAAATTTACTCTTTGTGAGCATCCTCGCTAACCGTGGAATAATGACCAGACGAACTTAAAACACTATACAGTTTTATCTATGCACATATCTTTGTTTGCTCATGTTTTATGGCCCATCGACAACCAGGATCATTTAGGGCCAAACTACAAGTCATGCATTCGTTTTAAAAATCCAAATAGAAAGATACATAATGAATGCATCTAAAGACTTAAGTAAGGAATAACTAAAAAGCAGATTGTACATTTTTATTTAATAAAAGTTTCGTTCGGGGTAAAATAGTTTTATATTTATATCTATGCACATATTCTACATGGTACTTAATCTTTACTTGACATTGCATTACCATACACTTATACGACGCGTGGTATTCTTATTGCGAAACCGCTTTTGCTAGGGATGACGTTTGCTTGCTACGTTAGGTTAACATATAGCCAACATTAAATATATTAAAAACAGCCACAAAACAGCGATGAAATATTAATATCATGGTGTGTCGTATAAAGGGCAAACATGTATCAACATAAAATCGATACAACCGAAGTAAAAGTGTTAGATACGCGATCTTGTAAACAAAATATGAAACCTGCTCTACGTGCGAGGTAGGCTTTTTTTACAGAATTCAACTCTCATTTTCACTCCATCTGTGAACGAACCTTCTCCCGCTAAGCCCCATATGTAGTGTGAATTTAAATGACCATAGTAAGAGTGGTGTTTGTATGTTACTATTCTATTTATTTATTATTTGTTGGGGTGATTAAATAAACATCCTATTTACAGCTACGGTCATTTAAGGACGGCTTCCCGTGTATGCGGTGCGTGTTTTGGGAGGATATAGGGTTGTATGTTGTAACAGATCAACTGTTGCCGTTTGCATTGTACTATCCCACTGAATCAAACAAGCATACCCCGTCCGGTCATATGTTGACAACGGGCAACCCAATCGTCCCACTCTCTAAATGCTGAGCGCCAACCAGGAGCACAAGCTATCACTTTTATAGATTATCGCGTTGTCTTAGCCAAGGAGCACACGCATAGCCTACCTTACTTGGACAAGCGCTCAACCGAAAGTGAAAAGTAAGGCGGCATCAAGGAAGATCGTAGGAAGAAAAAATTCACAACAAAGAGAAAACACATTCCTAGATGTAATCATCTCTTACGATCATGGACAGCAGATACAATTTTACACTCTACCTGCAGGAAACAATGATTAGAAAGAGTAATAACAGATGAAAAAATACTAACCTTAAGAAACTACCACATCTATAGACTTTGGTGTGTACCGGCGAAGGAACAGAACCCAGAGCCTATCTCACAGAGGCGAACGCTCAACGTAAAAAAGAAGCGTTGTCAACTCTAAAGAACGTTTGAGAGGTTTGGAACTCCTAAAACAACGTGGGTGAAGTATAATTTACCATCGATGTCACGCAACTTATGTCAAATGATGACGTCATAATCACCGAATGGCGGGACTCATAGATGGTAAATTGTACTTTACCCATGTCATTTTGGGACCTCAAAACCCCCGTATTGTTGTTTGCCATTTGCAGTAAAGTAAATTAAAGTCGTTTTATGAAAGTGACTTTTTATTATAAAAGCTATGTGCCATTTGTTCACGAATCAAGAACAGCTTTCCGTATTTTATTCACCACATTGTTTAATTGATTGTTTGATTAATTAATTCACGAAAAGTTACAAACATCTTCTCCAAAGTGTTATAAGTAATTGAAATATCATTTATGCAGATATATTTACATATAAACATATCTGAAGCATACAAAAGGAACATTTCCAGTGCGACAATTTGGTGCTGTAACTACTATTTATAAGGCATATATTTTTTGTTTGTGCCTATGAATTATTTGCAGTTTAATATATCAAACATTATGGTTTACAATAAATTACTCATATTTGACAAGAAAAAATAACATGTTCGGTCCAGTTATGGCACATATTACTCTAAGGCAGATGACAACCAGGGTGATTTGGAACCCACCTTTGTTCTACATTAAGTATAAACCAAATAGCTACCAAATTATCGGAAACAAATTAATGAAGCTTTGAGTGAAAACGTATATTATTTTGTCTATCAATACCATTTTAAAATGTAAGCAATGGTATCATATTCGAGATATCTATTTTTAATGCAAAGTCCATGCAAGTCTAAAGCTACTCAATTGGTATCGAAACTGGTTAAGCTAAAATTCACTTTAATATCCGCAATATTCAATGCATGATCCAATCTAGCAATACAATACCATCGAAACTTGACAGAGCGTATATAATTAGCATGAATAGGCGATTTTGTTTTAGTACCCTAACTAATTTTACGCAAATGCGTGATAATGGCCTTTTGTCTGTTCGCTAAATAATTAAATTATGCCGGTTAAATGAGAAATCCCTAACGAGAAGAACGCACCTGACAGTGTTTAGATAGATAACATCTGAATTAAAACTCAGACTTTCCCCAGTGCCTGGTTGAATAGCATAGTCATGTGGCATATTATTCACATATTAGACTATTAACTTACGATGCAAATATTTCGTTATATTTCTTTGTAATTTTAATTTACACCGAACATATTATTACTCAATATATTAAAACATTAGTGCTTGGTTGATTAAGTATAACGTCCTTTGACAGCCAAGGACCTTTCAGGACATGGTCTAAAATATCGCATTATAGATCAAATGGCGGAATATAACAGCAATGACAAGAGATTAAACAATACTAATTTGATATATTTACACTTGCTAGGCTTGTTCACTATACGCAAATACTAGCCGATTTTGTTTACCATAACTGCATGGTAACATTGAACTTGCGTATGAAAATGTTCTATTCAACTTAAAGGGGCTACTTTTAAAAAAAAAAACAGAAACACATGGCTTTGTTTACATTTTGACGAAACATTACGTGTATATTGTTGTTTTTTATAAAATTTTGGAAAAATGTAAACAATACATATATGTTTTATATTTATATATGATACCAACATTTTATAAAGAAACGGGAAAATATCCCGACCGGGGCGACGTACAGTGCTGTCAAATGTAAACATTACCTGTGTGTCTGTGTTCGTCCTACGATCGAGTCTTTGGGGTGGACGAGCGCGAGGCCCTCTGACAGAGGTCAGTTATAAACATATCATCTTGTCTTTGTATTTTGAGAATTTAATCGTGTGTATTATAAAACGTGCACCGTTAGTAATCCACGTGTTGACAATTATGCGTTACCACAAATACATTGTAATTCTGATCTGATGAAATAAAATTTTCTCTGAAATTTACTTTGTTTGTCATGTTTATTTTACAATAAAATATTACTTTTTTTGTCGTCGCGGATGAATAATTCTACCTTACGTGAAGAGCCATCATTCGCTGTTCAATTGAGTAAGCTCCTCCCACTTTTGACCGACTTTTATTGAATACGTACTTCACATTCAAATGACGGGGACGCGCGCTCAACTGGAAACAATATGTGAGGCAGTGTCAAGGGAGTCGATGGGAAGAATAAATGAAATAAGGATGAAAAGATAATCAATTTAATCGTCTCTTACGATATCACGCAATAATGAGCGCAGGTGCAATTCTAACGCACTACTGGTATTTTTTCCGTCCTATTAACAGCTAATATAAGGAAGGCCTCCCATGGATGTTGTTGTCTTACGTGTGTGAAACACAATCTTCGTGTTGTATCTTCTTGTGTAGTGGAACTTTTGTCCTTTTTATAGTGCTACATGTCTTCACTGAAGCATGTCGCCAAAGACACCAAGCAACACACCCTACTCGGTCACATTAGTACTATTACTTTGCTGTGGTATTTTATATCTATATTGAATGTATCAATTTGATATCCATTATGTAAGTAGACCTTTTTGTGTGTTGAATTGGATACTCATAAATAAATCATACTCAAAGCGGGCGAACCAGTCGTCCCACCGTAGTAGAAACTACCATTTGTATAGACTATAGTTGGTTTCAGCCATGGGACAGAATCCAAAGCCTTCCTCACAGCGCTCAGCCGCAGGTCAGGAGTGAAGCAGGAAGTTAGTAGAGAAGTGAAAAGGTTAAATAATCTACGAATGGGACCTAATGCGGCCCATTATTCAGTAGACCGCTGTGCAAAAGATACAATGTTATACATCGTTGCAAATTGAACATCCCGATGGAGTTTGATGACGTCAGTGTTTATAGATCATGCGATGTATTTGCAACGGTTCATACGATCCTTTTACATATATTTTCAATTATCTACATTATAATTATGTATTACAGTTTTCCACTAATTAGTTTTAAAAGAACATTCAGCAATACTAGGTATCATCATTAAAAATAGAAATTTCATGTCAGAACAAATTTTCTCTGGATTCACTTTCGCTTTCATAACTCATTACTGTTATGGCGCATGGCACAACACAGGAGTGTTCCAAAATTGTGGACTACATTACTGTCCTCACCTTAAAGAAGGTCGGCGCACCGTTCTATCGGATATGTGTTATACTATACTTCATGGTCAATAATATGAATAGTAATATATGGGAGCAAGTTTAAAGAGTGGAGCATTTTGTGTATATCCGGTGGCTATGTGTCTTACTTCGGAAATATGCTTAACAATTTCTTTATTTACTACAAATCAATTGCGATATGAAACTGCTCTATATGTCATTATTTGTTTTTAAGAACAATAACATATCGAATGTAATATACGGGAAAGGGTGCGCTGAAAGAATTTTTGGATGCGTGTTAATTAGTAATACATGACGTCAATTATTTACCGAAAGGAAGGATAATCGCGTTTTACATTTTGCAGACTATTCCCAACCTGCCGGGTATTTGGAAATACAGCATTCATTGAGATTAGCATATTTTCTTAAGTTTATTTTTGTGGTACAGCATTAACTACCAAGCGTAAATTCAGTCTCCTTTTATCATGAAATAGGGACAGCAAGTACAATCCTTACGACCAACCTGCAAGAGCCTTATGACCTTTCTATCTATGAAAAGTATCTGCTTCTACCACATCTTTAAATTGTGAAGGGTTTTGAAATTATAATTAAATACACACTTTTGGTCTCTCCAACACCTCCCTTGAGCCGGACAAACAACAATTTTAATTGACCTTATGTCTTTAAAGGTTTGTGCAAAATTGCATTGGAATTGCTTAAGGATTTTGTTTATGAGAAATCGAAAATGTAATTAGTTTAGAGACACAGGACGCATAATAGTTAATCAGAATTACTATAATCAGAATAGGCCATCACTGATTTGTCAGAGGTTACAACATTGAGAAATACGTTTACCTGCCCCCCTTCCATTGTCGTCTTGTTGACAACAGTATGCAGCCATCCTTGTCGGATGTCAAGGATAGTGTCCATCACTTGTCCGGTAGAAATAGCTGTGTTCATTTCACAGCTAAGTCCACGTTGGTCGTAATTAATTGAATCACAGTTCACTTTTCTATAACACATCTTCATACACTGATGAAATCCAACATTGTCTACAGTAGTTTGTACAAACCCGGATAAGTAGCGATCCTTTCCTTCAACAAACGGTTTTAAATGACAATCCTTGGTTGATATTTGTACTAGTATAGAAAGACTATAGAATGATAACAAAAATAGTCCTCTATTCATTATTGCGCACGTGTTACTGTAGTTTTCTTATAAGTCCAATTAAAATGAAAACATATCGAAAAGGACCATGATTTCTATCAGAAACATATACAATCTCCCAATACCTAGCCCACGACTATGTTCATATGCTAATGTCATGTGTTTTAGTTTAACGGCTCATCGACGGTTAATATCCTTTGATTATGCGTCGTGGAGGGCGTTCGACTGCTAGACGTCTAGTGATGGCAATATTGTGATTAATTGTTAATATGTGAAGCAAAGATTTTTAAGGTGTCAAAAAAGATAACTCAATAATAACTAATGAGTTTTAGCAACATGCACAGTATCCAATAACTAATGTCAGAATATTCATTAGCATCAATGTAATATTAGCCGTGCACGGTGCTACTCAACGAAACGAACACGAGGTTTCAATATGCGATTTATCGTTAATAGTTACCAACAGAATAACAATACTTGGGTTTTGATTTTACAAAGTAAAAAAAAAAAAAAGATCAAACAATCAAAATGAAGTTTGGCAGTCTTGCCAAAAATATCACATCAGGTCAATTCAAAAAGTCAAAAAAGTGTTACAGTACGTTTCATGTCAACATGCATAAGTCATATACATTTTATAGAACATTTATTATGTGTCGTTATACATTTTTATAAGCAGCATGCACGCTTGTCTGTGCCTTTAAGTGATTATCACACCGTAATTATCTTGTGGTTGTCAAAAGACAAAATATCAGGTAAAATTGTTCTCCTAGTTACGCCACATCAAATATTTATCTTATATAGCCATTAACTATCAATAATCCATTTTGTTTTGTCAGTTTTATTTGGCTTGGTGTTATGATTTACGTCGTTATTAATAGTCATGGCATTTAGGACGGCCCGTGTATACTTAGTGCTGCCTATATGGTGAACGCTAAGCAATAGCAGAAACAACACTTTTATATAATCAGGTGTGTCTCGGCCTGGGAACAGAACCCAAAATCTACCCCCACAAGGGCGAGCGCTTAATAGTAAGGCGGTGGCAAGCGAGACATTAGGAAGAATAAAGCCAGGTAGGAAGAAGAGAAAGCATAATATTTTAAATTTAGTCGCCTTTTAAGCATGCAATAGGGACAGCAGGTACATTTCAAATTTGATTAAAATACAGATCCTTATTATCACTACCTTTGATAAGAGGATTATCACTACCTTTGATAAGAGGATCTGAGAAAATCCAAATAGGAGTCATGTCCAGGTGACCTTTGAAAATAGCCAATAAAATTGCTACTTGCAAAATTTTGACTGTGAATTTCAGGGGACGAAATAGAAAAACTATCAGAATTATTTTGGTTTACGTAGTCATCTCGCCCACAGAGCATAACAAAGCTTATTGTACATATATACTTGGACGAAATATCTTTTTGAATTGATGTAGCAATGTGTAGAAAATAGATGGGACATGAACACAACGTGGTATAAGGGACTTTGTCAGATCCTATATTTTACGGTCCCGGGAGTGGTTATAGGATCTGTAATTTAATCAGATTGGTACATTTCTAACACCCTACCTGGTGTGCAGGAAATCAACGATGTTGTAACTGTTCACATCGATTTCCGTTCACCGTCAGGTTTCTGGTTTTATAAAAAGAGGACTACGGCCCAGTTTTACGATCGTTCCTTAAATTTAAGGAGTCCTATAACTTTCCCATAGAAAAGCATTTCATATTTTAAAGATGCTTCACCGCTGAAAACGGTATTTTTTTCTCTATCAAATACAGGAGCAGGCGATTTAGTATTTTTCTTCGGTTGCAAAAGTTACTTACTTTACACCATTACCACCATTGAAAATCTTGAGCTTCTCATTTCTCTTCAAGATAAAAATACCAAAAATAATTTTTTGCATCCCGAAAAAATTCAGTGGCACTCTATCCTTTATTGAATGAAGTACTGATTGCGCATGCACCAAAATCAAAATAAATCATTTCGTATTATTTTTGTGTTGATTAGTCATACATATACACGATTAAACACTAATTATAGTTCAAATGATGAGTATCGTTTATGGTCCGTCGGCGGTGGAGTATCTTTAAAGATGCTCCACCGCTGACAAACGGTGTTTTTTCTCTATCAAATACAGGAGCAGGCGATTAGTATTTTTCTTCGGTTCAAAAAGTTACTTACTTTACGCCATTACCACCATTGAAAAGTTTGAGCTTCTCATTTCACTTCAAGATAAAAATATCAAAAATAATTTTTGCTTCCCGAAAACATTCAGTGGCACTATATCCTATATTGAAGGAAAAAGTGATTGCGAATGCATTGTTTGTTTGATTAATTAACGTCCTATAAACAGCTATGGTCATGTAAGGACGGCCTCTCATGTATGTGGTTTGCTGCGTGTATGTTTTGCGAGGTGCGTGTTTTGTGAGACTGCGATATATTCATGTTGAGTCTTCTTGAATAGTGGAACTGTTGGCCTTTTTATAGCACCAAAAGCAAATTATTTAGTATTATTTTTTGTGTTAATTAGACATACATATACACGATTAAACACCAATTATCGTTCAAATAATAAGTATCGTTTATGGTCCGTAGGCGGTGGAGCATCTTTAAAGGAAGTTTTTTGAAAGGCTTTTCTATGAGTTACAGTATCAAACATTATAATATTATATTGGCCTATTACACTCATCAGGCTCTTGAAATCGGTTAATAATTCTATCAATCGGCCGTTTTAATCTATGAGGATATTTTGATTCTCTCATGCAGGTAGGGCGTTAGAATTGTACCTGCTGCCCCTATTGCATGATCGTAAAAGGCGACTAAATTTAGGATCTTATCTTTTCTATTCTTCCTAACTGACTTTATCCTTCCTAATGCCTCCCTTGGCACCGCCTCACTTTTGGCCTTGAGTTAAGCGTTCGCCCCTGTGAGGAAGGCTCTGGGTTCTGTCCCCTGGCCGAGACACACCAAAGTCTGTAAAAGTTGTAGTTTCTGCTCCTGCTTAGCGCTCAGCAAAAAGGGAGTGGGACGACTGGTTCGCCCGTTGTCAGTATAATGTGACCGGGTGGGGTGTGTTGCTTGGTGTCTTCGGCGGCATGCTTCAGTGATATAGCACTATAAAAAGGGCAAAAGTTCCACTATACAAGAAGACACAACATGAATATACCGCAGTCTCCCGAAACACGCACCTCGCACAACATACACGCAACACACCGCATACATGGGAGGCCGTCCTTACATGACCATAGCTGTTAATAGGACGTTAATTAATCAAACAAACAAACAATCATTCATTCGCTTTTAGAATAAACAAAAGAAGATGAAATATCTTACTTTTCATCTTCACTCTTTATGATATCACTTGTGGAAGAATAATACCATGTCTTTCTCTTCATGAATTCAAAATTAAAGGTAAAATTAACAAATGCCACAAAATAATTACCTCTTTCATCATTAAGCATTTAGAATAAGAGGCAAGTTCATAAATGTTTCTTCCTTGGTACAACTTACATTAGCATTTATTGCACAATAAAAAGATATGAATTTTATTTGATAGTCAAAACTAGGTCATAACTGGTTACAAAAGTCACAAATCAAGAAGCAGTCATTCTGTTGCATTCAGCATATGAAAGTACGCATGGTGTTTTAGTAAAATTGTCTATAAATAGATTAACTGCTTTATTCTATGTTCTAAATATTTGCATCCATAATGTGTAAAGTGGCTCCTTACTTTATATACATGCATGTAAATCATATTAAATATATGTACATGTAAATGCAGCCTAACCTTTTAAAATTATCAGCCTTTGTAAGGAATTCATAATTCAATTCATTTGGCAATAATTGCAAATCAAATGATATTACATTAATAAATATCATAAAATGAATGTTAAGAAGTTATTTTGTTCGACATGCATATTCATGTGTCTTTGAAAAAACGTATTGAAAGCACTGGTGATATATGTCTAGAACAATTCTGACTCAGGGTATTTCTAAAAATATAAACAGAAACAATATATAAATTATAAATCTTGCATTTTTATATATATTAATTAAAAGATGCTTAAATTACTCTATTTTAAGACTAAATGATTTAACTTTGATTTACTGGTATTATGATTCATATTCTGTTTATACAGGGTGTCCCATAAATCTGGTTACACTTTCAAAACATGCAATCAAACGTGTAATTGTATGCGTAATATAAAATGATAATTGGATTCTGCTAAAGTCTATTGATGTCATAATGACGTCATCTATTTTAAGATATTGGCACGTCAAGAGGACATTAACAGGCACTGTGAAATGTTTTATACTTTGTAAAAACTGTGTTTTTGGTCATGTAATGCCCCATTTATCAGCAACTCAAATATTTTCTGTATGAGTATTACCAGCAGTACAGAAAGTAATCACCAACACCAGAAAATATTGTCCAATGCATTTATTAGACATTATTTAATCAGAATAAATCTCAAATGCTACTGTTCAAAGTTTGCTCAAATATCAAGATAACGTCGTTTTTACCGCATTTTAAAAAAAATGTGTCTTTTGTGAAAGTCGTTGCTAAGATTACCTTGGTTTGTTTATTAAGCTGTTTGTTAATCAAAATAGAAATGTATGCTTGCAGACTTTTTTGGAGATGAAATCCTGGTGCTTCACGTGCTGTATTAAAGAAAATATTGAAATTTGAAAGTGTAACACAATTTATTGGGCACCCTGTACTAACCTTTTGTAGATCTACAAACTGCGAAGTTAAGATATTTTATATTAGGCTATAGTGCTTCTGTACCAAAGTTAACTAGCACTCAATGTAAGGAGTATTTCATCTTAATATCTTGTTCTTGCCAAATTTGTAAAACACTCGGGACCCAGATATTTTACCTTAAGGAAGATCCAAGGATATGGTAATGTCTGATGGTAGTATGGTATGGGTTATTGGAACCATTACCCATCCACCCCTCTTCTTCTCAAAGAAGGACACATATGGCCAGATTGTAATCTACAGCAAAATGACAAAATAGATAAGAAATATATAAATACTTAAAGATGCTCCACCGCTGACAAATGGTATTATTTCACTATAAAAACAGGAGCAGACGATTTAGTATTTTTTTTTCAGTTACAGAAGATACTTACTTTACACTTTACACCATTACCACCATTGAAAAGTTTGGGCTTCTAATTTTACTTCAAGTTAAAAATATGAAAAATAATTCATTGCATCCCGAAAAAAATCCAAAGGCGAAATAAATTATTTTATATAATTTTTTGTGTTAATAAGGCATATATATACACACGATTAAACACCAATTATTGCTCAAATGATTAAAATCATTTATGCTCTGTCGGCGGTGGAGCATCTTAAAGAAATTATAATTAATTAAACATCAGTATCGCCACTGCCAGGTACTGTAAAACTTAAATTACAAGAATGTATTTTAATTCTTTAAACAACATCAAGCTGATTTATCAAACCTTGTTACAATTTTCAGAAACTATGAAAGGGAAGCGAGTTTTCCAAAACCACAAAGTGTGATGTTAATAACATGATCAAATGCTCATGTGGAATGGTAGATAATGAATTTCGACAGCTTACTGAATCTCTTATCAGTTTATAATTAACGCTATACCATTCTCAACATTAACCACAACTACTTAATAAAACACAAACAAGTTGATGTTGTTGCAAACAAATGATGTAAATTGTTAGTAAACATAATAAAAAAAAAGAGAAAATATCTTAAGACTTGAATAACCCCATCGCCAGTGTGTGTTTTATTTTAATTACATCTAGATTTTAAATCACGACAAGATGGGGAGGATGGAAGTAACACTATATTCCCCCAATTGCAAGGCTGGGACATAAAAAACAGGATTTTCAACATTAACACATAAACATAGACCTACTTCAGCAGGAATTAATGAATCTCCATTAATCGTATTGAATGTCAACAATTTTGAATCTACCTTATTACATGCATGTACATGTATTTAAAATTGATTTTCATAGCATGTTCTCCGTTCACACAATTACCTTTCGGTATGGCTACTTCCTCTCCGATTTCCTTATGATCAGACTCGCCTAAAACATGATTATAGAAAGCATGAATTTTTCATTTATTATCTCCTGCAATTAAACTTTAGTAATTTGCTATTTTAATTTACAAAATTTCTTCCGCTCTTGTAATCATTGCACAGAAATAAGCTATCCATATAGAGCAAATGTCCAAAACATATTGATTTCCAAACTTGGTCTCCCTCATCACTGAATGACGTGGCTTCAGTTGTTTTTTGTTCTTCAACTAATTTCCAGATAGTGCCTTGTTTTTTGACCAGTATCTTCTTTGTCTGCTTACTTAAATTTCCCCCATTTTTCCAGTCTTTGTTGTTGTTGTACTTTCCGCTCGTTTCCTTCACACCTATCATTTAAATGGTCTCCGATTGGTTCTAAATGTCCATTTATTCCTTTCACTTCTCCCATGCTCTTATATTGCATGAAAGGTCACCAAGATCACTGTCTGTTTCACATGATGTCACTCTAATGAGGTGATATTTATCTTTGATTTTACATCCAGAATTTTCTTTAGCTAGAATATTCAGAGCTTTCAGCTTTAGCTCTAAGTTAATGCAATATTCGCAAAGACATCCTCCGTAACGTCGAGTGTTGCAGCACTTCACATTCTCTGGCCTAAGCTTACTAAATTTGGAGAGTGATACCATATTTTCTGTGTTTTTCCTCATGTAAAGCTATGATTGTGTTCTCTGCAACCATTGCAGGTTTATGAATAGATGCCTTCTTCATTTCTGGATCATAAATTGCCTGATCTTCATAAAAGTTCAAACTTTCTCTTTTCTTTCACTGGATCCTTCCTGGCTTTTCGTTCATTTTCCCTTACGAGACAACAGCTTCCAACTCAAAATGTCTATACACTTGAGATTTTGACTTGTATTTCTTCGTAAAACAAAGTGTACTAGCTAATGTTCTTTTTACATTTAAGTCTTTCTCCTTTCTTTTCCCCTTCATAAATTTGATACATTCTTTCTTTGAGAAAACTGTTTCATGTTCAAATTCCCGTGTCTTTTTTGTTGCTGCATTGATTCCTAAATCCTCTAACGCCTTTCTTTTTGTGGGCTAGATTTCTCAACAAGATCTACAAGTGTTTCCGCATAATTTTGAGGAGCATTAGGAAGAGCTGACCTCTCTGCAGTGCTTTCCTCTTAGCCATATCACTTCTTGTACCTGGTGTGTCATTAACTGGAGTTGGCAATTTTATGTACAATTTCTGTTCTTTCTTTTCGTTATATTTCTTTCACCTTTTCTCCAAAACGCTTCTCTTCTTCTGTGCAGACATATTCTGTCGTTGTTTTTGCATTGCAGTTTTACATTTTTCCTTTGCTCTTCCTGAACTTTCTCGTCCTTCCTTTTGAAAACAGATTTTGGTTCTTTGGATGCTGTTTCCATTTTTAGGTCACCTGAGACGAAGTCTCAAGTGACCTATTCTAATCGCCTTTTGTCCGTCGTCGTGCGTCGTCCGTCGTATGTCCGTAAACAATTTACATTTTCGACTTCTTCTCCAAAACTGCTGAAGCAATTTCAATGAAATTTTGCACAAACCTTCTAAGGCATAAGGCCAATCAAAATTGTGAATTATATGGTCCCCACCCCCCAGGGGGCTGTGGGAGGGGCCAAAAGGGGTAAAATTGAGTAAAATTTCAAAAATCTTCTCTACTCACAGATGTGGTAGAATCAAATACTCTTCATAGATAGAAAGGTCTTAAGGTCCTTTACAAAAATTGTGAATTATATGACCCTGGGGTCTCTAGTTTCCCCCTGGGGAGGGGGTTAAGTTTACTATAGTTTATATTGGGAAAACACATTTTTGCGCATTATTTGGTCATTTGTAATAGGAAATGAGTCAAATGTTGTCAGAATTATCAGTATGAGATGGCCATTTAATCCTATTAACAAATTTTCTATGACTGACCCCCAGGGGCCTTAGGGGCGGGGTCAAAAGGGGTCAAATAGGCTAAAACTTCAAAAATCTTCTTCTGAAGTTCTGGAAATGGTAGAATCAAATACTTTTCATAAATAGAAAGGTCTTAAGGTCCTTTACAAAAATTGTGAATTATATGACCCTGGGATCTCACGTTTCCCCCTGGGGAGGGGGTCAAGTTTACTATAGTTTATATAGGGAAAACACATTTATGAGCATGTTTTGCTCAATTTTCATTGGAAATGAGTCAAACTTGGTTAGAATTATTAGCCTGAGATAGCATTTTAATATCATATCCATATTGGTCCAGGCCGACCCCCTGCGGGGAAGTGGGGCGGGGCCAAAAAAGGTCAAATAGGCTAAAACTTCAAAAATATTCTTTTAAAATTCTGGAAATGGTATAAACAAATACACTTTACAGATGAAAAGGTCTTAAAGTTTGTTTATAAAAATTGTAAATTATATGACCCTGGGGTCTCCTGTTTCCCCTTGGGGAGGGGGTCAAGTTTACTATAGTTTATATAGGAAAAACACATTTATGAGCATGTTTTGCTCAATTTTCATTGGAAACGAGTCAAACTTGGTTAGAATTATTAGCCTGAGATAGCATTTAAATATCATATCCACATTGGTCCTGGCCGACCCCCTGGGGGCAGAGGGGCGGGGCTAAAAAAGGGTCAAATAGGCTAAAACTTCAAAAATCTTCTAAAATTCTGGATATAGTAGAATCAAATAATTATAGATGGAAAGGTCTTAAGATGTTTTATAAAAATTGTGAATTATATGACCTTGGGGTCTCACTTTACCCCCTGGGGAGGGGTCAAGTTTACTTTAGTTTATATAGGAAAAACATATTTGTGAACATTATTTGCCCAATTTTCGTAGGAAATGAGTCATACTTGATTAGAATTATTAGCCGAAGATATAGCATTTTAACATCCATATCCGTCCTCGATGACCCCCTGGGGGACCAGAGGAGCAGGACCAAACAGGGTCAAAATGATTAAAATTTAAAAAATACCTCTAAATTCACAGGTTTAATGGAAGCTATTGCCCTTTTTATAGTGCTATATCACTGAAGCATGCCGCCGAAGACACCAAGCAACACACTCCACCCGGTCACATTATACTGACAACGGGCGAACCAGTCGTCCCACTCCCTGTATGCAGAACGCTAAGCAGGAGCCGAAACTACCATTTTTACAGACTTTGATGATATAGCAATATAAAAAGGACAACAGTTCCACTATACAAGAAGACACAATACGAATATACCGCTGTCTCCCAAAACATGCACCTTGCACAACATACACAACAAACCGCATACATGGGAGGCCGTCCTTACATGACCATAGCTGTTAATAGGACGTTTCAAGTCGGATCTTCAATGTAGCTGTCACAATAACATTCATAGTTATAACTACATTTGTATATATATTGTTTTTACAGTACGGCGAAGCCCACACGTTTCTTATGGCATTTTTCAACATTCCATGCACAGTAAACTGTCCAGGGGGAAATGACATTCGGTGCATCTTTGTTTAATGACCGCAAACCGGAGTTTACGTGATTGATCATAGTGTTGTGGTTGATTTGGAATTGTGCTGTTTCCTCGTCGGTATATGCTGGACGTCTTGGGTTTAACATGCTGTTGTGATCTTTAATGAAAGCCGGTGGTATGGTAATGAAACTGACAACAGCAGTCGGACACAAATCAATGACCGATTTCTTAAAACAAACAAATTTCTCCATGATTTCGGCACATGAAAGGGCAGTTGGTGTCACCGATCTTCCTCCCGCATTGAGTTCCAGGTAATCGTTGATGCAAGCGCAAACTTTGATAATGAAATTGGTACTGGTGTCCTGGAGTTGAAGATAATCAATAAACAACTTGTAAAAATCTGCGATTTTCGCTCCTCTGGCAATGATGTAATGTATGTTTAAATCCTCAGGCTGATCATAACGATCAAATCTATTAATGGGATATAAATATAAGTAAATTAGCATTCATATGATATACTAAAACCAGCAGACTAAACAGCTGCGCTTCCGTAAGCTGGGGTATATATATCTAAATTGTTGAAATAAATGACATTGACCTTCAATTAATTAAAAAAAAACTTCAGGGGTGTAAAATAAATGTTCAAGTCACTTGCCCGAGATCAGAATCTACTTGCCGCAGAAAATTAAGTTCAAAAACAGAGGTAAATGTTTAATAATTTGATAACCCACCTGCTTTATCCGGGCTTGGGACCAGGAAGGTTTTATGAGTTCTTTCTTTACCCAGGCGAAGATAACCAGAATATCATCTGTTTGAAAAGCCTTACGACTGGTTCGCCCGTTGTCAGTATAATGTGACCGGGTGGGGTGTGTTGCTTGGTGTCTTCGGCGGCATGCTTCAGTGATATAGCACTATAAAAAGGGCAACAGTTCCACTATACAAGAAGACACAACACGAACATACCGCAGTCTCCCAGTACACTCACCTCGCACAACATACACGCAACACACCGCATACATGGGAGGCCGTCCTTACATGACCATAGCTGTTAATAGGACGTTAATAAATCAAACAAACAAACAAAAAAGCCTTGGAAAGCTCACTCACAATAAGCAGATGCTCTGAAAGAAAATGGAACATTCTGAGGAATGGAACGCTTGTTAGTTGGTTCAGCAAACCTTTGGTCTTGTTGTTGTCATCAGCGTGTGTCCCAGCTGAAGCTTCATGCTGAAGGTGTGACACAACAGAATGAATATTAACTTTCACTGCCTCTACAGCCCTTGTTTTGCTTCAAAGTCAACAAACCTGTTTCACCCTACTGAAATGTGACAAGTTGTTGTCTAGTATAGAAGCGATCTCCATTCAGTTCCCTTCGCCTCTTTGGGCTATAATGGTAGAATGAGTATATTCCTTTGAGGTTAGTTTCAATCTGGGACACAGCCAGTTCAAGCTTATGTGCAATGCAGTGAACTGTTAAGATATCTTGCAAAACTGTCCTCAAATGAGTAGCCACACCACTCCTGTTGTCAAAGTTGACAGAAGCGCCGTCAAAATTGGCACATACAAGACCTGGTGAATCTGTTTTATCAGAAGCAAGGTTCTCAATAGACAGACAAACTGTTGACAATGCATAAAAAATGGCTGAATATATTCCTTCTGCACAACCAGATAAGAGGGATACACTTTTCACCATTCATGTGATCTGGTATTGGGTAGGTTGCGGGACATATCTAATACATATTATCTCTTGTTCTACAATGTTTTTGGCAGTACTACCATCAGACAAAACACTCACAAAGGGAGACGACTTGATCTCTAGGACAATCCCTGAAGCTAGTGTTTGAGTGATGGCACTTACAAATTCATTATACCCACATCTATTTAGATAATTATTACCCAAATCAACACCATTTTTAAGCTGAATGGCGCATACCAGCTCAAAGTCTGAGGATGGTTTTCCAGACTTTGCAACACCAAATGCAGTATTGAAAAGATATTTCAATTCGCTAAGTTGTTCTGGTGACAACTTTTGCATTGCCTTTGCTATAGGTACACACTCTTTAAGAGTCTTTTCTGGAACAGAACGGGCCATATTTACAACACGGAATGTGGATGAACCTTTGTACAGAGAACTTCCTTCGTCAGCAAGGCTTGGATAGAACAACTACAGAACATTGCTTCTCCATCATCCGATGGCATTACTCATGGCCATTGTTTTCTCCAGTGAGGCTGAAATGATCTCTTTCTCACTTGAATCATATTTTCTTTTATGTTAACTACTGATTGGTTTGGAAGTTGGATTTTCAGATGAGTAAATCTGTCTTAGCAGACGATGGTTTTTCATTATGCCTTGTAAATATAAATCCAAACTTAGCAAGACTCATAATGCATTACGTTGGAAATACATTATCACAAATTAAACATACAAAATGTATAAAGAGAAGAATAAGATACATTTTATGAAGCATGAATTTAATTTATTTGGTTTATTTTGTAAATCTGTATTATCAGCATAAGAATAAACAATCGATTTTTTAATTATGTTCTAGCAGACGATCTATGTAGATTGTGACGTCACAAAATAGCAGACGATTCTTGAAGAACAGCGACGTCACAGAAGTAAAAGACATTGCGACCAAGAAATAACGTATACTGTATCAGTAGAAAATTCAGAGGACGACCTTGTGAGTCAAGGAAGAGCAAGTCATATCGTACCAATTTATCCTAAAAAATAAAGCTTATTTTCGGAAATCATAACAATATGACATATGATGTATGTATTAATTGATCATTGTTAGCATATCAACAAAATAATCTATTACATAACCTTCCAAAAATATCGTGAGAAAGGCGAAGAATACATCCAATGAATTCAAGTCTTGTTGGAAGGCGTTTTTTCTCGGCCCACATTATACAAATATTTTCCGCGTAAAACACGTATGCTTTTACACAAAAACAATTACATCAATACTAATTTAAATGACATGCTGAAACTAGTCTTAAAGGCATATTAAAGTTAATTTCTTAAATTTCAAAATACTACCGCTCAGACATCGTTTGATACGAAAAGTGGCTGTTCAATTCATTGCAATTTCGTGAGCTAGAGTTATACGCCTTGCACCAATGTTCAGCTATTTTATAATTAGCTCACCTGGTTCGATGCGCGGCGTCCGTCGTCCGTCAACATTTCCTTTAAATCGCTACTTGTCATAAAGTTCAGCATGGAATGTAACGAAACTTGGCCAGAAACAACCTTGGAGGAAGGGAAACAGATTTTGTATAAATTTTGGCTCTGAACCCCCGGGGGCAGGAAGGGCGAGGCCCAATAGGGGAAATAGAGGTAAATCCTTTAAATCGCTACTAGTCATAGGGTTCTGCATGGAGTGTAACCAAGTTTGGCTAGAAACATTCTTGGGGGAAGGGGAACAGAGTTTGTATAAATTTTGACTTTAACCCCTCCGAGGGCAGGAGGGGTGGGCCCCAATGGAGGAAATAGAGGTAAATCCTTTCAATCGCTACTTGTCATAGATTTATGCATGGAATATACCAAATATGGCTAGAATATCCTTGGGGGAAGGGGAACAAAGTTTGTATAAATTTTGGCTCTGACCCGCCGGGGACAGGAGGGTGGTGCCCAATAGGTGAACTAGAGGTAAATCCTTGAAATCGCTACTCAAGTCATAGAGTTCTGCATGGAATGTAACCAAATTTGGCCGGAAACATCCTTTGGGGAAGGGAAACATAGTTTGTATTCATTTTGTCTCTGACCCCTTGGATCAGAAAGAATGGGTCCCAATAGGGAAAGTAGAGGTAAATCTTCAATTCCTTCAGAATAGAAAACAATAATCATGTTATCAGAACATTACTTGGCATTTCAATAACCAGGTGAGTGATACAGGCCCCCCGGACCTCTTGTTTAAAATGTCAGATGGAGTCCTGTTTTTTTATTATTATTAAGGCCATTACACAGCCCTGTGTGCATCATTGCCACGCTCACAGCTTAAACCGTCTCCAAAGACAATAGTTGGATACGGTTTACCATCAACCCTGTTCTGAAACCAAGGCAAATGTTGAATGAGAATTTTCCAAAAATCGTGTTCGTACGGAAATGCAGCGCGTTGAAATTGTCTTCTTCCGGTACAAACGTTGAAATTTGAAGTTCTGTTGCAGTCACACTCGCCCTGCAGGTAGGGCGTTAGAATTGTACCTGCTGCCCCTATTGCATGATCGTAAAAGGCGACTAAATTTAGGATCTTATCTTTTCTGTTATTCCTAACTGACTTTATCTTTCCTAATGCCTCCCTTGGCATCGCCTCACTTTTGACCTTGAGTTGAGCGTTCGCCCCTGTGAGGAAGGCTCGGGGTTCTGTCCCGTGGTCGAGACACACCAAAGTGTATAAAAATGGTAGTTTCTGCTCCTGCTTGGCGCTCAGCATACAGGGAGTGGGACGACTGGTTTGCCCGTTGTCAGTATAATGTGACCGGGTGTGGTGTGTTGCTTGGTGTCTTCGGCGGCATGCTTCAGTGATATAGCACTATAAAAAGGGCAACAGTTCCACTATACAAGAAGACACAACTTGAATATACCGCAGTCTCCCAAAAACACGCATCCCGCACAATAAACATGCAACACACCGCATACATGGGAGGCCGTCCTTACATGACCATAGCTGTTAATAGGACGTAAATTAATCAAACAAACAAAACATTCTTCAAATGAATCCAAGTGTGTATCAGCTACACTGTTTATAGCCATGTAGCCTAATGCCATGTTTATATACTTATTTTTTTCTGGTGTAGGATTTCTGGTGACAACTTTCTTTTCAACATTGTCCGAACAAGTGGTAAATCCTGAAAGCAATTCCTTAGTATTCTTCTCCCATCACTGTGTTTTCGTCATCCGTGTCCAATGCTTCTATAACACTGATGATACCAGATATGTTGTCCATGCCTACTTCCATTTCTTCATCACTGTTTTCGCGGGTAAGACCTTCTATGTCGTCGTCAAAATGATCACTATACTCCTCAGGCCATTCCAATTTGATTTCTCGTTCGTTGGATTTCCCGCTCCTGGATTTCCCGCTCCTATTTTCCAAAATGAAATAAAAATAAAACAATTTTTTTACCGCTCCTCCTTTTTTTGTCAGGGAATCTGACGAACCCGGGCAAATTTTTAGCTTAGGGTTCATTTTTACTAGTCACCAGTTCCTGGTCATTGTCTCTTCAAACCCGTAAGCGTCTTAGAAGTCTTTACAACAACAGAAATGTCAAGTTTTTTCCGCTACCACGTGCAGACAGAGTGGTACTTGGAAGGAAGGCTCTGGGTTCTGTCCCCTAGCCGAGACACACCAAAGTCTATAAAAGTGGTAGTTTCTGCTTCTGCTTAGCGCTCAGCAAACAGGGAGTGGGACGACTGGTTCGCCCGTTGTCAGTATAATGTGACCGGGTGGGGTGTGTTGCTTGGTGTCTTCGGCGGCATGCTTCAGTGATATAGCACTATAAAAAGGGCAACAGTTCCACTATACAAGAAGACACAACATGAATATACCGCAGTCTCCCAAAACACGCACCTCGCACAACATACATGCAACACACCGCATACATGGGAGGCCGTCCTTACATGACCATAGCTGTTAATAGGACGTTAATTAATCAAACAAACAAACAAACAAAATCATAGCGACTGAGGGACGCATACTTTTAAATAGGACGTGTCTCGATTTGTCTGTTTTTGCCGATGTCTGCAACTCTTTTAAAAGACTTTACGTTCGATCTCGCTTTAAAAATGGCGACCATGACAGGTAATTTGACTGGTCGACTTACGAACAAATAACGGTAATCAAGCATGTCCATTATTTGAAGGCAATCGCTAATTAATGAACACCTCAGTTGCCTTATATCTTAAGACATTAAGGTCAGTGTATATTTTGACACGTGGCCCACAAAGCTTGCATTTGCAAACATATTTTGACTTCATGACTTAGTAACAGCTAGCTAGGTGACGATTCGTCTGCTATTCGGTTAAATTAACATCGGTAGTAAATTACACATTTTACTGGGATCCAAACTTAGTGTTACTTATGTTTCATTTTGACTTCTACGACAATATAACGTACATTTGCCTTCATTTCTATGTTGATAGGTTATATGTATGTTTGCGTTTCAAAGTATGAGCAGATTTACTCAAAGCGTTTCATGAGAAAATCATAAATAATAAATTTAGAATATTTCTTTTATGATATGAATGCTGATATACATGTCGTGAAACTTTTGAGCCATAGTGTCGATATATTTTTATACAAATATACTTTTTAGAGACAATGATTTAATGTAATTAAAATCAATTATGTTGTTTATACTTTTGTAGTTATACAGGTACAAACATTATCTCATTCAAAGTATAAGCAGCTAAAATATTTTCCATTAATGCTTATCCCAGACTGTTTGTTGGTTTTTGCTAATAGCTCTGTCAACAGCAAATTAATTATTGAAATTATTGACAAGAAGTTAAACTTTCTTGACTATTTCTATTAAGTATTAAACATCGCTATTCAATGTTAAAATTGTCAACATTAGTCTTAAAATAGAAATATATCATGCGTTGAAGGCATTTTGTGTAATAGCATATGTTTAATCGCTGCAAAAATACCTTAACATTAGACTTCCTTTTTTACATATTTGATACAGTTATAAATGTTGGAAACACTGAAGAAAACAGCAAAACTCATGTTTTCACTAGTAATTGTTTTTTCAAGAAATAATGAATCATAAAAGTTTAATAAAAAATACTGTGAAAATATTAGCTCGCTTCAATTTTTCCGCTTTCAAAATATTTTTAGAATTAAAAAAAAAATCGCTCGTTCGCTTCTATTCTAAGATCCCAAAATCTGAAGAACAAGAAGTCAAATTGAAATGGCCTCACTTTCGTAATGCAATGAATCATCTTCGCTTTCCGACTGCCTACCATCTGCATCATCTTGGTTGACCTCCACTGACTCCAAATCGGCAACATCCTCGTGGGGAGCAGTCTCTGAAACCGCAAGAGAGAGTTCCAATTCCTCGTTATCTATACATGGTAGCTGCGTTGGATTGGAAAGTTGGTTACTCAAAATCATCTTTGATTGATATAGCGACCTCGTCAAACGATCGCCGTATGTGGTCTATCACATTAACATTGCCTCTATAACCTAAACAGAATCCTGTGCGGCTTATTTGCTTGAGTGTGTCCCTCTTCAGACCACCTCGCCATAGTTGTACTGAAAAGAGCGTTGGGATGAAACTAACTCGCTACGTGGTGCCTTTGCTTGTAGCAGGTAGGGCGTTAGAATTGTACTTGCTGCCCCTATTGCATGATCGTAGAAGGCGATTAAATTAAGGATCTTATCTTTTCTCTTCTTCCGACTGGCTGACTGACTTTATCTTTCCTCATGCCTCCCTTGGCATCGCCTCATTTTTGGCCTGAGTTGAGCGTTCGCCCCTGTGAGGAAGGCTTTGGATTCTGCCCCCTGGCCGAGACACACCAAAGTCTATAAAAGTGGTAGTTTCTGCTCCTGCTTAGCGCTCAGCATACAGGGAGTGGGATGACTGGTTTGCCCGTTTTCAGTATAATGTGACCGGGTAGGGTGTTGCTTGGTGTCTTCGGCGGCATGCTTCAGTGATAAGACACAACAGTTCCACTATACAAGAAGACACAACACGAACATACCGCAGTCTCCCAAAACACGCACCTTCACACACGATACCCACTGCATACATGGGAGGCCGTCCTTACATGACCCTGGCTGTTAATAGGAAGTTAAAATAATCAAACAAACAAACATACAAAAATAAGAAGCATCTTTATGATTGTTCAGTGCCTCACATTCTTCATTCGCATTCGACAGAAATGAGGTCTTAATCCGTCCTGGTAAATCTCTGGGTATTTGTCGAAAACCCTAATACACAGGGAGCGATTGATGACCAATGATGTTTCAAAAAAAATTGGTTGAAATCCGCTTAGCACTTAAGGAGGAGTAGCGTTTTAAAGGAAAAAAATTACGCACAGCGGACGAATCACGATGACTATAGGTCATCCTGACCCTTCGGGTTAGATGACCTTACAAATGCAAGAAGAGCTCATTTGGAATAGAACTGTTAACTACAGAGGCGGAATCGGGCGCAACCTACCTATGAACCTAATCAATGAGCTATTGAATCGTCTTTTTAAGGATCAGTCAGAAGGGGCAAAGGGACGCTATACAGAAGAAACTATTCAAAGGTGTAGACAAATTGTTGAACCCCTGGGAGAATATCTTGATACTGTATTTGACTAAAAGATCATTGAGAAATTAGTTACTGTGGCTCTCGATAGAACGTTAATAAATAAAAAAAAACTGAGCAACTGAGCTCCATGTGCCTTTAAAATCTTTAATAGCGACTCGTCCATGTTCACAAGGGCGCCAGATTGGCGACCATAAAAAATTTAAAAAGTCCGGAAATTTTTGTCAGTCTTCCGTATCCTCACTTTAAACGCGTCATTACTGATCTGAATCAACGTGGTGCTTAGCCTCGCATACATGCCTGGCAAGCGTGCGATTGTTTGATTATTTTAACGTCCTATTAACAGCCAGGGTCATGTAAGGACGGCCTCCCACGTATGCAGGGTGTAGCGTTTGTGAAGTGAAAGGTGCGTGTTTTGGGAGGCTGCGGTTTCCGAAAACATTGGGAGGATTCGTTTTCCTGGCTTATATTTAACGGCGAAGGTATGAAATGTAAACTCTGTTGTTCAACTTCAAATCCACTATACATGTGCTTTATCAAGCTCCACTAGACCAAGTTTAGTTTACGGTTTCCCCTCGGAAACATATCTAACAACAATAGCCTCGTTCTCCTTGTTTGATGAATTTGTAGCTGCATCAATTAAGACACCGAAAAAATGCTAGTTCTTACGTTTTTAACTGTTTCTTCTTTCATCGTTGAGATGATGCAATTAATTATCTCGTATATTTTTCAAACACGTTTTCAAATTCTAGACCATTTCTCTGTTGACTTGTAAGAGGAGCTGGGAATTTTGTGAAAGCCATCTCCTCTTTAACGACTGCATACGCAGAATTTAATTTAATTTTCAAGTCATTAACGGTTTTGATGTCTGCCTGAAGTGCTTGGATAATAAATCCAGTAACGATTTCATTTTGGTTTTTGTTAATTATGAAAACGTTCCATTGCATGTTTGTGTCGTTCACTGTTTTTATGTTTTGTGAGAGTTTCCTTTTTGAATGTTTTACCTCCAGTTATAAATTCACTGCTGATTTTTGTATCCGGTGCCGCATTTGATTGTTTTATTATTTTAACGTCCTCTTCAACAGCCAGGGTCATGTAAGGACGGCCTCCTATGTATGCAGTGTGTAGCGTGATGCCCTTTTTATAGTGCTATATCACTGAAGCATGCCACTGAAGACACCCAGCATCACCCCCTACCGGTCACATTATTCTGACAAGTGGAGAACCACTCCCTGTATGCTGAGCGCCAAGCAGGAGCAGAAAGTACCACTTTTATAGACTTTGGTGTCCATCGGACAGAACCCAGAGCCCTTCCTCGCAGGGCTGAACGCTCAACTCATCGCCAAAAGTGAGGCAGTGCCAAGAGAGGCATAAGGAAAGATAAAGTCAGTTAGGAAAAAGAGAAAAGATACTATCCTAAATTTAGTCGCCTTTTACGATCATGCAATAGGGGCAGCAGGTACAATTAAAATTCAACATATCAAAATATTTTACATTATATGCATTCTCTATGCAAATATGGTCCTAATGCGACAATGGTATATAGCATATGTATATCTTGTATATATCTTTATCAATAACAAGTCTCATTGTTTCTAACAGGAATTGTTTCAGACAGAAAGAGAGGAGAAACGAGATATAGAGAAGGGGAGTGAGAGTAAAGAGCAATGTAAAGAGAGAGAGGGTGAGAGAAAATACATAAAGCGAGAGAGAGCGGAAGAAAAAAAGAGAGAGGGGGAAGCAGGAAAAGACAGGAAGAGGGAGTTAGAGAATAGAGAGGAAGTGGATGCAAACAAGACGGTCGTGGGCGCGTGTAAAATAGGACTACTATAGATGAGCGTGAAAGTTTTGAGAAAAACAGAATATCCAGTAAAGGGAGTGAGAGGAGAGATGAGAGTCAGGCTAAAGCAAGTGCGAAAGTAAGCTATGTGAGCGTCATGAAGCCATCATCTCTCTTACAAGGATTCACATTACGCTGATATTCAATTATAATGCAATCATGCGGAAAGAAGAATTGTGAATATTTATATATCGTTTGAGTGATTATCTTTTAATTGTTGTAAATATCCATTGTCTCATTTTTTCCATATCTGCTAAAGATATTCTTCTTTCAGTGTCATCATAGTGCATTCTTTTTATCATTATTTTTTTCGCCATTGTTTCAAATACACATATATTTCATTTCTGAGCCAGTCATGAACCAAAAAAATTACATACAATTTTAATTAACAAAATGGATTTCATGCGAACACAATCTACATTTGTACATGTGTACATCAAGTGCCATTGCCCTATATTCCACCAAACTGTCCATATGGCAAAAGGCTACGACACTCCAAATTTATACCCAAAAAAAAAAACTTTTTCAAGTATGAATATTTTGCATGATATTATTACAAATTTGCATGCAAATTAGATAATTCAAAGAAATTAATTTACTAGGTATCATTACACGCATGTAAAAAGTTATTTATGCATGTGTTGCTTGGCAAATGTTTTTAATACCCTAAAAATGTCAATTTCCTTCGTTCATTTTTCACTAACGTAGCACGTTTTATAAACAGAAAAATAGATAATCGATACTAGGACATTTAAATATTCATAAACTGGCGATTCCGTTTTATAGCCGGTAATAATATATTTGGTATTTGCTAAGTTCTTCTAATTTTATTTTTCTTAAACGTTTCATTGACTTTTCCCCCATAATCTTTTTACATGTTCACATAAAACAAAGAAATGATCGTAATCCTCCGTTACCTGACATGTAGTACACAAAGGATTGGATTCTATTTTCCATCTATACAGTAATTTTTACAGGGTAGTATACACATAAAAAGTTTCCACCTAAAGATTTTTAATTTATTCTCATCCAAAGAGTGAAAACTAAAATTGAGACTTGTTTTTAATTGAGTATCGCTTGACAATTTCAAATTTATTTTTCCAAAAATTAAATGTATGTGCTTAAATTTTCTTATTCTTTACTAATAAGTCTTAAATTACTTTATTGGTGAGTTTTTCAAGAGGAATACACTGTCTACTCTCAGTCGTTATTTGCAGTTTCAAAGCGTCATGCGTGATTGTTGAATTAATAGAAAAATTAGATTGGAGTTCCTGTAACCACCACTTTGGAATTGATTTTTTTAACATAATAAGCTGTGACATCCAGTTCTGTTACGAGGTCAGCTTGTTCAAAATACATTTCTCACAGATTTTCCCAGAATCATTGATTACATCGTCGATTGTCAATAGTTTATCTTTAACCCACCTTGGAAATAAGAAGGAATATTTCCCGTTTTTACTATGTCTGTTGCCAAAAATGATTTCTTTTCATATATCTAGGTAATTTCGTGGATTGCATTTGCATCTACCCCCATACATTATATGCATTCTCACTATACTAATATAAAGTAATGTCAACAAAAATACCAGGCTACCAACGTTATAGTTGACGCCTGATTTTTTTTTCGGCCTAGGAGCCACACTAGCGACAAGAAAAAAACAACATTTGGATCCCTGCTTACACATACTACGATTCCACTTGACATAAATGACAACTCTTCGGCCAGGTGTAGTTCTAGGAAAACCTCCAGGTCAGACCTTGGGCGCTTAGCTGCAGTACAGATCTGGGCTATTACTGACGGCTGGTCCTCCATTTGCCCTATCAAACTTGAAATATTCGTCGGAATTTCCTTCAAAACAGCATTTATTATAGTTATTTATCTAATGGAACTTGCAACATAACGGTATGTACATTGTTTTTTCTATTGTATGCTTTCTTTCATTTTATAGAAAAAGTTAACAACTGCTTGTAACATATGCTATGTTATCATACATATCAATTTTTACATATAAAGATATGTACACACAATATTTTCTCCTGTAGTGTATGATCTTTTTCAGTAGCATTTGTGTGATATACAGATGATTATTTTCACAGCTTCTTGCAAATTGCTATACGTATCTGTGATAATATTATAATGTTGTTCTGTTTCTTAATTCATGTATCTTATTTTTGTGTGTGCATTATTAATGTTCTGTGTGATAATTGTTAATCTTCATACCGATGTTAAAATGTTAATTTTCATGATTTTATTTACCGAAATAGAGCTAATGTTGGGTAAGTGCATTTTTACACCCCTGTGTTTATTTGTAATATGTGACGTTAAATATACCTTGTATCTGTGAGTCTCAAATGTTTAAACAACACTAAAAACTAATGATGCGTGCACGTCTCCTAAAACACATATAATAGTTACTATTTCACAGTTGCACCGTTTGAACTTTTTAATTTGTATTTGTTACGAAAATAATCGCTTACTATGAAAAAGTATCGATTGAGTTAAACGAATGATATAACTCTTGTGAATTGACTTTTACAAAAAACAAAACAACACTTTTTCGGAAAATAAATGCTTTAATAAATATGCGTGAACATATAATGAAAGTCGCAAAATAAATTGATTACACTGTATAATACATGCAGACATGTCTCACATGGTACAATAACTGCATATTGTCGCGTTTGTTACGTTGTATCGTATCTGTTGATAACCTGACACCTTACACGCTTCGTACATATATGTATTATACAAATATAATTTGCGACAGTATTTTCTAGATTATTTTATGCAATATTCTCTATGGTGTATATGATTTTCACAAAAGTTATAAAGAAAAACAACAAATGGTTTTGTTAAATGTTTTTCTTTTGTGATGTGTCCTATCTAGTCTTGGAGCTGCTACTTAGGGATGGATTCCAGTGGCTTTTCAACTCTGCATATAGATATAAATGAATGTAGGATATATGAGCTTCTAAACATTTAACTGAACTATTGTTTTTATGCTTTTCTTAGTAAAAATGGTGCCACTCTGTTGTAATCGCAAGACTAAATAATGTATTTTATTTTGCAGAACGCTTTAGCTTTTTATGCATTATTTTGCATTATTATCAAGAGACAATATAAATGATTTTAATAACATATATATGTATCAGTGTGTTAAAGCTTATACTGATTATGAATGTTTCATCAGGTTTCTTCATATTACATTTTTAATGCCCATGCATCCTGATATCTCGATCTAGTGATTTAACCCCCTTACAGCTGATGTAGTTTATCTTTAATATCTCTGTGTCCAGTGATTATCCCCCTTACTCTCCATATCTATTGATCTTTTCCCCGTCATGCCTTGGTTTCCAATGACTATCTCCTTTACTCCCCATGTAGGCTGACCACTGCTGCTGACTATACGGTAAGGTCCGGCCGCATCTCTTTGTTGTACTGTTGTTAGAGATACTGCTACATTTACATGTCAGCCGGAGTCTGTCAACAACAAATAATATCAATATGTATGAAGAGATGTGGGTTTTAAGTTCTTGGACATATATGTCAAAGTTTAATTATTAATTTGCATTTGAAATGTCTTGGCCAGATACTGCGGAGGACTGGGATCTTTAAATTGTCACGTAGGATCCTTTGATTGAATCTGAGCCGTAGTCATCAAATCTACCTAACCCTTTAAATGATGTTTGATCGCCAAAACACACGAGTAATGATTAGTTAAACGTGTTAATCTTTTGGACTACCGTGGTCCAGTGTGCTTCTAGTCCTTTGATATACTTAATTGATTACGAAAATAGTCCTTCAATCTCGCATGACCATGATTGCAATATACTTTCTTATCCCCTGCTTTCTCCGAAACGAGTATATTAATTTGGATTTGTCCGTCCGTCTGTCTGTAACACTTTGTTTCCGTCTAATAACTGTAACAAATGTAAACAGATTTTCTTCAAATTTGGTGACAAGGTTAAATGCCTTAAGGGCTCGACCAAGTGCGATCGCGACTGTCGATGGACCTTATTTAGCGGAGTTATTATCCTTTGAATTACTAAACACGTCATTTTCTGTCATTTCCGTGCAATAAGTGTAACAAATGTAAACCGATTTTCTTCAAACTTAGTAACAAGGTTCAAATGCTTTAAGGCCAAGTTCGATCGCGACTTTCAACAGACCTTATTTAATGGAGTTATAGCCCTTTGCTTAATTTAAAAAGTCATTTTCTGCCATTTCCGTACAATAACTGTAATAAATATAAACCTAATTTCAACAAACTTGGTAACAAAGTTAAATGTTTTAGGGGCTCGGCCAAGTTCGATCACCACTTGCGACGGACCTTATTTAGCAGAGTTATTGCCCTTTGATTTAATAAATAAGGTCATTTACCGCCATTTTCCTGCAATAACTTATAAATATTAACCGATTTTCTTCAAACTTGGTAACAAGGTCAAATGCCTTAAGGGTTTGGCCAAGTTCGATTGCCATGGCATGTTTCAACCAAGGTTAAACCTAACCTCAAATTCAACGAATTTGCTTGTTACTATATAACTCGTTCAAGTGTGACATTGAATTATGTTATTTCTTCTGATGTTGTTAAGCATTCCTGGATTTTTTTTTAGAATAATAGTGTTTCATGATTTTATGATTTCCATGATGGTATTAAATTTTAAATCTTCAGACAAATATCGTAGGACGTTTGTAAATACGGAAACAATAGTGAATGAGATTACCTGTAGACGGTCATTTGGCCCATGTTGATTTTGTAAGGATTGAATGTCTCCAGACTTTGAAATGTAGCATGTGAATGTTCGTCTGCATGTGCATGACCGGAAGCCTGCAAACACTCTTGTGTAATAACATGTTGGTACTTGTCATGGTCGAGTCCGTAATACTTGCCTGTTAAATAAAACAATCGCTTAACAAATAATTTGGTATTGAATAAGAACCCGTTTCGAATGAGACGATTCAGATTAAATTTATAAGCACTTCGAAAAAGTCTTTGCTACAGTTTCACACAAAAAATCTTAAAGCAAATTAAATGTCGTCAAATCGATGGCCAGTTTCATTTTAAATAGGAAACAGCTCTCATCATAATGTATAAAACAACTTCAGAATCGACAAAGAATTCAAATGGCGCCAAATAACTCCCGAGTGTACTCAGCAGGCTTATTTTACTCAACAGCAGCTAGTAGACGTTTTTATACTTAATGGGTCGACAACGTTTTGCAGTATGACAAATTCGTTATGCATACGCTTACCGGCCCTTCCGGCCAAATTACCTAACAATTGTGATGTTTCTTTCATCACTTTACCGCGAATGACTGCTTTCAAAAATATCATTTTTATGCCAATTGTTAATATAATGTTAATACTTCTAATTAAGAAATTAAACTTACTTGTTGGACTAAATCGGATCTTTTCTTTTGCCATTTTAACATCGATGCATTTTTGGTCTGATGGAAGAATTACTTGTGTTTTAGCTGGGAAGAACCAATAAGTAGCAAACAATAAGTCTATGGAATGGTTAAAGTCTGGATGGTTTGGAGGTAGGGTTGTTGGAGCGAGTGTTCCTGTTGACAACAAACGCTGGAGGCCATCTTCGTCATGTGGTCCAATATGACGACGTTTTCGTTTCCTGTGACTATTTTTGGTTTTCTTAAAGTCTGCTGCACTTGCTTTATAATTGATATTATTGATTTTCTTTTTCAATACTTTATTTAAAACCTCTCTTGTTATTCGTCGATTTCTCATATGAGCTATTTTATCTAAATCTTGATTTGATTCCTGTCGATTGTTTGCTCTCTCACGTGATCTGAAACGTGGACGCTCATAACCATGATAACCATTCTTGTACGATTTTTCATAATAAGGATCGTCTGTATAATCCTCATTCGGATCATTTTGTATGACGTCACTGATATCGTCATAAAGGCCTGGATCAATGTAACTTCCGGCCGCCTGTTCTCTAATGGTAGCAGACGGATATGAAGGTCTATATTTAACTGGCGGTCCTTTCTTTGACGTTGTCCTCAGTCGCTGTGATGATGGCGGGTCATAAATATACTCTCCCTCAGTTTGACGAAGCATATCTGCATCCTACGCCGAAAATGAAATGAAAGGATAATTTTAGTATACTGTTGTTCTATTTCTGTTCTTTTGGGTGGATCCGTCATGACGAAAACATCCTGTTATGTTTACACAAAGATATATTATTATGTAAACTGACTAAGATCACATTTTAATCTGAGAACAGTTAAAAATCCTTTTAAATGAACTGAGCTTTGAATGCGTATTACATTTTTCATTTTTTTTTCATTTTACATTTTCTCACATATCTGAAAAATATCTTTCAAATATTTTTTTGAATTTTTTGTGTAATTGTCAATGGTCATTTCCTGTAGTTTGTATATCCAATGACATTTTCCAGTATCCCTTTTTGACGGTGACTATCATTACAATATCATTTATATAAATAAGAGGCCCATGGGCCTTAACGGTCACCTGAGGTAGAATATATAACTAAACAAATTAAAGACATATAAACACTATATGCTGGGCCTTGAAGTTAGTCAGTGATTTATAAATTTGACTTTTAAGACTATGAAGAGTATTTGCTTCCATCAAACCTGTGAAGTTAGAAGTATTTTTTGAAATCTTAATCATTTGACCCTGCTTGGTCCTGCCCCTCTGGTCCCCCAGGGTGTTATCGAGGACTGATATGAATAATTCTAATTAAGTTTGACTACTTTCCTATGAAAATTGGACAACTAATGTTCACAAATATGTTTTTCCTATATAAACTAAAGTAAACTTAACCCCTCCCCAGGGGATAACGTGAGACCCCAAGGTTATATAATTCATAATTTTTATAAAACACCTTAAGACCTTTCCATCTATCATAATTTGATTCTACTATTTCCAGAATTTTAGAAGATTTTTGAAGTTTTAGTCTATTGACCCTTTTTTTAGCCGCGCCCCTCTGCCCCCAGGGGGTCGGCAAGGACCAATATGGATATGATATTAAAATGCTATCTCAGGCTAATAATTCTTACCAAGTTTGACTCATTTCCAATTCAAATTGAGCAAGAAATGCTCATTAATGTGTTTTTCCTACATAAGCTATTGTAAACTTGACCCCCTGCCTAAGGGGAAACGTGAGACCCCAGGGTCATATGATTTACCAATTTTATAAAACACACTTTAAAACCTTTTCATCTATAATGTGTATTTGGTGCTACCATTTCCAGAATTTTAGAAGAAGATTTTTGAAGTTTTAGCCTATTTTACCTTTTTCGGCCCCGCTCCTCTGCCCCCAGGGGGTCGGCCTGGACCATTATGGATATGATGTTAAAATACTATCTCAGGCTAATAATTCTTACCAAGTTTGACTCGTTTCCAATGAAAATTGAGCAAAAAATGTTCATAAATGTGTTTTCCCTATATAAACTATAGTAAATTTGACGCCCTCCCCAGAGGGAAACTTGAGACCCCGGAGTCATATAATTTACATTTTTGTAAAGAACATTAAGACCTTTCTATCTATGAAAAGTATTTGATTCTAATTTCAGAAGAAGATTTTTGAAGTTTTAGCCTATTTGACCCCTTTTTACCCCGCCCCTAAGGCCCCTGGGGGTCAGTCATAGAAAATTTGTTAATATGATTAGATGGCCATCTCATACTGATAATTCTGACAACATTTGACTCATTTCCTATTACAAATGACCAAATAATGATCAAAAATGTGTTTTCCCAATATAAACTATAGTAAACTTAACCTCCTCCCCAGGGGGAAACTAGAGACCCCAGGGTCATATAATTCACAATTTTTGTAAAGGACCTTAAGACCTTTCTATCTATGAAGAGTATTTGATTCTACCACATCTGTGAGTAGAAAAGAAGGTTTTTGAAATTTTACTCAATTTTACCCCTTTTGGCCCCTCACACAGCCCCCTGGGGGGTGGGGACCATATAACTCACAATTGTGATTGGCCTTATGCCTTAGAAGGTTTGTGCAAAATTTCATTGAAATTGCTTCAGCAGTTTTGGAGAAGAAGTCGAAAATGTAAATTGTTTACAGACATACAAATGTACAACGCACGACGACGGACAAAAGGCGATTAGAATAGGTCACTTGAGACTTTGTCTCAGGTGACCTAAAAAGTCTATATCGATCATTTCGTTTTGGTATAGCTAAAATGTTTCATTCGGGTGAAAATATCCCTAAATACTTTTCACACCAATATGCAAAAATTCCTGTATCTGTTATGTACAGTAACGACAGTAACGAATTCCTGTATCACACCAATATGCAAAAATTCCTGTATCTGTTATGTACAGTAACGAATTCCTGTATCTGTTATGTACAGTAACGAATTCCTGTATCTGTTATGTACAGTAACGAATTCCTGTATCTGTTATAGACAATGACGAATTCCTGTATCTGTTATGTACAGTAACGAATTCCTGTATCTGTTATGTACAGTAACGAATTTCTGTATCTGTTATGTACAGTAACGAATTCCTGTATCTGTTATGTACAGTAACGAATTCCTGTATCTGTTATGTACAGTAACGAATTCCTGTATCTGTTATGGACAATGACGAATTCCTGTATCTGTTATGTACAGTAACGAATTCCTGTATCTGTTATGTACAGTAACGAATTCCTGTATCTGTTATGTACAGTAACGAATTCCTGTATCTGTTATGTACAGTAACGAATTCCTGTATCTGTTATGTACAGTAACGAATTCCTGTATCTGTTATGGACAATGACGAATTCCTGTATCTGTTATGTACAGTAACGAATTCCTGTATCTGTTATGTACAGTAACGAATTCCTGTATCTGTTATGTACAGTAACGAATTCCTGTATCTGTTATGTACAGTAACGAATTCCTGTATCTGTTATGTACAGTAACGAATTCCTGTATCTGTTATGGACAATGACGAATTCCTGTATCTGTTATGTACAGTAACGAATTCCTGTATCTGTTATGTACAGTAACGAATTCCTGTATCTGTTATGTACAGTAACGAATTCCTGTATCTGTTATGTACAGTAACGAATTCCTGTATCTGTTATGTACAGTAACGAATTCCTGTATCTGTTATGGACAATGACGAATTCCTGTATCTGTTATGTACAGTAACGAATTCCTGTATCTGTTATGTACAGTAACGAATTCCTGTATCTGTTATGTACAGTAACGAATTCCTGTATCTGTTATGTACAGTAACGAATTCCTGTATCTGTTATGTACAGTAACGAATTCCTGTATCTGTTATAGACAATGACGAATTCCTGTATCTATTATTAACATTTATCATTTCCTTTATCTGTTACTGAGAGTGACTATTCCTTGTATCTATTATTAACAGTGACCATTTCATGTATCTATTATTTACAGTGACTATTTCCTGTATCTGTTACTAACATTGATTAGTCCCTGTATCTATTATTGACATTGATCATTTCCTGTATGTAATATTGACAGTGACCATTTCCTGTATCTACTTTTTTTCTACAGTAGCCATTTCCTTTAACCAAAAACAGGCTGTCTTTTGTATTTAGTCTTTACAACGAATATACCAACATCTTTAATTTGGACTCAATAAGATTTTGACAAACATTTCCAATGCAATTAATTTTGTCGACTGGTCGACCACCATTGTTTCGATTGACCATGCATCCAGATTCCAGTGGCAATGGTATTACCTTTGATGCTAACAGACATTGTGTAGTTCTCACCTTGTACTTATTCCCAGGTCTTTCCATCTCCGCCTGCCGCGATTCCTCCTGGAGGTCTATATAACTCTGAAGCCGTTCCGGATGTGATCGGAGATAATCTAGTGCCTCGGCGGAAGTATTGATCCATTTACTCCTTTCTATATCCTTCCGCTCGACTGAAACGAAAAAAAAACCAACATTTTAATGAATTCGAATTAACTGTACTATTTATGATGGACGATTTCATATATTTTCAAAACCAATCAGGACTTTTATTGATAACATAATATTTAGCCGAAAAAATTCTTCTGATAGGTATTCAGAAGGATGTAGAAATGTTTTGTCCTTGACATTTGTTTGTTCCGATTTTAATATAAATATGTTTAATTTTTCTTCTCTTCACAAACAAAGTTTTGAACGAAATATCTTGAACATGTGGTGGGAATAAATTGATAATAAGTCATGTGATCATTGCTTACCTGAGTAGTACACTGTCTGACCCGGTTGTTTGATATTCCGACTCAATGCCAATATTTTGCTGTAACCCTGAGATTTAAAGCGTAGGCGGCAGAAGTCTGCTCTAGACTGTTCGTGAACGTTAGTGCCTATAAAATAACTTTTCAAACTTAGAATATTTTGTTTTTCCACATGACACTGTTTATTTATCATTTGATATCTATTGCTGATAAAAGTTTTTAAAGTGTGAAATAAAGTGATTTAATCATTCAGCTAGAAATATTTTTTTATATAGCGACTATTTATTTTACCATTTCAATCAAATATTATCATAGTATGTTCACACATATCCGGATGAAAAAGAAATTACTTAAATTGTCAAACAAAGTACAAACCCTCGACGAATTTAAATTCCCCGCCTTGTCCCTCGTGACCAAGACAATCCGATACCCAGTAAACAAACAAGTCATTTCCGGTTCCTTCCATGCTGACAGTGAGCGGAGACGACTGGGCCCCTATAGTATCCCACAGAGGCTGTTCAAGAAGGGGTTTTCCAGTTCGCCCGTCTAAAATTGTCGTCTAAAACATTCAGTAGAAAGTACAGAGAAGTTTTGATTTTTTTTCATCCACAATATACTCCTTACAACTCTATCTAATTGTTGAATATCATTACGCTACATGTACTATACCAAAGTAAAATAAAAGTCAGTTAAAATCATATTTGTATTGTTACTTCACGGTTGGAACGACTGAGACAGGTACGTGTTATTTCTCTGTTACTACATTGAGCTCCTTGTGACGTCAATATAGGTATGCATTATGCTGATTGTCAACTGGTTGATGTTCTTTGGATTAACACTGGCGTGAAATAGGCAATCCTAATTTTACTGATTCGTCTACCTGTTTGCCCCAGTAACAGTTCCGAAATGAACCGGAAATGACGTACCTGAGATCGGAAGTAGATAGGAAATCCAGGACCGTGTGCGTACTTCACCATAAAGTCGGGTACATTGTCTTCATTATAGTATCCTGCAGCTGGTGTACTGCAAACAAACAAAAAAACTAATCAGGTGTGAATATCATCTCGTTGCCGCTAATATTACTTTTCTTTATGCCGTCCTTGACGGCTTACGTAATACATTGTCGCTTCGTAATTTGACCAGATAAACGGTAAAGGTTGGCTATTAATTATTTGTGGACAAGTATTATTTTTGTACTTATACTATAAAGATATTGCTTAGGAATTTTAGCATTGTATTTGATAAATTTACATAGACAACAACACTTTTGAAAATTGATAATGCTGCTTTTGTTCCTCATTTGGACTTTTTGACCTTACTTGTATGACTCGGACGACGGAAATGATTTGTTCCAAAGAACACTGTAGGTGACACCATCGATCGCCATAACAGAGGAGTTAAACATCGCCATAATGATATCATCAACTCCATCTCCCGTCAAATCTAATAAAACGGGTGGAGTCATAATCCCTTTATACTTATCCGTGTATACAAGGCGGGCCTGGAAAAGGAAGTGAAGTTATAATTACAATTGTATATATACAAGCGCAGCACTCGTGTGTTTTGTACATCAATTCAAGAATTAATCGGCGAAGCGTGGGGAAAAAAGCAAGTGCCACCTGTATAGCCTCCGGAAGATCGGTTTTCCGAAGCTTATGGGTACTGTTGGTGCTAGAATTTACTGATATCATTGTACTAAGACTATAATCATGTAGGCAATGATACCGATATATATATATTAACAGGCAATGGCATGCAGAACGATAAAAGAAAATAGGTGACATTTATCATTATCACTGCTCGCTGCCCAATAAGAAAAACGTCATATGTATTATTGATAATTTTCTCTAAGAAATTGCAAACAACATAGACTTTTTGTTTATTTCCTGACACATCTAATAAAAACCAAAAACGACTATTCCATTATTTTTTATATATGTAGTTACACTTCAAAATATTATAATCTGCAATTCATATCAATTGGTTCCGATAAAGTTTATTCTCATTTTGTTTCATTTAATAAGGATCCCTTAGCTACAAGTACATATACAGCAATATCTCGATGCATTCCATGTCATCTATACACATCGATTTTATATTGTCTATGAGAAAGGTCAATATGTAGAAAGATTTTTGACGGAAACAAATGCACTTTGTAATGTTGAACATAAATCAACGTAGTATCCTGTAAAAGTGTAAACCAGACGAAGCGCAGTTGTGCACACATACAACCGGCCAACATTTTGGCAACGTTTTATTTAGGTTGCGACGTCGGGGACATTCTGACAATGTTGTGAGAATGTTTTTCTCCAAACGTCCTCACGACATTAGCATTTGACATACTGAGAATGTTTTTATATGGTTAGGAAAAAAACTTTGACAATAATGTAATATATTTCAAAAAGTATTATTGTTGGAAACAACTTTTAAAGGAAGCGAATGAATCTATTCAAATAGTGATACATACAAGTAGGCCTTATATTTTTTTCAATAATTATTAACTAATAAAAAATAATTAATCATTTTTTGTACTTGTAAATAGTTTTATTTTTTGAATTACAGATACTATAGGTATTAATTGAATAGATGAAAACAAAACAAAAAGTATAATTATAAATACCAAGTTTACATACCGATTATTACGTCAAATATGTAAACTACCGAGTTATGATTAAAGAGTTGTGTTACCGCCCTTTCATTTTAAAGTTTATCCGCTAGGGGTCGGTATCAACTATTTAAAACAAAAAATTAAAATCATTAGAATAAAGCGTCTTTTTATACCAATAAATTGTGATTTTGAAACTAGGAGTGGAAACTCGTAAAGATTTGTTTGGTGTTTGCGCGGTTATTTTCACTTCCGGTTCTTTGTTCATTCAAACTTTGTGTACACACGTGCTTCACACGGATAACATTTCTTAGCCTCGACAGCATCCAAACAGGATATATAACTTCCAGATATCGACAGATATTTCAAGGTAAGTCTTTGTTGATTCGTATACTTTGTTTTTAAAAGAATGTGTTTATTATATCGCGGTAAGTTATTTTATCTATGTGTGTAGTCAGTATTATGAGTATGTAAATTCCCTGATATGCCTGTATCCTATTTGTGTTTTTATTTATGTAATAACGTACCGGCACATGAAAAATATATCGTCTAAATCAGTAAATAGATGTTTAATGTTTTATTCTGTTTTTCTTTTACAGATGAAAATGCTTACATAAGTCCACACGGAAGTACGTGAAATGGCTCCTACACAAACAGTCTAGGTGGAAGTTGTTGCACCTATTTCATGCAGGATGAGCAGAAGACATTAAAATATTATATAAACACTATATTTTGTTGTTATTGTACTTCAAAATACTAGAATAATGAAAATAAACAACGTAACATACAAACGTTGTGAAAACATTATATGAAAACATTCGGCGGACGTTGTCAAAAAACGTTCCCCAAACTTTCATTTGCAACCTTTTTGCAACCTAAATGCAACGTTGCGATCGGACCTAATAAAAACGTCCTCCGGATGTTGTGTGCCCACTGGGGAGGAAGCGCAGTTGTGCACACATACAACCTACAATCCTATTAATGAATGCGTTCTTAGCGTAGTTACATCTAAATTAAACTGGATAAATATGTTTTAAAACCAACACATTTCTGAAAAGATTATTAACAACTTTTTTTTTCGCCGGACCCTATTGCGTAACAGAAGCATCAAATTATAAAAGTCCGCTTTGGAAAACCTTGCTTCCGCAGACTATAGAGATCACACAATGTCGATACATGGGTATTGAGGTTTGATTATATTGATTATGTTTGACGTTCTATTAACACCCCGGGTCATTTAAGGACGCCCTCCCACATGTGCGCAATGAGTTGTCTCGTGAGAATGTCTATGTTTTGGTTACTGCGGTATAGTTTTGCTCTGTCTCCTAGTAATAGTGGAACTCCTGCCCTTTTTATTGTGCCATCTCACTGGAGCATGCCGCCGCCAACGACACCGAACAAATTTAAAACGGCAATAATGTTACTGCTGTAAGGAGACAAAACATGACTATACAACAGCCCCCCAAAAGACAGCGACATTTACATCTGCAACAAATTACATACCGGGGAGGCTGTCCTTAAATGAAATTAACTTTTAATGGGACGTTACCTTAAGCAAACAAACAATCAAACAAGAAACATACACTGTGTATATCTCCGCGATACAATTTATCTAGAGTGATGCTCCACAAACTCCCCGGGTGTGTTTCGCCCCCTGTTCCAAACAGTACTATTTCCGTCCCGTCACCCATCGTATAAAGCTGCGGGGAGTAATATGACTCGCGGTAATCGGGCACTCCGATTTTCTTAATTATTTGACCCGTCCTTCCACTGAACAAAATAATTCTCGCTGATAATCTGTATTTACTTCCTGACAATGGAAAACAAAGTTTGATTATACAACAATTGCTCATTAGACTTGAAATCAATTTCATTTACAACTTTTGCTAAACATTTAAATTATATATGTTTAGTTACTATATAAATTTTTGTACAAAAAGTATGTGCCGTTGATCAAATAGTATTTCACAATGCGGCTTTCAACAAAAACCAACACTATTTTGTTTTATAGTTAGCTTCACTATTTACGCCTGCGCACTGACCTGGTTCCTGCAGGGGGTCACCCCCGTGCATCGTGAGGATATCGACGGTCTCATCGCCGTCTAGGTCCCGGATGATCTGTGGGGTATACAGGTTCATAATGTCTTCCTTACCGTAGTCAAAGTTCCAAAGAAGAGTTCCGTCCCTTCCACTCACGGCCTGGAATGCCTGACAATCGATAAAATTATCTCGTCACAAAATACTGAAAGTGTACTTGTTAACTATATTATACAAGGAGAGGACATCAAATATTCTACCGCTAAATTTATCGTGTAAATAACTGATTTACATCATACCTCGTCCATACCCACAGTAGAATATGAGTAATGGTAGCTCACTTACAGAACCGATCCAACAAGGAGTTCCTTTTAATATCCTGAAGGTTTGTATAGGGTATATCTATTAAAGGTGATACTAGATTTTTGTAATAAATTGTGAATACATATTAAAGACGCTCCATCACCGACAGAGCATACACGATACCATTCATTTGATCAATATCTGAAGTTTAATCACGTTAATAGTATATATGTCTAATTGACACACAAATACATTTATAATATATTTTTTTAATTTTGCCTTTGGTGCATGCGCAATCAGTATTTCTTTCCATATAGGACGTAGTGCCATGGACATTTTTCGGGTTGCAAGTAATTATTTTTTAAAAATTTATGCTGAAGTGAAATAAGAAGCTTTTCGCTTTTCAATTGTGGTAATGATGAAGATTTAGTAATTTGCAACTAAAAAAATCATTCTCAATCTTCAACTCCATTGAATATATCGTTAATACAAACATTTCCTATTTACTGTGTTGATCTGTACTTACATTAGCGCGTCCGCCAGCAAGGCAATCTAGAACACCATCCTTATTTAGATCTGCATTACAGTTCACGCCAAACAGCTCGTGCGGTGAATAATGGCGCCAGAGTTCGCGGCCGGTGGCACCCTCAAGTGCCATCAGTCCACCGAAACAAGGATGGGTGCCATTGAAGTAGATATCACATACGATGTCCGGTAGGTAATAACCATCCGCTCCTATGGAGAGAAATCATTTAGATGTGATTTGAAAATCTTGCAGTCTTACTTGAAAACTAAAAACACATCCAATGACTTGTGCTTTCTTTGATGACATTTATTTCACTGAGTCATATGATGGAGTAAATGGAATATTTTTAATTATAATATAGACATGCTTTGACAAACAGCGATGCACCCATATAAATAGCTGAGTGGTATGAGTGGATAGCTAAGAGATATATATTAGTGGTATAACTAAGAGGTATAGATGAGTGGTATAGCTGAGAATGGTAGAGCACTATGTTTAGAACAGTAGAACTATACATGGCACAGCACTTCAGCTTTAAATGAAAGTACATGTACCTTATAAAATAATGAATATGGTTTTTTTTATTTGCGTCTATGACTTGTTTGTTGCCAATATCATTATTTGGAAGTGACAAATATTTGTTTAGCTGAATTTTGAGGAATTGTTTGGAGACTTTTAACTATCTGCAATATTGTAGCTCAAAAGACTTGTAGGCATATGGTGTCGTCTGTAGAGCAACAACTGTTGCCTTGTTCTGCTAGTGGAGCAAAGTAAAATCGAAGAAAACTACTCTTAACAACTTTGCTTGCATATTGTTGAGTCAAATTTATGCCCTTACCTTATAGACAACACCTAATGAATTTAAGTTACAGTAAGATATTATTTGCTTTATATATAAATATGATGGTCTTTGCAAAGCAGAAATTCTACAGATTGTGAAATTAACGTCATGTGGCCGGTAAAATTGATATTATTGATGATTGTTGTTAGGCTGGTTTAATAACAATAACACTGCAGCAGTGCTCCACTAGAACACATAGAAACCATTTCGTTCCCGGCCGGAAGACTTAGTAGGTCAGGTTAGTGTACTTGTTCCAGTTGTTCACGTCTGTTTGACTTACCTGTACCGAAGCCCAAGATGATGTCTAGAACACCGTCCTGGTTAACGTCCACTAACCGGAAGGCCGACTCCGTTATTAGTTTTGGAAATCCCATTACCCATACATCTTCTACGGTTAATGTATCACAGCCAACTACTTCCGGTATATTCGACGATAATGAATCCACTCCCGGTCCATGCTTATCTTTCGTTTTACCAGGGTGTTTGTTATATAGATATAATATCAATGTCATAAGCGATCCTAATGATAACACAATAATTAAGAAACATGAGATGGTTTTTAACTGTTTGCGACATCGACAGTTCGGCGTACGACTTTTGACCTTTGGCCTCTGCCTAGGATGCATGAGAGGTTTTGACGCTGACACTTTGTCCATTTTTGGGCCTTCCATAAAGACATCATCTTCATCGGAGTAGTATTCTCTCTCCCAATCCTCATAATTGTTGTCAACGTCATGGTAATTGTTATCTACGCCATCATGTGTTACGTAGCCGTTCCGTTTCAGGCCTTTCTTACTAAAAATAACCCTTGTTTCCTCCATTCTGACAAATCTGAAACATATTTCATACATTTGTTACACTACATCTCTCAGGATCAAGGTTCAGTGCATGATTACTCTTTCCTTTCCATTAAATGTCTTTTAAGAGGTTACGAGCTTTGTTCACAGAAACCTAATGTAAAGGAACTTTCACTCCGATACTAACCAACCAACCACCCCCCTCTCCCCCCCAAATGAATGATTTTCTATTTGAACAACCCGGACCAGTTCTTCTACAAACTGAAGTGTTGACCAAATGGAAAATGTTGGTAGAATTGTGCCCAAACTATTCATCTGAAATATATAACAAATATTGTACTTATGAAAATATAATTTATCATCTCTTGTGGAGGAAAGATTCGAGATTCGACTTTTTTCCGTGTTGACAAATTTACGAAAAAAAAGTGTAAATTGTGTCAGACGTTTTGAAGTAAACTAAACTGTGTCACGATGCGTGGGAGGTGAAACAGCTCTGATAATTGATATAAAGTGTATATCGATTTCCCATTTACACAGAGAATCGTCCACTAGACATTGTTAATATGTCTGTTGTATTGTCCTATCAGGGGACATCAACCTATCTCCTGTGTAGCAAGAGTAGGTATTGATGGAAAGTTACTGTATTATTACTAGGAAGCACAGAAGCACATTTAAGTTAAAAGTGAATGTTTGTAAACGTTCAACTGTATTAAGTGATCTAAAAGGACGCAACCCGAATTCGTTTTGTGATTGTGATTCGCATACCCACCGGGCTAATCGTACGAACCGAGCTACGCTATTTACGCTCGTGGAAACACTACTTTTACGTAGAAAAATGTCGTCTGGGGGAGCGTATGTGATATATATTTGCTCGGTGTTTCAACTCACGGCCAAGAAACCAAATATACAAGTTGACCATGGAACAGTAGAGTATTTCACCAATGCGTAGAAGCAAAATTGATGTTTTATTGTATTATACTTTGTCCTGTATTTCGCGCACAGTAAAGACGGGTTTGTCATATCATGGTTGAAAAGTGAGACTGTTGTCATATATTCAAACAGATATATATCTAAACGAAAACCTGGATTCAGTTCATTAAATTATCACATATTTCGATGGTTAGGTTACTTTTTTTTGGTCCTTTGCCGTGAGTTGAACACCGAGTAAATACTTATCACATACGCTCCCCCAGACGACATTTTTCAAAGTAAAAAAAGGGTTTCCACGAGCGTAAATGGCCAGGTTTGTACGATTAGTCCTGGTGCTACCAGAATTTGTGTATTGGTGATGTACTACGCTATACCTCGTGTGTAGCCTGGTGCTACCAGTATTTGTGTATTGGTGATCTACTACGCTATACCTCGTGTGTAGCCTGGTGCTACCAGTATTTGTATACTGGGGATGTACTACGCTATACCTCGTGTGTAGCCTGGTGCTACCAGTATTTGTATACTGGGGATGTACTACGCTATACCTCGTGTATAGCCTGGTGCTACCAGTATTTGTGTACTGGTGATCTACTACGTTCTACCTCGTGTGTAGCCTGGTGCTACCAGTATTTGTGTACTGGTGATCTACTACGTTCTACCTCGTGTGTAGCCATATTAGTCAATATACATGTACCTCTGCTAATTAGGCTTCATATGATTATTTATTTTAAATGAAAAATTGAAATTATTTTATCTAATATGAGTAACTAGGTCACCTGCATTGTCCTATTAACAAGCTTTCGCCATTGACATAATTAGTGTTACTTTTTTTTACTGTCGACACAACAGATATACGGACATACAGATATATAAAAACCAAAAGTGTATTTATTTTCGCTGAAAAGAACAACTGATAATAGTCGAATTAGAATCCATGTTTTATTCCCATTTTGTATCATAGAACATTTGATATCCTAAACAAAACCACGTGGTATTCGTTTGGTATATTAGGTTTAACATCCTATTGACAGCCAGGGTAATCATGGACGGTCTCCCGTGTATTCAATATATTGCGGTGTGTGCATGGCTGTGTTTTGCAAGGCTGAGTCTCCGTGTTATAGTGGAACTCTTGCCCCTTTATTGCGCTATTTTACTGCAGCATAACTTTGTACTTCAGATTCAAGATAAGCAAGAAAATCAGATGATATAGCAGCCATATTAAGTCCTCTTAATGACAAATAAGTACCAAGTATTATGTAATTTAAGTGATGGTGACATATACACAAACAAATATGTACAAGCATATGGATAATACGTTTGTATGGACAAAACACATTAGATGACAATCTATGAATCACATTGCGGTGAATGTATATCACCTTTAAACATCTCATTAGGTGATTAGAGTACCTAGTGTTAGAGTCTACGTAATTTTTGACTGTAAAGACTGGTGGACTGTATACATCATAGTAGAAATCGACCAGAGAGAACAGTCGGCAGACGATTGAAATGAGGCCGTTGACAGATGATCGATAATTAACCGCAGTGTCTCCCTATATAGAGAACATATGTTTGAATTAATACTGGTCAGATTGATTAATCCGATATTATCGATCTAGTCCAACACTACACAGAAACAAACATTGGGCCTGATAACAACCAGAGGTAATGGGTCATTGGTTTAATAACAATGTGGCAGGGCGTGATCAACATCTATGAAAGGACATCACAGGTACAGTTATAAAATAAACTTGGAACTTAACTCATCACGCAATACACACTCGTGTTGGTCATGACGAAAGATAAAGTAGGTAGTCCCAAATATTTTCATAAGTCTGTAAAGATGGAAAGTGTTTCGGGGCGAGAGTAGTGTATCGCCAGCAGATAATGAACCCGCAACAACGGACTTGTTTACCAACTGACCACTTTGTTTTATACTACAGTAAAACCAGATACAAAAGAAATTTGAGAAGACCTGTCAATTTATGAATTGTAGTAAGCGACAGTCCTCCTAAATGGAATCAGTTCTCAAACGTCAACCAATTCCTAACAGGATAACAGTCAGGTTTAGGTTACCGGAGTTCTCATCAGAATTCGTCCAGTTTGATGTTATTCCTAACAAAACTATTTATGTGCCCTATATGCTTTCTGTTTAGGGATCTTTGTACAAACAAGAATGCGATGAGACGTTGTTGAGATCACAAACATCAAACCATTCACATATGGTTCACAACGTCAAAACATTCGTTGTATATTTTGCTGGTATTTAGGAACAGTTATGATTTTGCTGGAGAGTTTTGTTTTCTTGAATGAAATTTCTTCAGCCTTAACACTCATTTGTATCATTATATTATTTTTATAGATCTCTGTTGACGTTCTGTTCATACGTTTATGTTATTTAATATGATGCATTTCTTTTATACAGATGTTATGGAATGGTAAGAGACATATAGTTCACTATCACAAGGACATTACCTATAAATGGAGATAATAGTTTTCTCCGTATATTACACAAACATATGTACTGAATACGAAAAGGGACGTCGTTAAATGACTACTGGCTGTTACACCTAATAAACCAAACCTTCAAATATCAGTCTTATTGGACAAATGTATAAAAAGTATAGCACGCATCTTTGCTCTTGTTTAACGTTGTAGCATTTATCACGGGTTTTATTTCGTATTTGACTGTCCGTAGGTCGGTTGTACCTCCACCATCAAAACTAGACACCTTTAATTGAAGTTGATGATAATGATCCGTCACGAACATTAATTTCTTCTATACATCATTAATGTATTTCAAAAATACAGCATTGCTCTATTTAATATACGCTGAGTATTTTAACGGATTCACCTTGTGTCCTTTAACCTGACCCCCTATTTTAATTATGGACAGATACGTCCTTATGCTGACCGTGGCCAAGATGGTGATGACGGTAAGGATGTCCGTGTCTCTTAACAATAAATAATAGTCTTAATGGCAAGCTGAAGCGGTCCCCAGAACAGCTTAGTATAATTCCCCGATACAGGATCCCGTAATGTTAGAGTGTAATGTAATAAAACCCAACTGTATTGAACTCGAGTTAGAACCAATGACATTGATATTATCAACTATAATCACGCTACGGCAGCATACATTGTACGGGTGTTCAGATTTTTCAAACATGAACTCCACAATACAAAGCCTTATCTAAAAATTGGTATAGACAGTGAGGATGTGTGGTTGCGATTACATGTATTTATGGCTAATGCTTTTGCTATAGACTACTTATACTAAACGTATCTGCCCATAACCGCGTATAACCCCGCTTCAATCCCCCACCACACACCCTATATACAACAATACCCGAAAATACAAATGATGCCTATTACCAACAGTTGTATTTGTCATACCCAACAACATTTCGCCTTTGAGAATACAGCTCATTCTGACCAACTACATGGTACCTCTCCTTCTCTCTAGCATGGACGTGATAACCCCGCATGGAATGTATTGCAGTATTTACACATTACAATATGTAAAACTGGGACAGGTCATGATAGTAAAGATAAACCATCGCCACAAAATGATTCTAAGAGGAGTTCTAATATTTTGCAATAAAACGTACAGCATATTGAAAATATGTTAGATGACTAATTTCATCTTAGGTTTTGAATGCTGGTGCCAACAAAAAGATTTGAAAAGCCTATTGGATTTTATAGGAGTATGGGTTTACTGAAAATTGTCGACGTAGCATTTTGCATTGTTTAATTATTATGAACATAATTTGATTATGTATCGCATTTTAGAATTGAATACCTAAGTGACATTCACAGTTGACGGCCGTTAACATTTATATGGCATTGTAACATGGCGAGTAGAGTATTTAATACCACATATTATCACTGAGCGATAGTCCCAATGCCGCTCTGCGCCTACTCCCAATAATACGGCTTATTGATCCGCTCGCCGGTCGATATCTGCCTCCTACTCAGTCTCATTCTCACAGACCTATATATCAAATACATACCCAATAATGGTTTACGTGTCCATCTTCGAAGAGAAGAGTTCCGTCACAAGATGTAGTCCTCAAACTTGTCTTCGTCTCTGTACCCTGTTGGTACCTTCCAAAGTCCTATTCTTGCAAGCGTTTGTGTTGTTCTCCAGGTGAAGTCTCGGCACCGACGAAGAATGACGAGAGTTGAGTATTGACATTATTGGTAAACAGTTGTGCGTTGGGTTACTAGTAACGGCCGAGACGAGCGTATGTGGGATGATCGATCGGAAGGTAGTGACAATTCTGCTACAGCTGATGGCGATGTGTCGTGCAGCGAGCTGGTGCCGCAATCTCGTAACCTAATGTAATAAAGGTGTAAAGCTTTCCATAGGATTATATGCAACACCAAAAGTCCAAAGCAATCGATGCTTTTACATAAACACCAACAAAATTAATTATGTTCATGGCTATTACTTAATTTCACAATTTCAATGCACATATAATACATTTCAACATGGATAACTATAATGGCACAGTTGATAGAAAAATACTTTCAGTTGATGAGAAAAGTATCTGAATTACCGACATGAGCGAAATAATCATAATAAGTTCAAATTGGATGTTATCTCCTTACCAAATTGTAGAGACAAACTAGTGAAATAATTAAATTTATAACATAATAATATTTTGTTATCTTAATCCAATTTTAAATAAGACGATTATATACATCAATGCTATTAATAGCTTTTCTATCGGGATTATTCAATAATTTGAAGTAAGGACATGAATTTGTATTTCAGATGTAATAGTATACAGCTTCATTATTATTTAAACATTCACCTGTAATAGTTACTATATAATCAACAAAACCGAAGTAATGTTTGCAAGCTAATAAATGACATCCATTGTGTGACCATGATTACGTCACAGATGTCGGCATGGAAACAGCTGAAAACAGTCCAATCTTTGTATCTGATGGAGACAGCTTGTCAACAAAGATCCGAAAAATGAGAAGCTACTATCAATATATTCGTTTTGTATCTCCTTGTTATATTAGTGAAACTCATATACTATATCGTATTATGATATACTCGTCAAATTTTCCGTGTAAAGCAGGCATGTTTGTGCTCTAAAAATGGAAATGTCACCTCATCAATCATTTCTTAACGTGCCGGCTAGCTATCGATTGTGGAATCAGATTCCTGTAATATGCCGTAAAGTATCAATTTAGTGACACGAGTTTGCCCGATCGAATATAATCAACCATGGATTGGTTTCTACGCACTTAATGCTGATAACGCAAATCGCTCATTACCGAGAAATTTCTGGTAAATCACGACATCCGGTCAGACCATTGACAGTATGCGGATAAGCGAATCGCTACCTTTGTGTAGTTACATACACCTTTAAATTGTATTTCTGACATTATGTTACTCACGTAACGTTGCAGTCACAAACTTGTCGTGATAATTGTGGCGACTAGTTAAATTCTAGCAGGACTTCGTAAGTAAGATTTAAGATATATACGTATGTAAATATAATGATATCACATATCAGATAACCTGAAAGTCCAGATACCAGGAACGTAGTAACTGTGTCTGAAATGTGTTTAGTCTGTTATTCTTAAACTTGCTAGACTATGCTACTATAAATCGTAATAATGCATATTTTTCATAAAACTGGAAGTTAGATAAGAGTTAGGCACACATTGTAGGTTATATTAAATAAAGTTAATTTTGATTGCTACATCTCCAAGATACGAAGGTGTTCTTTCTACATTTTTGAAGTCTGGTTGAAAGCTTCTTACATTTATGCCGTAGTGATTTCATGAAAACATTTATTATCTTTCTCAGTTGTGATGGATACAGTCACCATCGATCTTGGTATATTGCTGAATAATGGTTACTTATGATAATCATAAACGTGAAGCATGATTCACTCTATCCGAACATCATGACCTGGGTTATAATTACACAAATAATACAGACTCGTATAAAACGAACATCATATATATTGCCTCGGTTCGGGACCTATTTGATTGGGGTGTTGTGCGGATGAAACCTTGTTGTCGGCCCATCAGTTTGGCCAGGTATATTACACATGCGTTTTTTTCTATTGCTCTGAACAAACTACGACAGCAGAGCTAGCGCAGCATGTCTGAACATTCAGAAGCGAACTTCTAACACAGTTCGGCACGTTAAAGACAACTTAATATTGAAATCTAAATCTAAATCGATGGCATTCAGAAAATCAATTGCGTGTTTAAGCTCAGTAAAACTCCATCATGAAATATTATGAATGGACAATTACAAATTCAACATGAACAGTTGTGAACAACACAAATGCAACGAAAACTTGATAGTAAAACCATGTTAGAGGCATATAGGCACACACGTAACTAACAAGAAAATTGCTTAAGTTTAATACCATACAGGCAGAGACTTATCTTATTATACTTGAATCACAGTCCCTCGATGGTCGAGAGCTCCTGGAGCGTTAAACATGAGTTGTCGTTCGTGTAACAGGATTCGGACCCGCCGGGGTATTCTGATAAAAAAAACAAGGACATAGTCATTCAGATCCCCCGCCAATGGAGATATCAAAGCTGAAGTAAGTTTGATTGTGGAGACTTATGTGTATGAAAAAAAAACAGGAAAAAGGAAGTTGAGGTAAAGAATGATGGAGTATAATTAAAGTAGAGCGGGGCTGCAATTGTTGAATCAGGTATACAGCCTTGACATTTATATTAGACTATATACACAAAGATGGGTGGAGTTTTGCAAAGTAACATTTACCATTTACCATGATATTTTCAGCAATGTTTCCATGGTAACGGAAAAAGTGCAAAAAATGAAAACCTAAAAATAGCAAAAGGTACTACTAGACCATAAAAAGAATGTGTCTATGAAGTTTCATGGAAATATCTCTGCTGGTTTTAGAGTTATGCTCCGGAAATGAACCTGCTACAAAAATATGATATTTTCAGCAATGTTTCTATGGTTACAGAAAAAAGCACAAAAAGTGAAAACCTAAAAATAGCAAAAGGCACTACTAGACCATAAGAACAATGTGTCTATGAAGTTTCATGGAAATATCTCTGCTGGTTTTAGAGTTGTGCTCCGGAAACGATTCTTACACAAAAATCTGCCATTTTCAGCAATGTTTCCATGGTTACAGGAAAAAATGCAAAAAATGAAAACCTAAAAATAGCAAAAGGCACTACTAGACTACATAAGACCAATGTGTGTATGAAGTTTCGTGGAAAAATCTCTTAAGGTTTTAGAGTTATGCTCCGGAAATCATTCGTACGGACGGACAGAACTCATTTGTATATCCCCCGCCAACTTCGTTGGGCGGGGGATAACAAAATTGACGGCAAACGACGACTCCGTCTGCCTTTGACCGAGGAAATTAGCAATATTTTTATGATAAAAATCACAGATAACACAAATACACGTGATGTAATGTTTATATGCTGTTACAAGCTAACGAGAGTTGCTTTTTGAAGATACTTATTGTTGCGCGAGAAAAAAAGCATTCTCCGGCATATTAAACTATTTATTAGCCTGGTAGCATGAACACTTTTTGTTTTACCCCGGTTGGTCATATTTCCTTCGTACTACGAAGAAGAGAAATTATAAGATCCTAAATTTAGCCGCCTTTTATGATGAATTAGGAGCAGCAGGTACACTATATTACAATAAAAGACTTACAAATAACACAAAACAAACAATTGACGAAATGTTCGTTATTTCTTACATGCCACATGGATTTGATTTCGCTTACAGACAATTATTAGCATACAAGTGTTTAGACGAAGTTCCCTTGCCTATTTTCCCGAATGCCAACATTTGTTTTGCGGCTCGTATTTCCTGGAAAGTTCAGGGACGTTTGATTATACCAGGAAGTGTGAATGAGATAGGGGGGTCTGCCGCTACAACAGTGTAGATCCGAATTGTGTACGTAGTTAATAAGTCGTAGTTAATTAGACATGTTCAGCTGCATAACAATCGTTTTGTTATTACATCGTCGTATCTTGTAGTTGTCCTTATACGGACACTATGCCTGAAATGATAGTAAAGGTAAAGGTGCAAGCCTGCTTTTCGCATTCCACACACGATATGGTAAACTGTATCATCTACATGTACTTTTATATTATTTTCAACCCATCCATATAATATTTAGGTCGCCTTAGTCATCTATTTAATTCAAAATGCTACTTTTTTTTCCTTAGTCATCTATTTAATTCAAAATGCTACTTTTTTTTCTCAAGCTCTATACGCATTTCTTTTTAATTCCATGTTAATTAAGGAAAGGCGATTAGATTTGATATAAACGAGGTTGTCCTAATCATCGGGGACGGGTTGTCAAATGGGAAACTGTATTTCTTATTTAAAATCCTATTCTTTGTGCTTGAGTGTATTGTAGTCACATTTCGGATGAAAAATCTTTGGGTGGCCCATGGAAGATGATCTTGTTCTAATAAGTGACTCCAGTCTGATGTTATGAACAGAAGGGCTGGGAAACATTGCATTTTCCTTCAAATTCTACTTATTATCGTTTGCATGACTTAATAACAAATTTGGAGAGAAACATTATTGGGATATGACAATCAGATTTCATATAAACGAATATGATGTGACATAGAGGCACAAGGTTAATTTGGGCTTAACGTTTCACTAACAGCCAAGCTTATTCGAAAACGGCTCATCTGGTTGCAATTTTATGAAAATTATAACTTCTACTTCCGATGATGATACCTCAGCTGTTCAGATAAGTTAAAAGTTAATTTTTCGGTGGAAAAATAACAATCTTCATTCATTGGAATAGCAATGGTCAGTAAATGGTCGTTTTTATAAAAATAATGCAGAAAAACTTTTTTTCATTTTTTTCCTCATTATTGGTATCGCTTGACAAAGTGTTATAAAGGGCGTCCTTTATTGTATGCCATATGATGCGCGTGTTCAGTGCGTACGTGAACTGTTATATGCTTTTGTAAAATATTACCATCAACATAGCCATAGACTTAATGTAATTGACTTACCTTTCAGATCTCAAGTAAGTCAGTCCTCAGACCTCAAGTCATTCAGTCCCTTGCCACACCTTTCAAACCTCAAGTCAGTCAGTCCCTGACCACACCTTTCAGACCTCAAGTCAGTCAGTCCCTGACTACACCTTTCAGATCTCAAGTCAGTCAGTCCCTGACCACACCTTTCAGACCTCAAGTCAGTCAGTCCCTGACCACACCTTTCAGATCTCAAGCCATTCAGTCCCTGGCCACACCTTTCAGACCTCAAGTCAGCCAGTCCCTGACCACACCTTTCAATCTTCAGATCAGTCCAGTCTGACTCAAACAACCGTGTGACACGTTGTGCTAACAAGAATATATGTGAACACGGTATTTGTATAATGTGCATTAGGAAATCTAAAAAGTAAGTATTTGATAATGTTGTGTTATGGGAATTATCAACGGTGTATAACATTGTAACATAGTTATAACATACTACTATTGGAGTGAGAGTCGTGATATATGTATACACTTCATTGATAAAAATAACTTATCATGGCATTATATACCCTAACCATTCACTATAAACAAACCGGAAGCTACCAACACTAATTAATAACGAAATGTAATACTTAACTCAAGACTTTCCGGAAGTCGATGAAAGATCATTTTAGTGCATTATTTTCTTCCTTCACTTTAATGTGTGCAGACATGGAAACACGCGAACCGGTATTAAGAGAAGATTAACAACCAATTGGCTCAACGAATGAACATAAATCGAATGTACTGCTACACACCAATCAACATGACAGGATTTGTGAACTGTATATCTTTTTTTCTTGTAGGCTAAACGATCCTGAATACGTTTTATATTAGTTAAATTGTAAATTACTGATTGTAAACAAAAAGATTGATGATTAAGTCGAAAAAGTTATAAAGATTTGCATGTATACTTTCTAATGAACATTAAATACAACACACATTTAATGATCATAAAAGTTCTTGTTTTTATGCTTTCTGATTGTCTAGATGAAAATATATCTGCAGAAGTCACTTTACAATTACAAGTAAGTAAAAACACTGTCAAAAATTTACAATGCAGTTGTAGACCACATCAGGGCAGCATGGTCTGACCATATGTACGCATTTAACTGTACTGGACATGCAAATATAATGATTATTGGCAGTACTGGCAAACATCATTTTCATGTATTATTTGTATTGATTAAAGTAACACCTACGCACATTGTAAAAATTGCAATTATTAAAATATTGGTAATTTTTGGTTGTGATTCATTAATATGTAAATTACGACACATTTACCTTTTCTTTGCTTACCAGCTTGTTTTATCAAACAACGTTAGGGTGAATAATGTCAGTAAAAGACAGGAGACAAAATAATATCTCAAATTAAGTCGCCTCTTTGCCTCATTCCGTATTCTAAGAATTTCGATCGCATACTCTCAAATATAAGTTATGGAATTATGTGGCTTGCTTAGAAGTTTTATCTCTTTCAGAAAGATAATTTCCAAAGTGTAAGGGGAGTAACTCTCGCACAAATTATTTCTATGACTAATTGCGATTACATTTGCAATGGCACTTTTTGCAAACAAACAGAATGTGACAGTATTTTTGCTAAAACCAAAGAGCACAGAAGGTGGCTCAGTACAGGTATATTGAACTTATAATAAGGTAGTTGTATGAAGAGAAAGTGAAATAATCACTCTATACCTTATACCAATCATAAGTGTGTTCATAGCAAGCATCTCTTTTCATTTCAGTTTTTGTTCGGAAATTAGCTTGGAACGGTGCGCTTAGCATCACAGGTACTCTTGTCCTTTGTACAGTGTTGTCACTGTAAACAACAATAAGACATTGACGATTGACTGTACAAAACTGAGTTCATTATGACGTCGCGCACAATGTTCGGTCACTTTTATGTAACGTCATTGAATGTAAAAGACGTCATTATTTTATAACATGACGAGCGCAATTGACGTCATTTTCGACATTCGGCAAACCTGCAAGACAAAGAAAAAAGGCAATTTTTCTAATACTTTTTTAATTTTCAGTAGAGATTTCGCACACGTATATTTGAGCAAAAACGTATTTATTTTATTCTGAATAGAAAACATAATTCCTGATATAAAGTCATTTTTCAACGTCATGAACTTGCGTGACAGAACAATCAATCTAAAAATTTCATTTTGTCATTTCTGCAAGACAAAGGTTTTGTTCGATAAATCTGACATGTTATTAAAATAGAAGAAAAATGTACTTTTATATTAACTATTCATGTCTCTGTCATGAATTAGTACCGTTTTGTACTGTGTGTATTTGTAGTTTTTTTCACTTGTTTATCTTTTCTCTTCGGATCTGTCGATCGACAAGTCTACAAACAAAGTCCACCATTTTGAAGTATGGCGTCTCAATTCATTATACCGAAATGACGTCACGATAGTGCGTTTTCGGGGAATCTCTGTCTCAAATTTTACCGCCATGTGGTGTTCAGTGACACTTTAACTGAAACCGCATACAGATGCGTGTTACATCTGTCGTGCCAAAAAAACGTCATTTTCTCAACAAAAACGCATCAACAGAAAAAAATATTGCAGACATTTTGATAAAAGTCCTCCCGTAATTAAATAACTATATCCTTTCTGTTTTTCAATAAAAAAAATAGTATTGCACTTATGTTATTTTACTGTTCAACATTTTTTCCAATAAATTCCGGCGTGACGTAAAAGTGACCGAACATTGTGCGTTATGTCTATAGCATCACTGGACGTTACACACTCTTTAGATGTTTTGTATTGCTTTATGCTATAAAACAAGTTGTATCTGTCTAATACGGGGTTTTCGAGATCCCCAAACGACGTGGGTTAAGTACGTTTTACCGTCGATTAGTCGCACCTTTCAGTGATTATGACGTCACAAAAACCACGTCAAATGATGACGTCAAAATCACCGGATGCTGGGATAAATCGACGATAAAATGTACTTTACCAACGTCGTTTTGGGATATGAAACCATCGTATTTGAAGCTTATCGTTGGTTAGCTTGACGGTTATTTAGGAAATAACTTGTATAGGCTTGACCCCATGCCCAAGTCCTAATTGTCTATACCTCAGACAATAAAATATTCTGAAATGGCAGAACTTTCAACTCAGGAACAAACAGAATATTCGTCCAGGAATAAAAGAGGATTTTGCTATTGTTTACATAACATAGTAACATATATTCTCGACTACCAGTCCATCTCAATTTTTAGCGTCAATTTGCAATAAAATTTATTGACAAGACGCTTTTGGGTGTAGGTATAAACTGTTATCACTATGACTAATATCAAGATGTAAATACGTTGGACAACGCTAAAGCATTGTCATCTTATTTTCGTCGTTTCTATAAATGTGTCTCTTTAAACATAAAGTAAAATCCTACTTAAAATCTTTAAATCCTTTAGAAACTATTACCAGAGATTGGTCATATGAAAATAGTTAGGGAGTTAACCAAGAAAAGTCAATTACTTGGGAATAAGTAAGTATCAAGCGAACAGACAGTTTTGCACGAGACCATACAATGCACTCTACGGATACACGCGCTCGATGAAGATGCATCTTAGAGGTATTCTCTACTTAGTAATACTTCGCTCTTTTGTAGTTTTGGCTTACAAGTGCGTGTTTAAAGTCGTCAGAATGGAGTATACAGTCTACTGAAGTATTGTGGTTTTTTATCTTTATTTTGGAAATAATAAGCTCACCTGGACCGAAGGCCTTTAAATCGCTACTTATCATAAAGTACTGGATGGATTTTAACAAAATTTGATCAGAAACTTCCTTAGGGGAAGGGGATCAGAACTTGTATAAATTTTGACTCTGACCCCCGGGGGCAGGAGGGGCGGAGCCCAATAGGGGAAATAGAGGTAAATCCTATAAATCGCTACTTGTCCTAGAGTTCTGCATGGATTGTAACCAAATTTGGCCAGAAACATCCTTTGGGGAAGGGGAACAGAACTTGTAAAAATTTTGGCTCTGACCCCCCGGTGGTAGGAGGGGCGGGCCCAATAGGGGAAATAAAGGTAAATCCTATAAAGCGCTACCTGTCCTAGAATTCTGCATTGATTGTAACCAAATTTGGCCACAAACATCCTTTGGGGAAGGGAAACAAAACTTGTATAAATTTTGGCTCTGACCCCCCTGGGGGCAGGAGGGGCGGGGCCCAATAGGGGAAATAGAGGTAAATCCTAAAAATCGCTACTTGTCCTAGAGTTCTGCATGGATTGTACCTCCCAAATTTGGCCAGAAACATCCTTGGGGTTAACAGAATTCGTATAAATTTTGGCTTTGACCCCCTGGAGCAGAAAAAGTGGGGCCCAATTGGGGAATTAGAGGTAAATATTCAACTTCCTTCAGAAAAGAAACAATTAACTTGTATTCAGCACATTACTTGGCATTACAAACCAGGTGAGCGATACAGGCCCTCTGGGCCTCTTGTATAATGATGAACATTGTAAAATATTGAATCAATCTAAAAATGTTCTAAACTTCCTCGTGGTGTCGCTGGGATTTACCTAGTGGTCATACGGGTAGGTACAGCCACATAGGCTATTTTAAGACTTACATGTACACATTTACGTGTTCTACTTATATATATATTTAATATGCATTTTTGTCGAAATTGTGCATATTCACAAAATTAAGTAAAGATAAATGCATAAGGATCATCGATGTTTAGTTTCTAGAGCATTCATAAAAACATAATGGGACTTTAACATATGAATATATACAAGTGATGATGTACAAACAATGTACGTAACCGATTTTTTTAATGAAAACCATCTGCAATATTATTCTCCTTGCTCATTTCTTATTGATCACATAATCCGCCTGATATCCAGTGATTTGTAATATGTTTGCATATGCCACTAGTGTAAAATTACCTGTACGATTTTCGATCATTGATTGTACCGAGCGGGAAATCCATTTTAACTTCACGACAGAAACAATAAAATGACGTCGAGGAAAATAACGTGATATCGGGATCCAAAATGCATGTTGTTGTATTTAAGTCATATAGAAATGTATCTGAAATCCGTTGCAATTGAAAAGTTTTATGAATCTTGTCTCAACGTTTAATTTTTGCTAGCGAAGGCTTGCGGAAAGAACAAAAAATCTAAGACTAGTTTGATAAAATTACTTATCCAATCGCCATTAATGTCAGATCATATATATCCAAATCTTCTTGTTACAATGCATGGCAGGATACATATATACCAATATGATACTTGTATTTTTCCCTTTTAAATGTTAAGGAGATTGCTAAATTACATTTATAAGATATGTCATAAAATTTGTTGAAACAGACGAGACAAAGATACTTTATTTAGAACAAAGTTTATTGGAACAAAATACAAAAGGATTGGGCATAAGTTACAACTTAGGTTTTACCCTTAAAAGTAAACAATTACGCATAAAATATTACAAATATTGATAACTAATGAACATGTACGTAATGTGAGGAAATAAGAATTAGCTGGAGAAAGGTAGGAAGGACAAATGAGGTGGCATATTACAGCTAATGCTACATGTATTAGTAAATAGTAGTACAAGGATAAGCTGAGATTGTTTAGATGAATTATATGAACTTATACATGTATTGTATCTATTAATCACAATTTTTGTTTGATTAATTAACGTCTTATTAACAGCTATGGTCATGTAAGGAAGGCCTCCCATGCATGTTGTGCGAGGTTTGTGTTTTGGGAGACTGCGGTATATTCATATTGTGTCTTCATGAATAGTGGAACTGTTGCCCTTTTTATAGTGCTATATCACTGAAACATGCCGCCGAAGACACCAAGCAACACATCCCACCAGGTCACATAGACTTTAACAGACGGGCGAACCAGTCGTCCAACTCCCTGTATTTTCAATACTAAGCAGGAGTAGAAACTACCACTTTTATGGACTTTGGTGTGTCTCGGCTAGGAGACAGAATCCAGAGCCTACCTTACAAGGGCGAGCGCTCCACAGAAGGCCAGTGAGGCGGTGTCAAGGGAGACGTTAGGAAGAGAAAAGATCAGAACCTTAATTTAGTCGCTTTTTACGATTTTGCAATAGGGGCAGCAGGTACAATTATAACGTCCCACCCGCAAGGCCACACAGCTTAATTTATCAAATTAAAGATTACTAAAGAAAATGTAACTTGTCAACAGCTAAGCTATGTTTGGTTTCGGTAAATAGTTTTTGAAGACGACGGTGTCCAAGGTCGATTTTAATGATTTATGTGTAACACCAGAAGACAACGCGGAGCTCTGTCATTATTCATCAACTTCATGTGTTTGTTCTTTTATTGATTATCAATGGAATTAGTGTCGATTTCGACAAATGTATGTACACGATTTACGAGGGATAAAAATACGATGTTGTACAAACATAAAGATTATACTTTTCTCAATTTGCTACTTTTATGATGATATTTGTTATGTATTCTCCGCTATCACCCGTCTTGTATATTTCCGGATTATATATATTCAGATTGTGGTATCATTTGCGTGCATTTATACAGGGAAATGTACAATAGGCCTACGGTACGTGGACAACGTACTAAGATACCGTATAATGTTTTACAGTATATTTCATGCATTTTTTTACCTTGAATTTTCCTGATCTCATCTATAGGCGTATTTAGGTATACTTTAAGATAATTGTTTACACATACAGCTCACAATATATTCATACTTTTCCTATGTTTTGTTTTCAATTTCACTATTCTAATCACTATTTGTGTACACTGTTTAAAGATGCTCCACCGCCGACAGAGCATAAATGATATTCATCACTTGAACAATAATTGGGTGTTTAATCGTGTATATATATGTCTAATTAACATAAAAAAATAATATAAAATAATTTATTTTGCCTTTGGTGCATGCGCAATCAGTACTTCATTCAATATAGGATATAGTGAAACGGATTTTTTTCGAGATGCAATTAATTATTTTTCATATTTTTAACTTATTAATAACTAAATTAGAAGCTCAAACTTTTCAATGGTGGTAATGGTCTAAAGTAAGTAACTTTTTTAAATGATGAAAAATACTAAATCGTCTGCTCAGGTTTTTGATAGTGGAAAAATAACGTTTGTCAGCGGTGGAGCATCTTTGATGCTAGGTTTACACTATGTTCCCGGCAGCCACGGCAGCCCCGTTTCATGCCACCGTGGACAAAACATGGTGACCGCGAGACAACGCAGAAGGACGTGATAGACAAACGTGAGCGGTCGTGATTACCGAGGATGCCGTGCCATTTTATTTAATTTTTTTTAAATATATTTTATTCAATTTTTTTATCATATTTTAAATAAACTAATACAAGACAATACAAATATTAACTTGCATATCTTTACATGCATGCATACCTACAAATGTGCATTATATATCATACAGAATATAGATCATAATTAATTAATTAAATAGGTCTAAAGTTGAGCATTTCCTTTCTATTACAGTTTAAGGATGTACTAATATATTTTGGAAAGATGTCCTCGAAGCATGGAAACAAACAATAGATTCATCCAAGATAGATGATCACATATGCAAAAATCCAATATGGTATAATCAACATATCAGAATTAATAACAAACCAGTCTTCCATAATGAATGGTATAATAAAGGTGTATTTTTCATATACGATCTTATCAAAGAAGATGTTTCATTTTATGATTTTGTTGAATTTCAAGATAGATATGGTATTAGATCCAATTTTTTGACATACTATAAATAAAAATGAAATCAAACCTACAGCACAACAAAAATGGTCTTCAACTTTTAACATAGACGAAAATCAATGGAAAGAAATATACGCAAGTCCTTTTATAACCACACATAGCACAAAATTAAGATGGCTACAATATAGAATAAATCATAGAAATTTAACAACAAACACTCTTTTAAATAAAATGGGAATAAAACAAGACCCATCCTGTACCTTTTGTAAAACTCACCTGGAACTGAACATCTGGTTTAGGAATGTGATGAAGTTCTTAATTTAATGAGAGAATTTAAACATGCGCTTACAGACATAGATATTGAAGTTGATTGGGTAAAACAGGAATTTATTTTGGGAACATTTAGCTTCTGTGATGCTGACTTAATTATAGACAATCTAATCTTATCTTACTTATTATCAAACAATACATATTTAAAAAGAAATGTTTTGAAAATGAAATCAGCTTAAAGCTGACAATGCAAGTTAAAAAATGTACATTTGAGATTAAAAAAAAATAATGCAGTGTTTTGGTTTTTTTTTTTAATTTGTTTCTGAGACAGCCCGTTGCGTTTCTAAGGACGGGCAGACGCCATTTTGTTTGAACTCTGCTTGGATACAAGACGCCTGCCGACCCCTATATAAAGCGCGTGAATCGACACACGTGCGCTCAGTTATGTACATATACACCTAGCAGTTGTCCACTGTGTATCGCCTACTAATACATAAACAAAAACCCTTACCTGTAAATATGTGTAGGGCTTGTTTTAGCAAACAAACATGTCAACTCTTCTAAGCTGTCATTTAGATGTTTCACAAATTTAACTTTCTACAAATATGAATAAAAATCCTGATAATAATCCGTCCACATATCTCCACGTATACTATCATACCCGATGTACTCGACTGGCCACTTGCACGTGACCACCTGTCCCGAACAATAGACGCTTCCAAATGTAAACTACCAAAGGCACACACGTGTACATGTGCGTGTAATATCTAATGTATATTGAAGTGTTTTATTTGCTCGTATTTGACATATTTTGGGATCTAGCTGACAATATTACTTCAATGAAACCTTGTCAGGTGAGTGCAGTATTTATTTTTAGTTTGACAATTTTATCTCCTATTAGAATTTCCGTGTTTGTTTACGTTATAATCAAAATTGATCTCGCACGTGGAAAGAAGGTATGAATTCATTCATTACTTTTAATTTAACTACATAGAACTTTATATGGTTCTTAAACACTTTATTTGAGAAAACATTGAAAGTGCTAACTATTTATTATCATTACGTCTTGGGTATATAGTACAGTAGATCTAGAGCCGGTCAGGTGTTAGTTATTACAACTTGAACAGCAAGCGTTCGACTGATTGCACGTGTGTGTGGTTCACGCGCTTTATATAGGGGCCGGTACCCGGTGTTGTATCCAAGCAGAGTTAAAACAAAATGGCGTCTGCCCGTCCTTAGAAACGCAAGGGGTTGTCTCAGAAACGAATTTTGAAAAAAAATATTGAGAAAAAAAAACTTCATTATTTTTTTATATTCTCAAATGTATACTTTTTAACTTGCATTGTCAGCTTTAACAAGCTTAAAAAACCATATACGCTTGGAACTATAATCACATAAATTTTTAATAAAAAAAACATAAAGTGTATGCCGTGCCATATTTTTAAACTGTCAAAAAGTTTTGCCACGGCAGTTATGGTACAGATGGTGAACGCCACAGGATAATAAAACGGGATTGACGTAACAGTGCGTACAAGGCCGTAACAAATTAAAACTTCCAGACGGTCCGTGGTGGAACGGGCAGCAAGCACATTCCCCGGAATCTCAGGTGATTTGAAGTTTTGTGACGTTCTGTTGCGTTTTTTTCACGTTTTATCACGGTTGATGCAGATTGGCTGCACGTTTTGTGCTGTTTTGTCTAGGTTTGTCAAGGTTTTGACGGCAAGCCAAGGTGAATGATAGCCGTTTTGAATTTACTTTTGATGCGTTCTGTCAAGGCACATCACGGCTTGTAGCGGTTGAAAGCCCGACGTGATACGGCGTGTTACGTCTTATTACGGTCTTACGTTGCAAGCAATATATGATGGAGTATCATTGCCTGGCCTGGTACATATTTGCTACTTCTTGGAATTATTTGTATTAATCATTATCAAACACATTTAAACCATAAAATTATACCAAATCTATCATTGCAAAAGGCAGATTAAGTGAGAACCATTACGGGAAACAAATATTTGAACAGAAACACTCGGAGTTTGATCCAAACGTGTAAAACGTAGCAGACCTCATCAAATCGTAACAGGCCTAGATAGAACGTATAGTGGTATCCTTGATAGACCGTGCTAAAGCCGTAGTGTACCTTTCACCTCCGGGAACTGCACTTTCCCCTTCCCCTATATCCACGGTCCACCACGTAATCCGTAAAAGACCGTGGCAAACCTTTACAAGACCTAGCTCAACTTGAATATAGAGACAAAAATAGCCAAAATGCCACGGCGCACCACGTTTCGGGCAAACGGGGCTACCGTGGTCGCCAAGAACATAGTGTAAACCTAGCATAAACATTTTGACGTCATTCCCTTTGTTGTTCTTACCAAAATGGCAACGAGAAAATGTTGTTTGCATAAACAAGAGATCCCAGAGTGATCGTGGCGCCCACCAACTGGTAAGAGGGATCCTTTCTCTGCTTTTCAAACTTTTACTACATATTAAAATAAGAAATTATATATTTTAATTCACCCTTCTGTGTGTTGTTTTGAATTAGGATAAGTTCCTGGGGTTCTATTGGAAATATAGAGGTGTTTGATAGATCCATTTTCTTCTAAACCTTTGTATTTGATCTTGTTGATAAATATAAAATATAGTAAGTTTTTATTTACCAACAAATGTCAAGAGCAACCCCCTCGAACCTAGGTTGACACACTAGTACTAGGAAACCGGGTGTGTCAACATGCAAACTGCAACCGTATCGATCCTGTTACAGTAATATTTTGATAAAATAAATTGCAGTAATGCAGCAACAAGTTGTATTTGTGAAATAAAATTCACGAATATGCGGAGATACATTGTAGATACAGACATATCGAATACCATAGCATATGCCTTACTGAACATAACAATTTTATAGCCCAGAATATGACGATTAGAATGAGGAAACGATCGCGTTTATCTGGTATGTTATACGTTACATATTACAATGTATATATGGATACATTTTCACTTATTAGTTTAACCAATCTGATTGAAAAACATAACCTTTAACCACTCCGTTCAATAGAGGATCCGACAACATCCCAAAACGGGTCATGTTCAGGTGGCTGCAAGTAGAGCGTTAGAATTGTACCTGCTGCCCCTATTGCATGATCATGAAGGCGACTAAATTTAGGATCCTATCTTTTCTTTTCTTCCTTACTGACTTTATCTTTCCTAGTGCCTTCCTTGGCACCGCCTCACTTTTGGCTTTGAGTTGAGCGTTCGCCCCTGTGAGGAAGGCTCTGGGTTCTGTCCCCTGGCCGAGACACACCAAAGTCTATAAAAGTGGTAGTTTCTGCTCCTGCTTAGTGCTCAGCAAACGGGGAATGGGACGACTGGTTCGCCCGTTGTCAGTATAATGTGACAGGGTGTGGGGTGTGTTGCTTGGTGTCTTCGGTGGCATGCATCAGTGATATAGCACTGTAAAAAGGGCAATATACCACTATACAAGAAGACAAACATGAATATACCGCGGTCTCCCAAAACACGCACCTCGCACAACATGCACGAAACACACCGCTTACATGACCATAGCTGTTAATAGGACGTTAATTAATCAAACAAACAAACAATTGTACCATTTGTACTTCTGATCAAATGCATTTTCTACACATTGCTACATCAATTGACAATGCCACTTCGTCCCAGTATACATATACAATTAGCTATGTTGTGCTGTTTGGGCAAGATGAGTTCACTCATGAAAATAATTTTGACAGCTATTCAATTATATTTCGTCCCCTTAAAGTCACATTCAAGATCTTGGCAGCAGCAATTTGATTGGCCATTTCCGAAGGTCACCTTGACATGACCCCTAATGGAATGTTGTCACATCCTCGCAGTGATATATGGATCTATATTTTAATCAGATTGTAGTTGAACAAAACTACATGAAGCGGGCCAGTTATAAGTATTCATAATTACTATACGGTCACCTGGTTATAGGCCTACATGTATCAGGGGCGATAAGCGATTTCTAGGCAGGAGTCGCTGTGGCCTTCGTTTCAAGCATGTTTTATTGAAAATTATAAACAAGTTCACATATACAAATAACTACACAAATATACCATATTTGAAATCTCTTTTATCACCTTCAATATGTTTTATTTTGAAACATTGTCAATTGTTGTTATAATGTGACCGTGCGAGATGTGTTGTTCGGTGTCTTGGGTAGCATGCTTACGTGAGATAGCACTATATAAAAGGACAAAGGGTTGCACTATTACAAGTAGACACAACATGAATATACAGCAGGTTTTGAATTAGGGTTTTATTAGTTTTAACGTCCTATTAACACGTATCTACTTTGAAAGCATCACAATCATAATGTTGATACAATATACGTGTAGAAGTGGTTTTAAAATAAAGTGACAATGAAATGGTGATGTTACTTACAACCCAATGTCCGTCTGCCGTATCTATGTCACAATACAGCTGGATGATGGGTCCTTCAGTTGTAGTGATGTCGTACACTCCTGATAGGGGCTCCTTGTGGCAGCTCTCCACAGCTCCAGATTTCTACAAAGAAACCATATGTGATTCGGTTAATTTCAAAACTTTAATGATTAGTTTAGATTACATTAGATATATATCTTCTTCCATTCTGCACAACAGTTTGTTTGATTAATTAACGTCATATTAACAGCCATGGCCGATTGGCCATGTATAAGGACGGATTCCTTGTATGTAGTGTGCGGTACGTGTTGTTTTGGGAGACTGCGGTATATTCGTGTTGTGTCGTCTTGTACAGTACAGTGGAACTCTTGCCCTTTTTAATCATAGCCGCCATCTATAACATTTTAAGTGGTAGAATGCAGTATCCACGGTAACGTTTTATCTTAAGCTGTGAGGAAGACTCTGGGTTCTGTCCCCTGGCCGAGACACACCAAAGTCTATAAAAGTGGTAGTTTCTGCTCCTGCTTAGCGCTCAGCATACAGGGAGTGGGACGACTGGTTCGCCCGTTGTCAGTATAATGTGACCGGGTGGGGTGTGTTGCTTGGTGTCTTCGGCGGCATGCTTCAGTGATATAGCACTATAAAAAGGGCAGCAGTTCCACTATACAAGAAGACACACCATGAATATACCGCAGTCTCCCAAAACACGCACCTCGCACAACGTACATGCAACACACAGCATACATGGGAGGCCGTCCTTACATGACCATAGCTGTTAATAGGACGTTAATTAATCAAACAAACAAACAAATTAAGCTTTGGATAATGAAATAGGAGGATGTGTTAGATTGATAATTAACTTTCTATTTACAGCCAGGGCCATGTAAGGTCAACCTCCCATGTATACGGTGTATAGTGCATATGAAGTGCGTGGTGCGTATTTTGAAAACTTTGGTGTATCTCACAGGAGCGAGCGAGCCCTCAACAGAAGGCCAAAGTTGAGGCGATGCCACGCAAATGGCAAGGGAGACGTAAGAATAAAGTTATAATGAAGAGAAAAAATCCTAAATTAAGTCGCCTTTTTACGATCATGCAATAGGGGCAGCAGGTACAATCTTTCTATCGCCCTACCTACAGGGCAAAATGGTCTAAATACCATGTTGTTCGCTCGGTTTGTGACAAATAGAATGCAGTCCGTAGTTATGTGACAAGTAAAGACACTGAAAAATTCAGCGTTGAGTTTGAAATGTCTGTACTTGGATTCGCGAGCAGGTGTTACAGCTTCTGTCAGCATCCTTGTACGAAAATGACTAACAAGCTTCGCCACTGCAGTACATCGCGCATGAAGCGTGGCTGGGAATTTCGGTAATGGAGTTGTTTATGAAGGAACTAAGCGTAGATGTCATAACGCGGTGTACTCTGCGGAATAGATTAATACTAGACTGTCCGACTTAGACATTACGTATTGTGAAACACAAAATAGCACACACCCATATGATGTTGCTTAACTGAACCTTTATTTCTTTTTGAATAACTTGACTATTCAAGTTAGAAAGACATTACCATGGATCGACACTTCGATGTCTGGTGCCTGGTGTCCCGGAACAAAGCTTACATGTATTTATGTGTGTGTATCTAAAATCGATACTGATCATCCATTGACGGTTTGAATAATTGACGTAAACAGATCATCACTTAAACAATATTGAAGCTTCCCACTCTTGTACTAACACACTTATCAAAATGAATGTAGGGCGTACGAATATTGTACGTATCTGCAGCCCCTATCAGAAGATGTAAAAGGCGACTAAATCTAGGATATTATCTTTTATTTTTCTTGGTAACTTTTCTTCATCTTAACGTCTTCCCTTGGCACCACCGCAATCACAAAAGGGTAATTTTGGCCTTCGTTTGAGCGAGCGCTCGCCCCTGTGACGAAGACTTATCACACACTCAACACACCACATACATGGGAGGCATTACATGACCCTGGCTGTTACGAGGACATTAATCTAGTCTAATCAAACAAACAGCTGTTGTAACGATAATCATCGGCTTAACAACAGGCTATTCTTATGATGCTGTAAGACCGTCGTTGGAACATAGTTATTTAATACTCTTTTGAAAGTAATTCCCATCGACTACCAGTTTGGCTGGATATTGGCATGACCCTGCAGGTAGGGCGTTATAATTGTACCTGCTGTCCCTATTGCATGATCGTAAAAGGCGACTAAATTTAGTATCTTATCTTTTTCCTTCTTCCTTACTGACTTTCCTAATGCCTCCCTTGGCACCACTTTTGGCCTTGAGTTGAGCGTTAGCCCTTCCCCCCCCCCGTGAGGAAGGCTCTGGCTTCTCTCCCCCCGAGACACACCAAAGTCTTTAAAAGTAGAAGTTTCTGCTCCTGTTTGGAGCTCAGCATACAGGGAGTTGGACGACTGGTTCGCCCGTAGTCAGTATAATTTGACCAGGTGGGGTGTGTTGCTTGGTGTCTTCGGCGGCATTCTTCAGTGATATAGCACTATAAAAAGGCAACAGTTCCACTATACAAGAAGACACAACCTGAATATACCGCAGTCTCCTAAAACACGCACCTCGCACAGCATACACCCAACACACAGTATTCTGCTTTTCTAGGGAACCGAACACATCTTTGTCTAACGGTTCCAGCACATTGCTGCAATGTGACGTCAAGGTTAAGATAAAGATATTATTATCCTTTGTCTTTTTCAAAAGCCTATCTTGATCCTGGCTTTTAAGTTGGTCCATTATTAGGAATTGAGGACGTTGTTCGAACCATCAGACACCAAGAACGTCCTCCGTCCAGGCATCGCTTTGGAATATATATGCCGCTCCATCTGGACATTCATCGGTAGTACATATGAAAGTAGAGACCTACTTGGTTTGCCTTTCGCAATAATAAGAGGATTATTTTATCTCAAGCAGAGTAGTCAGCGATAATAGTTATGTTTTCTCTGTTGGTACGTACTGACTTTCCCATGTACCTGACGCGTGCTTTTACGTGCTATTATAGAACTTGGTTTGTGCTCTAGTGAAACACCTTTTTCGTCCATGTTCCACAAGGTATTTGGGTCAATTATATTCCGTTTGTCATACAGTTCTCCGAGTTTACTGAAGTATTCATCGACCGAAGGAGCATCTAATCACCGCTGGTCTTCCAGACGAAGTCTCAAGTGACCTATTCTGATCGCCTTCCGTCCGTCGTATAAACGTCGTATATAGTTTTAAACCTCTCAAGACTTATGCAGGAAAAGTTCAAGTGGATATAAGTGTGAATGCGTCCGGATGATACACGTGAATTAACGAGTGAATTTGAACAATTTACAATCTGCTATAAACTATGCTGATTTTCGTTTATGAATGTTTGAATTAAATGTCCAGTTGTGTCCTTATTGTTTTTCATAACCGAATTCCGTCCGTAGTTTTTTGTCATGTACAGTAAATGTTTTCTTTCATGGTAAAGTGTCGGAATTAGTTCCATGGGAATGTCTGCGTTTGAAACTGATACAAGTTGTCAAAAATGGCAACACCCTTATATCCCTAAGGCCTACTAGTTCGGAGGTCCCTTTGTCCTAAAATGAGTAAATATTAAAGGTTATATAATTGTTATGCTTCAAGTAATTTTGATAATTGATAATTTGGAATGTTTTTGATTAATATTGGTGAATAGATTTTTCTGCACTGCTCTAAAATAATTGATCTGCCAATTTTTTATGGACGGCAATTTGTCATTTTTTCATGGAGCATTGCATGATCAAAATTACATCAAAATGATAAAAAAAAGAAAATATCTTACATTTCATAAAATATCCCATAGACGTGCATTGCATGAATTTTCTTACAATCATAAAAGCTTTACGATGCACTAATGTAAATCTTATGTACATTGTAATTTGATTATATTAGGAATATATACCATCAAAACAAACAAATGGCATGTATATAAATGTACGTGTAAACATTGCTATATTACATTTTTATTATAATTTGTATTTAACGACTTATTTTTTCGTCTCCTTCCCCCTTTTTGACTTGTTTATTCTTCCCATAATTAAATGATGAAAATGGTTCGCATGATAACTTCTCGAAAAATGTTAAAACAGGACTGCAGTGTGTATAATGGGGTATACATTCTTTAATAGTGGGACGACTGGTTCGCCCGTTGTCAGTATAATGTGACCGGGTGGGGTGTGTTGCTTGGTGTCTTCGGCGGCATGCTTCGGTGATATAGCACTATAAAAAGGGCAACAGTACCACTATACAAAAAGACACTACATGAATATACCGCAGTCTCCCAAACCACGCACCTCGCGCAACATACACGCAACACACAACATACATGGGAGGCCGTCCTTACATGACCCTAGCTGTTAATCGGACGTTAATTAATCAAACAAACAAACAAAAGTTTATGTATTTCAAGAATATGCTCTTTTCGCAATTTCTCAAATTCACTACATTTCGTTTTTTATTATCATTTTCCGTGTGAAATTTAGTCACACATATCTTAGTAAGTTCCCCGGATTATTTTGTGTATTTTCAAGGTGTTCGCATATAAATTCCAGTTATATTATCTGTTTTCGGATTATCGGACCTTCGGACTATTGGGGCTTACGGATATGTGGCGTTACCACTAAAAAATATAAATAGGAACTTTGCATTTTGAAAGTTGGGAGTACAGGTGTATCTTTATTTTTGAAACATTGACTAACAACAAATGAAACATATTCTATTGTACATGTATATCTGTTGATGAAGACAACAACTCCAATCTATAAGCATTATTTTGTCTTTATCTAAACTTGTTTCATCTCGTATACAAACCGTGAAATCTGAGATGTTTGTGAGTGGTTTTAAATCCACCGTGTCGGGAGCTTTGCAGTCTATATCACATTGCTGCTGAGGTCCAACACGTCTAGTTTTTAAGTTGTATTTCTTGTAATTTTCACCATCATAAAATATATATGATGGTTCATATCCATAAAAGCATCAATATATTATTGACATAGTGGTAAATGTCGCATGAAATATTACAATAAAACGTGTTGGCCTAGTCCAAGAGAAACTCCGAACACTGGGTCTGAGCTTCCGGGCGAGTTTACGTGAAACTCGCAGGTTGAGGTGAGTGACGTAAAATCCTATTTATAGACCCTAATTCGAAAGTCGTGGACAAAACGTGTTGGCCTTCTGAGAAAAACTCTCCGAACCCTGGGTCTGAGGTGGGTTAGACACGGGCAGAGTTCAAAGTTCAAATTACGTAACTCGAGTTGAAACTATCGCCGTTTTCTTGAAACACACCGCTCGTTTCACGTGAACTCGCCCTTGGAAAAATCCAGTTGCATCACGTGACCAACATCGCCAAAACCCGTATAGATAGGAATAGGAATTGGGACAGTTCGGAGATTTCTGAGCTATTTTAAATGTGACCACGTGGAAAATCGCCCTGCAGGTAGTGTGTAGAATTGTCCCTATTGCATGATCGTAAAAGGCAACTAAATGTATGGATCTTATCTTTCCTCTTCTACCTAACTGACTTTATTCTTCCTAACGTCTCCCTTGCCGCCGCCTCACTTTTGGCCTTTTACAGGGAGTAGGACGACTCGTTCGCCCGTTGTCAGTATAATGTGACCGGGTGAGGTGTGCTGCTTGGTGTCTTCGGTGGCATGTTTCAGTGATATAGCACTATAAAAAGGGCAACAGTTCCACTATACAAGAAGACACAACATTAACATACCACAGTCTCCCAAAACACGCACCTCGCACAACATCCACGCAATACACCGCATACATGGGAGGCCGTCCTTACATGACCAATGCTGTTAATAGGACGTTAATCAATCAAACAAACAAACAAAAGGGTGGGGTGTGTTGCTTTGTGTCTTCGACGGCATGCTTCAGTGATATAGCACTAAATCACTGATATAGCACTATGGCCCTGCAGGTAGGGCGTTAGAATTGTACCTGCTGCCCCTCTTCCTAACTGACTTTATCTTTCCTTATGTCTCCTTTGGCACTGCCTCACCTTTGGCCTTCAGTTGAGCGTTTGCCCCTGTGAGGAAGGCTTTGGGTTCTGTCCCCAGGTCGAGACACATCAAAGTTTATAAAAGTGGTAGTTTCTGCTCCTGCTTAACGCTCAGCATACATGGAGTGGGACGACTGGTTCGCCCGTTGTCAGTATAATGTGACCGGGTGTGGTGTGCTGCTTGGTGTCTTCGGCGGCATGTTTCAGTGATATAGCAGTATAAAAAGGGTAACAGTTCCACTATACAAGAAGTCACAACATGAATATATCGCAGTCTCCCAAAACACGCACCTCGCACAACATCCACGCAACACACCGCATAAATGGGAGGCCGTCCTTACATGACCATAGCTGTTAATAGGACGTTAATTAATCAAACAAACATAAGATATAGCACGATAAAAAGGGCAACAGTTTCACTATACAAGAAGACACAACACTAACATACCGTAGTCTCCCAAAACACGTACCTCGCACTTCATACACGCTACACTCCGCATACGTGGGAGGTCATTCTTACATGACCTTGGTTGTTAAAAGGACGTTAATTGATTAAATAAACAAAAATGGAAAATCAGTATTTAAAATTTGATAACTTTACAAATACAAACTTTACTAAACTCGGTGAATATGGGAAGTTTAAAACTTAGAGAAACGAGGAAAAATACGTAAAACACTTTAAACGCTTTTTCTATTACAAAATGAGAGAAAGTTATAGACCATGCAATTTTAACCTCTGGTTCTTCTTTTGGCTTCAGTAACCATACATTCGTTTCATGTAAGTCTAAATGTTTCGAGATAACGAAAAATGTCTCTTTTCAAGTATTCTGTTTTTTCCGTCCCGTGCAATTGATCGCTACAGCAAACAAATCCTATTGCTTATTTGTTTGTCTTTTTAATTTGTATCCTTCCCCGATTTCAAGGGATCGTCCTCCCCAATGGTGCATCCCAACACATAAAATGTTAGGTATTATTAGGTACTAAAACTACGATATACGATATATAAAGTGTTTGATATACCCAGTCTTACCAATAGCGGAATGCATTTCATTCGTTACCTATAACTTTTCTTAGTACTTACGATCTGACTAGCAGGTAGGGCATTAGAATTGTACCTGCTGCCCTATTGCATGATCGTAAAAGGCGACTAAATTTAGGATCTTATCTTTTCTCTTCTTCCTAACTGACTTTATCTTTCCTAATGCCTCCCTTGGCACCGCCTCACTTTTGGCCTTGAGTTGAGCGTTCGCCCCTGTGAGGAAGGCTCTGTGTTCTGTCCCCTAGCCGAGACACACCAAAGTCTTTAAAAGTGGTAGTTTCTACTCCTGCTTAGCGCTCAGCATACCGGGAGTGGGACGACTGGTTGGCCCGTTGTCAGTATAACGTGACCGGGTGGGGTGTGTTGCTTGGTGTCTTCGGCGGCATGCTTCAGTGATATAGCACTATAAAAAGGGCAAAAGTTCCACTATACAAGAAGACACAACATGAATATACCGCAGTCTCCCAAAACACGCACCTCACACACCGCATACATGGGAGGCCGTCCTTACATGACCATGGCTGTTAATAGGACGTTAATTAATCAAACAAAACAAACAAACAAGATTGAGAGGTGGGCGTAGGCGCTTGTTATCTCCTTTCAATGTTAAATTTTCCGCTATGAAACTTATATCTGACGTCACGATTTTAAGCGCTGTTCATTCATGTCTTTATTCCTCCAATGTTTGAAAAGTTAGAATGAATAAACTACAGAAATTTTAGGTAATTAAGGAGAAAATTGACACAGTGCAAAACATTCCAAATGAAATAAATGATGTATAACTATAAACTAAAACAAAAATATTGATTCAATTAAAGGTTAGCTGTGAAGCTATTTCAGAAAAAATAGAGATGTCTTTAAACAAATGACGCAAGATAGCGGTCCCCACCGACAAAAATACCTTTTAAGGTGGCAGTTGGACCTTGAGGAGTTGGTAAAAAAAATGTGTAGACGTGTACTGGATATCTTCGTGAAAAAATATCACGGAGAGATAGCAAAGCAAGATTACAACAGTCTAGCAAAGAATGTGCCACTGCAGCATATATATAATCATTACTCTGGACACAAGAGAGTTATCAATTAGGTGGAATGCACCATAGCCTAACAAAATTTCTAAACGTTCTATCAAGATATGGGTTACATTTAGATAAGTACCATATTGGAACTCTTGTCCTTTTTATAGTGCTATATAACCCAAGCATGCAGTCGAAGACACCAAGCAACACATCCCACCTGGTCACATTATACTGACAAAGGGAAAACCAGTCGTCCCACTCACATAATGCTGAGCGCTAAGCAAGAGCAGAAACTATCACTTTTAAAGACTGGGGTGTCATGGCCAGAGCGTACCTCACAGGGGCGAGCGTTCGCCCGTTGTCAGTATAATGTGACCGGGTGGGGTGTGTTGCTTGGTGTCTTCGGCGGCATGCTTCAGTGATATAGCACTATAAAAAGGGCAACAGTTTCACTATACAAGAAGACACTACATGAATATATCGCAGTCTCCCAAAACACGCACCTCGCACAACATACATGGGAGGCCGTCCTTACATGACCATTGCTGTTAATAGGACGTTAATTAATCAAACAAACAAAACAAAGCTCAACTGAAGGCCAAAAGTAAGGTGGTGTCGATGGAGACGTTGGTAAGAAATTTCGTTCGGATGAAAGAAAAAAAATATTTACGCATGCGAAAACGCTGACCAGTATAGCTGTTCGCATATGGAACCACTTGAAACAACATACAAGACAATTGATATATACTGTATTTGTTCTTAAAGATGCTCCACCGCCGACAGAGCATAAATGATATTCATTATTTGAACAATAATTGGTGTTTTATCGTGTATATATATGTCTAATTAACACAAAAATAATACATGAGAGGCCGTCTTTACATGACCATAGCTGTTAATAGGACGTTAATAAATCAAACAAAACAAAACAAAAATAATATAAAATAATTTATTTTGCTTTTGGTGCATGCGCAATCAGTAGTACATTCCATATAGGATATAGTGCCACGGATTTTTTTTCGGGATGCGATTAATTGTTATTCATATTTTTAACTACGAAGTAAAATTAAAAGCTAAAACTTTTCAATGGTGGTAATCAAGGATTTATACGTCCTTGGTGGTAATACATATAGTAAGTAACATTTGTAACTGAAGAAAAATACTAAATCATCTGCTCCTGTTTTTGATAGTGAAACAATGCCATTTGTCATCGGTGGAGCATCTTTAAATCATTTTTAGCTCACCTGGCCCGAAGGGCCGGTGAGCTTTATGTCATGGCGCGGCGTCCGTCGCCCCTCCGTCTGTCCGTCAACATTTCCTTTAAATCACTACTAGTCATAGAGTTCTGCATGGATTGTAACCAAATTTGGCCACAAACATCCTTGGGGGAAGGGGAACAGAACTTGTATAAATTTTGGCTCTGACCCCCCGGGGGCAGGAGGGGCGGGGCCCAATAGGGGAAATAGAGGTAAATCCTTTAATTCGCTACTTGTCCTAGAGTTCTGCATTGAATGTAACCAAATTGTATAAATTTTTGCTCTGGACCCCCGGGGGCTGGAGGGGTGGGGCCCAATAGGGGAAATAGAGGTAAATCCTTTAAATCGCTTCTAGTCATAGAGTTCTGCACGTATTGTAACCAAATTTGGCCACAAACACCCTGGGTGGAAGGGGAACAGAACTTGTATAAATTTTTGCTCTGACACCCTGGGGGCAGGAGAGGTGGGGCCCAATAGAGGAAATAGAGGTAAATCCTTTAAATCGCTACTAGTCATAGAGTTCTGCATGGAATGTAACCAAATTTGGCCACAAACATCCTTGGGGGAAGGGGAACAGAACTTGTATAAATTTTGGCTCTGGCCCCCCGGGGGCAGGACGGGTGGGGCCCAATAGGGGAAATAGAGGTAAATCCTATAAATCGCTACTTGTCCTAGAGTTTTGCTTGGATTATGACCAAAATTGGCCATAAACATCCTTGAGGGAATGAGAACAGAACTTTGGCTCTGACCCCCTGCGGGCAGGAGGGGTGGGGCCCAATAGGGGACTTAGAGGTTAATATTCAAATTCCTTCAGAAAAGAAACAATGAACCTGTATTCAGAACATTACTTGGCATTACAAACCAGGTGAGCGATACAGGCCCTCTGGGCCTCTTGTTTATTCTTCATTGGAATAGGGCGCTAGCCGAAACTGCGACTAAATTTTGGTTCTTATCTTTTCTCTTTTTTCTAACACGCTTTTTTCTTCCTAACGTTTCCCTTAATATCGCCTCAATTTTAGCCTTTGGTTGAGCACTCACCCCTGTGAGGTAGGCTCTGGATTCTGTCCCCTAACCTTGACACACAGGACCATCTAACTGTCAATCTCACCAATTGCAATTTTGTTGATGGTTGACATGCGCAGATTCCGGGCTGGTCTTGGGGATATAACAGGGATCCTGGTATTCGGGATCCTCTTCGCAGCCCTCCTGACTTGGCGTAAATAATCCCTTCCTGTGACACGTACTGAAGGATTAAACCTACATTTACATATGTACCTGATTATGTTATAATTAGTGATGGATTTACTAATCTGGCCTTCATAATATTCTTTTGAATTGTTCCATTTTGATGTGTTAAGTTAACTTCAGTTGCCAATCGTTATTTTAGTGATTTTTGATTTGGTGTCTAATTTTGCTTCCAACTCTAATTTGTGGTAATTGCAATGTTGCCAACAGGCTTTTTACTCGTCCGTCGTATGTCCGTGACCTATTCTAATCGCCTTTTGTCCGTCGTCGTCCGTCGTATGTCCGTAAACAATTTACATTTTCGACTTCTTCTCCAAAACTGCTGAAGCAATTTCAATGAAATTTTGCACAAACCTTTTAAGGCGCAAGGCCAATCAAAATTGTGAATTATATGGTCCCCACCCCCCAGAGGGCTGTGGGAGGGGCCAAAAGGGGTAAAATTGAGTAAAATTTCAAAAGTCTTCTCTACTCACAGATGTGGTAGAATCAAATACTCTTCATAAATAGAAAGGTCTTAAGGTCCTTTACAAAAATTGTGAATTATATGACCCTGGGGTCTCTAGTTTCCCCCCGGGGAGGGGGTTAAGTTTACTATAGTTTATATTGGGAAAACACATTTTTGCGTTATTAGGTCATTTGTAATAGGAAATGAGTCAAATGTTGTCAGAATTATCAGTATGAGAAGGCGATTTAATCCTATTAACAAATTTTCTATGACTGACTCCCAGGGGCCTTAGCGGCGGGGTCAAAGAGGTCAAATAGGCTAAAACTTCAAAAATCTTCTTCTGAAATTCCGGAAATGGTAGATTCAAATACTTTTCATAAATAGAAAGGTCTTAAGGTCCTTTACAAATATTGTGAATTATATGACCCTGGGGTCTCCTGTTTCCCCTTGGGGAGGGGGTCAAGTTTACTATAGTTTATATAGGGAAAACACATTTATTAGCATTTTTTGCTCAATTTTCATTGGAAACGAGTAAACTTGGTTAGAATTATCAGTATGAGATAGAATTATAAAAAGGGCAACAGTTCCCACTATACAAGAAGACACAACATGAATATACCGCAGTCTCCCAAAAAAGCATCCCGCACAACATACACGCAACGCACCGCATACATGGGAGGTCGTCCTTACATGACCATAGCTGTTAATAGGACGTTAATTAATCAAACAAACAAACAACCATAATATCATATACACATTGGTTCTGGCCGACCCCCTGGGGGCAGAGGGGCGGGGCCAAAAAAGGTCAAATAGGCTAAAACTTAAAAAATATTCTTTTAAAATTCTGGAAATGGTATAATCAAATACACTTTATAGATGAAAAGGTCTTAAAGTTTGTTTATAAAAATTGTAAATTATATGACCCTGGGGTCTCCTATTTCCCCTTGGGGAGGGGGTCAATTTTACTATAGTTTATATAGGAAAAACACATTAATGAACATGTTTTGCTCAATTTTCATAGGAAATGAGTCAAACTTGGTTAGAATTATTAGCCTGAGATAGCATTTTAATATCATATCCACATTGGTCCTGGGGGCAGAGGGGCGGGGCTAAAAAGGGTCAAATAGGCTAAAACTTCAAAAATCTTCTTCTGAAATTCTGGATATAGTAGAATCAAATAATTATAGATGGAAAGGTCTTAAGGTGTTTTATAAAAATTGTGAATTATATGACCTTGGGGTCTCACATTACCCCCTGGGGAGGGGTTAAGTTTACGTTAGTTTATATAGGAAAAACATATTTGTGAACATTATTTGCCCAATTTTCATAGGAAATTAGTCAAACTTGATTAGAATTATTAGCCTAAGATATAGCATTTTAACATTCATATTCGTCCTCGATGACGTCCTGGGGGACCAGAGGGGCATGAACAAACAGGGTCAAAATGATTAAAATTTCAAAAAAATACCTCTAAGTTCACAGGTTGATGGAAGCAAATACTCTTCATAGTCTAAAAAGTCAAATTTATAAATCATTGACCAACTTCAAGGCCCAGCATATAGTGTTTATATGTCTTTAATTTGTTTCATTATATATTCTAACTCAGGTGACCGTTAAGGCCCATGGGCCTCTTGTTTGGTTTTATTTTATTTTTCGTTGTCTTTTTCTCGATGAGTTGTTCTTCTATTCATGGCTTAGGATTTATTGTCAAAATACATAGAAAATCTATCTCATTCATACTGCACATAAAACCTTCCAGAGGTCAAAAATTTAATGGCATTATCGCCATTTTGTTCTGTGCGGTTTTTTATGTCTTTGATTTGATGTCTGGTTTTCTGTTCTGATTGCGTAGTCTGTGAGTAGAAGACACATTGGCCACAAGATTAAGCTCTGAAACTTTGCAAAAAAAAAAAAAACAGCCGACTATGACGTTTGGTACTGTTGTTCAAACGCAGGTTTGATGAGATTTATCGTGTGGTTGGCAGCATTATATACGTTTCATGTTTTTAGTCCGTCAATTTCTTCGAGGACGATGAATTTGCTTCACTTGAAAATTGTGTCTTTGTCACATTGTCACGTTGTTCCTCCTATGCCAACGGACTAAATTGTTCCATATACCTAGGTTTTTCTCGTGTTTTATTAGTTTGTTTTCCAATTTGAGTTCTTTTTCAACTAATCCTGCAGTTTCGGAATCTTTGGCCAGAATTCTGCGAAATTCTTACACTGAATTTCATAGTGGCCTTTTGTGAAAGTTTTTTTTTTTTCCAAGAAGCTGTTTCATAGAGATGTCCGTATCAAGCTGGGAACTGGTATTAGTTCGTTCATTAGGTGATTTACTGACTTTCTACCAGTTAATAGAACTAACATCTGTAGTTGATCTAGCACCAATAATAACTTTCACGAAATTGCAGAAATTCATGTTGTGTTCATCCATTATATTCTAGATATAATACAGGGCTTCGATTCGATACTATCCAGTTCACTCGTTATATTCTAGATATAATCAGAAACATATATTATATGATCAGTATATGTTTCTGATAATACTAGAGGGCCTCGTGTTGATGCCGTTTACATCATCGATATCCCTTATATTCTAGAAGTAGTAGAGGGCTTGGTGTACGTACAATGCATTTTACACATGTATGTAGTAGTATTCTGTTCACAAGCAAACGTACATGCTCCAGGGGTACATACTTCTGGGCTAAAACCGGGTTGGTCACTTTTAACCCCATAAAACCGACGTACATTTTATTTCGAATAGAAATGAAATAGATGAAATCTTGAGTTTGAGAAATATTATAAACTTTACGGATAGTCATAAACATTTGGGTGTAACTTTGAACTCTAGTGTAAAATGGGAGGGGGGTGGGTTACATGTAGAAGCTACATTATATACTCTTTATTTATGAAGAAAATAAATGCTATTAGAAAATTGAAATTTATATTAAAAAGAGACGCTCTATTGAGAATTTACTTTACTTTTATTTTACCAATCTTAGAGTATGCATGAGAATTGACGGATGGTTGTACAATTTTAGTAGCTGAAAAGTTAGCAAAATTCAAACGCGATGCTTAAAAAATTGCCACGGGTCTTCCATCATATGCAAGTGTTTACGTTTTACAATTTGAAACTGGTTTAGAGACTTTGTCGGCTAGAAGGAAGAGAAGATACAGCTTTTGTATTAATGCATCACGATCAAACACCATAGTATCTTTCTTTCTTACTTCTTTCTACTGTTCAAGATAATGTTAGTTATAGAATCCCATATAATAGATTATCGTCAACTTCGTCTTCATTTTTACCGTCTACACTTCGTTGTTGGAACTCTCTAGACAATTCTGTCAGATCCTCAAATTCCCTGAAACCTATTAACCATATCTCTCCTCTTTTCTTCGGCATCAGTGACCACAAATTTAATGTTATTCATACTAAGCTCAGGCACCAGTGTAGTCTTTAAATTATTATTTATTTCGAGTGAACCTTGCAGAAACTCCCGAGCTTTTTGTATGGACATTTAGGCGAGAATGTTTATCATTATTTCTATATTCAATATTCTCTTAGATTTAGACTTACTGTTATTTGGTAGTGAAGAATTATCGTCAAATACTAATTCGGAACTATTCATATGTGTTCAGCATTTTATAAAGGGCAGCAACAGGTTTTGAGAAATCAATATTGTACCCATTGTGTCTTGAAATGAAATATATACCTTATTACTTGTTTGTCTCACTGTATATACTTTGTTGCTTGCGTTATGATATTTATGTTTTGCCCATCCATAATAAAATGTAATGTTTTCTCTCTCTCTCTATCTAAATATATATATTTATTGATTATCTAACTTTTATATGTGTTTATTGCAATTTGTAATTATTTATATGTCATTGTTGTTGAGAAAGGGCTTTTATAAGTTTGTGATAACTTGTGTCCAATCCTGTTGTAAATGCTTTTTGCAATAAAATACGTTTAAACTAAGCTCCAGTGGTTTATAAGTTTCGCGTAATAACGCCAAAAGTTTTGCATAATAACGCGATTTTTTTCTTCTACCAAAATGAGCTCGAGCCCAATCGGCTTCTTTATGATCGTACAAGTCGGTTTTTTTATTTCTGTACAGTAATTAGATTAGTTAAGATGCTCCACCGCTGACGAATGATATTTTATCACTATCAAAATAGGGGCAGACGATTTAGTATTTTTCTTCAGTTACAAGAGTTACTTACTTTACACCATTACCACCATTGAAAAATTTGAGCTTCTAATTTTACTTCAAGTTAAAAATATAAAAAATAATTAATTGCACCCCGAAAAAATTCCGTGTCACTATGTCCTATATGGAATTAAGTACTGATTGCGCATGCACCAAACGCGAAGTAAATTATTTCATATTAATTTTTGTGTTAATTATACATATATATACACGATTAAACACCATTAATTATTGTCTAAATAATGAATATCATTTATGTTCTGTCGGCGATGGAGCATCTTTTATAAATCAATTTCATTTCTTTTTTTTTTTTTTTGTCACTCAACTTCAACACTAATCTAATATTATTAATTATCTTTATTTTTTTTTCATTATTTTTTGTTTAAAGAAATTAATTGTAATCTCCTGATATCCTTATTTGTCTAGTAGCTAGCCTCCAGCTTTAAAGTGCAAAGCAGTCCAACTGGGCCTAAAGAAATCGGTCAAATTATTATAGACTTGCACAAGTCATAAATTTACATTATTTTCATATTTAAAATCAGTTTGAAAATAGTATTCATCTACATGTCACGACATTATATATCTTATTACGAACACAACTGTTTTAAATGTTATCGGTGCCATTTCCCTCCTGAATATTATCTACAAAACGTATATATATATGCCTAACTAGCCCGATACAGTTAGCATGACGGCCTTGACCCATATTCGGTAGAACCGATCGAGGCTTGTTTACTTTTGGATGTCCGGGGATGGGATATTGGTAGCCGATCTACAACAAACCAACTGGAGTTGTTCATTTTAATATTAGATTTGGTAAGTACCGAGACTTTAATAAATCTTGACGACTTCGGACATTTTTTTCACTGCCGATTTCTTCCTGGTGGTGACCGCATGGCCGGTGCTCGCTGACGGCTTGTCCAACACTGGCAGCCATGTCGGTTTCCGAGCCTGCGCCCTTAGAATTTTTAATTAGGTCGACAAATTTTATCATTTTAAGGATTAAATAACCATTGACGACAATTTTGATGACAGTAAGATGATCAATGACATCAATGTGTGTAAGTTTACAGTCATGTTTCCTGTAATTGGAGCTGTTATTTTTGTGTATTTCGAGGACAGTTTTCACAACACGTGGTTGGTTTCCCGGCCGCTCGTCGCCATTAATGACTCGACACACCGAGTCGTGGAATAAAAACATTGAACATGATTAGGCTTTAGCGATCACGACAACTTTTTAAACGCTTATTTTTAATAATTAAATTCTAGTAATAGCTTATAAAGTTTCAAATTTTTGATGTGAAATTACTATATTCGTTTATTTTCATTTAAATTCTAAGTTAGTCGCCCTGCTAACATGTGACCCCGTTAATTTTTGAGTGGCTTTTGTGATGTCAGAATGTTGAAAATTGCAATATTGTAACCCTTATGGTCAATGCTAGTGGTGAAATTACTTTGATTTTCATCATTTTGACTACTTGTCATTTACATATGTTTTATGACAGCGATTCCTTACATTGAAACATGTTGGGTTGAAGTAGCTAATTTTCAAACGTTTCATTTTCAGGGGCCCACGAAGGGATAATTACTGTTTTAGTTTAGTTTCGTTTCTGTTTATTTTATTTTTGATAATAAGATTCCTATTATAATACGTAATACATCGCGAATTGAAACAAAATCATTCTAACCTATGTTTCTAAATGTTTCACCTAAGCAGAAACTAGCCTAAACCTTAATCTGAGTGTAGTGGGATTGGACTGGGTCGATCATCAGTGACTAGGTAAAAAAGTTGTTACATCGATTGTGATTATTTATTGTTTATTATATACAACTTAAGCAAATTAAATCGCTTCCGATGGCCCAGATGTACAATATTAGCGCAGGGGGGGGGGGGGTGTCTTAAGAGCGGGAGGAAACCGGAGTGCCCAGAGAAAACCCATGTGATAACAGGTGTCTCCTAACCTTTTCACATCCATGGATCCGGGAGGTCTAGGTGAAAAGTGAGCAGCTTAACCACTACGCTTCCGATGGCCCAGATGTACAATGTTAGCGCAGGGGGGGTGGGGTCTTCAGAGCGGGAGGAAACCGGAGTGCCCAGAGAAAACCCATGTGATAACAGGTGACTCCTAACCTTTTCACATCCATATGGATCTGGGAGGTCTAGGTGAAAGGTGAGCAGCTTAACCACTACACCACCTAATCACTGGTCACCAGGTAGCTCATAAGCCGTGGAGCATTTGGCTAGCTAGTGTTTGAAGGTCCCGGGTTTGAATCCGGATCTGCTACATTTTCTCCTCTCCTGTTACACGAGTAAGCAGGGACCTGGAAATTAGTTTAAATCAAAATGGGGTGTTATAAAAAATGTTGTATATAATGTGTTTAGGTAACACATTCATATAACATATATATATATATCAATTATGGACCTTTGTTGAGGTCCATATGGTGTTATATTGCCCAAGTAGAATAAATAATGACCTAGGGCATAGTCAGAGGTCATTATTTGAAATTCTACAAGGGTAATATAATACCATATTGACCGAAACAAAGGTCTTTAATTTTTATATTAGATATGCTAACTATTTAAAATGTTTGCTTCATGCTAAATATAAATAATATAGAAATGCATGCTTGGCTGGACTAAATCTTCCCAAATAAATCAACGTTGGGGTATTGTGACTTCATAATCGCAATATCGACTTGGGATTGATGTCACAATAGGAATATCGACACGGATGTGACGTCACAATAGAGATTATTATATTACTGGTGCTTTTGCTGTATTCTGATTGGCCAATACGTTTCTCAGAAGTATTCATCAACTGTGATATCAACCCCGAAATCGGCGGCAAAAAGCACGCGAGGTTACTGGACTCAGTCCAGATACCTCTCGCGAGTCCAGTAACCTGTGTCAAAAATAGATCGAGGAAAACTCCCTTGAAATGTGACGTCATAATCACTTTTGACGTTGATTCGTACCCAAATATAGCGTAACAGGAGTTTCCCTCATTCAATGACTTCGAGATAATCTATTGTGACGTCATTATTATAGTCGGCAACATATATGGCGGAAGGCTGCAAGTTTACTGCGATCAACGGTGATCAACTACAAACTTCAATTTATGGAAAACGACAAGAATGCCAGACGGGCTGCAGTTGATACAATATTCCGGTACTACCAGTCTACACCGTTAGCAAGAAGCATTTGGATATTTACCATATGCTGCACATGTAATTGTTAAACTACTACTTTTGTAAAAAGAACATTTAAATATCATCCTGTTTATTTTAGTAATTAAGGTCTTTTTGGATAGCCGGTTAATATCTTGTAAATTTCATATAATAAAACAGTTATCGACCTATTTTCAGGTGGATACGGTGATTTATCAACCCTCGAAAATGATAAAACCCTCGGCCTCCGGCCTCGGGATATATCATTTACTCGGGTTGATAACTCACCGTATCCACCTGAAAATAGGTCGATAATTGTATAATATTGACTCTGTGTTTCTAAAAATGAAAACATCGAGTCAATATGCTTTCTAAAAATGGAAACATTGAGTCAATATGCTAAATATCGCCCTCCATGTGACAGTGGATAACTTTTTTTTGCTTCTTGATCAAATTTGTTTAAACTTGGTCAGTTGTTGTTACATAAAATGTATGTACGTCTTATTCTATAATTTGGCACATCATATGTTGCAACAATATGCAGTAACCATGAAAACATAATAGAGGAATATTTGATTCTCTTAATGATCTGAAATAAGAGGTAACGTTAGCGAATGTTGGCTTACAGTTCCAGTTAATAAAGCAGTATGTTGTATCCAGCAGCACATCAGGAATAACAAAGCATCTTTTTGATTTGTTTGTAGTGGTGAGAGATGGATGTCCCAGACATAGACAGGAAAGAGGTTCGCCGACCAATGAATGCGTTCCTAATTTTCTGTAAACGCCATCGCACAATTGTACGAGAGAAGAACCCTCACCTTGACAACAGAAGTGTGACACGAATCCTTGGTGATTTGTGGGCTAACCTTCAGGACGAGGAGAAGTCGCAGTACACAGACCTCGCTAAACAGGTAGGCAGCCTCACTTAACAGGTAGACAGCCTCACTAAACAGGTAGGCAGCCTTGTTAAACAGGTAGGCAGACTGCTAGTACGTATCTTGCAAAGGGTTGAAGTCAACCCTCTTAAACTCTTAAGATGTGAGGAGTTACTTTTCTTTTAGCCAGTTCTGTTGTGCACTTGTATTAACTTTTAACAACATTGAATCCATAATACATATGTACATGATGTTTGTATGCATGGAAATATTGTTGGGCATCAACAAAAATTGAACATATAAGCATTGTTTTTAGAACTAATGTAGCAACTGTTTAAAATTTGATATAAGAGATTGATTAGTAGTAAGTACCTTCAAGTTGAAGTACAGATATATGTATAATTTGATTGTTGTTTTTACAGTACAAGGATGCGTTTATGAAGGCTAACCCGGACTATAAATGGCACAACCCTGACCGACTTGGCCACAGTCAGACTGTTAAACCCATCACCCGCCCATCTAACATCCGCTTAGGCCGAGACGAGAGTGACCTCCCCTTAGAGGGATCCATCACACCTGGAAAGCTGGCAGGTAAGAATGAGCTCAGCAGGTATCTCTAAAGGATTTATCAGGCTAAGGAACTAAAATGTAAGGATGAATATCTTTGTGAATCTTATCTGTGTTACAAACCGAGGGTACCTTGCAGATGTGGAAAGGTCCCACTTAACATTTGAAAGAGATTGACAATCTAGCTCTTTGAATGGTAACTTAATTAGACAATAATATATATTGCCCATCGCAATTTCAGCAACAAAATATTATATTACTGGAGCTTGTGAACATATAATGACTTCATTAAATATTTAGTGAGCCACATGAAACTATGTGCTCCCTAACATCAGTAAAATTTCAGACATATATTAAAGGGACATGAACCCAAAATAAGTTGTTCTGTATGTTTAGATATGATTTTCAGATATTTATTGATAGTTTCATTACAATGATTGGTTATCTAAAGGTCAGGAAAAAAATTAAAACATGGGGAATACCAACCCTAAATATTTTTTAAAAAAAATAGACGTCATATTCTATTTTTGGAACACAAAAAGAAAGCTGGTCAAAAACAAGGCTATAATGAACAACAACGTATGATGACAATTAAATTAAGGCAAGGAACATTCGTTTTCCATATTCTTAGAAGCTTTTCAAATTTACGATTGTTGACATATAGTGTGTAAGCCATATTTGTTAATATTCTTTATAAAGCAATTTGTTTTAGCGTTAGAATGATAAAAATTGAAAGTCAAACTTAAGTTTCCATTCGACTGGGAACCACGAAGGGGGTTCTTGTTAACGGTACATGTACATCACGCAAGTATAAAGTGGGAAGTTGCTCACGTCTCTTGTTTTGATGCGATGCATTTATATTTACCTCTTTTTCCAATCACGCATGTTACTGGCCCTTGCCTTACTTTTATAGGATTTTTTGTGTTCGCTTCACCCATGTGTTTGACTCAACAATTTGTTTACATTTACTAATAATTTGTGCAGTGCATAGTGGAAGGTCACTAAAGTTCAATGCTTCTATTTTTAATAACACTCAGCATAGGTTCTCGACTTGGTAACTCCAAAATATAGAAATATGAAATTTCCTTTCTAATTATTTCATTTGACATATTTGTACAATAATTGTACTATATTATTAAGTAAGGTATCTGGCCTGTCATAAATATGTATTTTACTCAAATTTCAAGGTTTTATTAGGGATATGTCCCTTTAAAATTGAACATATTTTAGAGTAACTGACAGTTATTGCCTTTAATATGCATTAATATCACTATTGAACCTTTTGAACCCTAGAGTTCACCAAGGTTTAACCTAAAAATTTGGTGCAGCCTAACATTAGTAAGCTCACATTAAATATGAGAGTTACTTAAGTATCTTATATATGGAGTTATTGCCCTTTGCAATCATTATGGGACCTTGTCATTAATCATGAGTTCAGTTTTTGTTGAGAAGTAAACAACTTTTCATTTCCGTTGTTTCCAGATCCCAGTAATATGGGCGGACTAAGCAACCTGTTAGTGGACAAGCCATTGACCCTTACAGATAAAGCATCGTCCTCCAAGTCTGCCACAACCCCAACCTCCTCAGTCGCTTCACTCATGGATTTAGCAATGGTAAAATATTGGACTTCCATCATATTGTAACATGTAACCTAATCACCCCCTGGAGACTCATTTAGATTCTCCTAAATTAAGGACTAGAATGGTTTATTATGAAGTTTCAGGTGTCAATGAGTTAAAATAATTAAATGCACCAGGTGAAGAATATATATTGTACTGAAATGTTGTCGATAATTGAATTGGAGCAAAGTTTACATGTAGAAAGTTTTTCCGGTTTCAGATGTGCAGCTCTGAGCTTAGCGAGGACCACATGATAAATCATGGACACCAGGAGAACTCTGAAGTTCTAGATCCTAAAACAAATTCAGAAATTAAGGTTGATCATGAGGACGTTAGAAAAAATGACAGTTCAGGGGATTCCAGTGATGCTGAGAGAGGTTGGAGTAGTAACCACAGCTGTGAGGAATATAACTTACCTAGGATTAGATCATCAACTGACAACATCTCTGATAAATCAGGGCTACCGTCAGGTGACAGAGAGGGCGTAGCAAAGGTAGAGGCTGGTCAGGGTAGGCTATCTAGTCCTGGTAAGTTTACAAGCTTATCAGGGACAATACCAAAACATCCAAGTGATGAAAATAAACCTAGTCTTCCCTCCTTCCTCACAAAAAGGTCTGCTCACGAGTTGATCCGAGGGGAGTCCGGATTTAGTGGGCGAAAACGCTGCTTTTCAGAAACAAGTGTTGACATTTATTCAGACAGAAGAAAGTTACCAGAAATGCTTGAAGGTAATAAGGAGGAAAGCTATCAGTCTTCTGAACGTGACTTTGGCGATGGAGACTCGGCAGAGGATGGGCTTCACCCGGTACGGAAGTCAAAAAGACGGAACAGAGGTCAAAGGTATCAGGAACTTATCAATGAAGGGATCATTCAGCCGTCCAAGGAGAGAATGGCCGTCATAAAAGTAGAAACGGAAAACAGTCGCAATGATCAGGATAGGTAATACTTCATAGAATCACATTGCTTCTGTTCTGAGTTAAAACACATAGCTTTCCTCTCCATCATGTTGATAATTCAACAAAGATTAAATATTTATCTTCCATTTTATCAGAGACATTGAAATTCAGTTTGATTTGATGAATATTGAAAGAAAATAAATACAAAACTAGTCAATTTTCATCTACAGAAAAGCAACATTTGTTTCATTCCTCATACACCACTGCCTGGGCCATCTTGACGTCTTGGTCGAAGCGCAAGGTTATAATGACATCACAATATATATTCACATTCAATCTCGTGCCACTTCAATAGTGGCCACTTCCTCTGTGTTCAGCCAATCCAAATCCAGTATTCTGTCACATGATGTACTAAATGTACTAAATGTCACTAAATTCTACTTATTCTGATTGTACAGTAGTGAAGAGGAAATGGTTCCCAGACCTGTTGGGGATCTCGGCTATGATGTCTTGTCAGTGTATCCCAGACAGATTCGTAAGAGAACTTGCTCAGAATCGGAGAAAACAAGATCAGTTCATGAAGACATGCAGCGATATAAAACAGGGTAAGATTATAAACACAGTGATGGGATTTACATATTGATAAGTTGGATACATTTGATATCATACAGGGCTTTTTCTAAGGGCTTTCTGGGGCCAATAATTTATACTAAATTCCCAAAAAATACAGTTTACTCCTGGATATCTCCTTCCCAATTCGCTAATTTCTTTCCAAAATAATGTAAAAAGGCCCTTTCCCCATTAAGCCCTGGTTGAGGAGCGGGGAGATAAAAGATAGACACTTGGAGGACATACACTGATGTATATTATATTATTCATATATGCATCAATGTACTAATTTATATGGTATTAAAGAAACTTGTTTTTCGCAACAATTTAGTTTTTGCAAATTCTAATCACTCATATTAATGATATAAAAATAAATTGTTATTCATATCAATCCATATTGAATGATTTTCACTAGATCTCCAAGGACTGATGGATGCATTTATTATGTCATCTGACCCGAATGGTCAAAATGACCTAAGTCATCATGCTTCGTCAATAGTCATTCATTCAAATGACTTCTTCGCAATAACCAAAAGGCCCAGATGCGGGGTACTCCTATTGGCCCCGTATCATGCTGGCATGAAGGACTACCAAGTCTTCAAATGAATGACCTTGACTATCATTCAAGGTCACGGGTCAAATGGGCTGAAATATTTACTACGTTCTGAAGTTACTGTGTACTTCAGTTCCACTATATGTTGTATTGTATAAGGTCAGATGACCATTTAGGCAGAGTTGTATTTCATCCACGTTATTTGTAAAAAAAAACCAATGAAAATAGGAGGAAAATGTTGCCTCCATATAATTATTAATTAATTGCCTCCATTGTATTGCACCCAGATATTTCTTGCTCACTTTCAGGGATTTTGATCTTGAGGCTCACATTGCAACACTGCCAGCATGCTCCCTGGAGAAGGTGTCTCGGAATTCCAAACGTCCTGCTGGGAAAGTCCGTTCTATGAGTGAAAGCTGTGGAAGGAATATGTCAGACACTATCAATGTGTTAACCTCAGCTCCATCGAATACACCAACTACAGGTATTACAATAGAACACATCAATGTATACATACTGGAGATGTGCCTAAGGGACAGCACTATAAGGGAACTATTAAAAGAGTTTTGTGCAAAAATAATACGTCTTTGATCAAGATTTCTTTGCCATGGTGATACTGCAAGTATGCATTCTTTTAATAGCTATAATGTTATGTTAGTAAGCTTTTTACTCCAGAAATTGTGCTAAATATGAATGTGCTAACTGCATTTTCTGTAAGCTGTGTATATCGCAATTATCATTATTTTCACGATGTCATCAACAATCCTGATTAAGCATCTGATTTTCCACTGGATGCTAAGCACTGAACATTGTTTTATTTTACTACAGTAGATGTTCCTGTTCCTGAGGTAGTATTAACTGTGCCACCTCACCTCAAACCTAACAAACAGGCCGAGCCTGTCACGGGGAGTCAGCGTCGCAAGGCAAGAAAACACTCAGTCACCCATCTACAATTAGTCCGACCACAAGGTGAGTTTGTAAAGTAAACAATTGCTCACTCATCTACATAGTCCGGCCACAATGTGAGTTTTTGGGATTTACAGAAAAAATGTTTTGCCAGATAGTGCGCTTCATCAGATGACATGAAATTGTTTTAATTATGCAAAAATAATCACGGTAATGCATGGTTTACAAAGGTCACTCTATTGTTGCCATTGACCTTTGCTCCAATGACTTTCTGTCCAGACATCTTGGTAGGGAGTACTTCCCAGTGGGCAGCGAATCTCCTCTAGGATGGACTGTATATGGTCATCACAATAATTTAATATTAAAACAAATTCACTATTTCTGTTATTGAATTTCAGAAAAAGTCAAGACAGAAGAAAGCAAACCTGAGAAGAAAGTAGAGCTTTGCCAACCTCAGTCTGGGATTGTTACAACTGCAAACAGTGATTCCCACCAGGATATGATAAAATCTGAGCTTACATGGGAGGCCAAAGGTCAGAGTTCAGTTGTTAAGGGCAATGAAACAGACAATCAGCAGTCAGATGTGAAGGAGGACAGAGGGTCTTCACCAAGCACACTAAATGCATGCAATATGATAGACAATATTCTCGTTTCATTAGCTGACAGAAAGGAAGAAACTTCATTAGGTGGTAAGCAAAACACTGAGGCTGGAAGTAAAAAAGACGATTCACTGCAGGAATCAGCAGTGTCCTTTCCTCCACTAAATACCATCAGAGGAGTTGCCTCCCTTCCATCAGAAACTGTTGCTATAGATACAAGCTCTCCACCAGTTACATCAGTTGTGGATACATCATCTTCACTGGACAAATCTAGTTTATCTGAGGTAGGCACGAGAGAGTTCACAAGCATCAAGAACTATGACCAACCAAAATCTTTATGCATTTTGCCTATGGCATCTAGTGTTGTTCCTTGTGTCCGAAGTGTGGATAGTGCTGCCACCTGTGTTCCCAATGCCATGGGAAGTAACTCTTCACAGTTAGATAATTCGTCCAGTGATAAGACGGCTGATAGCAGAATGAATAATAGTGATAATGTTTCAAATGTTCATGGTGCTATTACCATGCCGACTACAAGTGCAGCTAGCAGTTCCTTCATGTCCATGCCATGTGCCGAGGGGCCAATCACTAGTGCTGCCAGTGGCTCCTCCTACATGTCCGAGATCAAGTGTGGGTCAGGGCCGCCTACAAGTGTGGCTGGTGGTTCCTACATGACAGAGGTAGTGTGTGTCGCAGGACAAGAATACAAGGTGAACCCTCCACAGCCAGTGGCCGTCGTCAACTCATAGTATTTAGTCTAGGGGCCAAATTTGTTTGCACAAATGTTAATGCTATTGTGATTAAAAGATTCTGCCAAAGGATCTTCATGGGAAGGGTTGTGAAGGAAGTTATTGTTCAATGATACAACTTTACATTGAGGGGGGAATTCAAAGTTTATGTGGTGTATTGGGGGATAAGCTGTCAGCTCCATATCGATGACCTCCAGCATTGGATTAAACCTGAAATTACCTCTTTGTAGGTTGCAGCCAATAGAGACAGTTACATATAATATTTTTATTTTTGCCCGGGTCAATTGAAATTAGGCCTCAAAAATATTGGGGAGGGGCGCTTATGGGGACATAGGCACTTATTAGGTCAAATATGGTGGGGGTATGTGCTTTATTCTCAAAAGTTACAAGGCAAATTCATTGATTATTAGCTCTATGATCAAAGGAAACAATTTGATAACTGAGAAAAAAAAAAGATTAATTTATAATTTCAACACAATTAACTTCAGCTTTTCTCTCGTCTTGGTGAAGCTTAATTTATCATGCTGTGGTTTCTAAAGTAGAGTATCAAACCTTTGATTAAATTCTACAATTATAACCATAAATTAAATATACCAGGTAATTTTAGGTAATTACTTTTAATTAAAAATAAAAATAAAAAATGCCAAATTTTATAATTTTATCTATTTAATGTAATGATGGTGTGACTTTTCTTTCCAGTGTGATTAACAATGAGTAAGCTAGATCTACTTTCCATTTATAGATATTGTTAAGGAAGGTATTGTAGATATATGCAGGTTTTACATGTATACAAGTACAGAAGTAACTGATCCCAGATCAATTACACATTTTGTTTCATTTTAAAAATTATTTTTTTTAATACTTTTCTTTTTTGTTTAAATCAACACTTTTAAGAGTACTTTTATTGATTTATTGATAATCAAAGAGTTTACTAATTATTACCATAATCTAGATAATGCTTTGACGTTTGATAGCTAATTTATCTAAATGTTATTTCAGATTGTACAGCAATATTTTATGAAATATTATTTTATTCCCTTACCTAATTGTAGTTTTTCTGCATGGAATTAATTCTAGAAAACTAGAAACGTTTGACATGTAGACATAGGCTGATGGCTAAAATTGTACATTATATTAGTGAATTAAAAAGTATTGATGTTCGAGATACGGGTAAAACTGATTCCAAGAGTAAATATTTCAGCATTTAGATAAGTGTTGTATGATAATGTATCTGTGGAGTATGTGGAGTATGGCAGGTTATATATTAATTAAATTTGTAAGTTTCATGAAAATTTGTGCAATAGGTCAAGGGCCGAACACTGTTCGACGAATACATGGGTAAAATGTATTTGATGCAACGAGGACATATTTCTGTTCGAGAAATAAGGGGTATTCGACGAATAGCTGTTCGGCATCGGGTTTTGTTACTTAGATTATTAGAGACGTCTAACAGTTCGACGAATAGGGGGTATTCGAGGAATCCAGGTTCAAAAGGGTTTAACTGTATACAAAATAAATTTGTAAATTGATGCAATCTTGTTTCAAAAACAATTTTAAAATGGAATGGTCATATGTATAAGTGCTTAAATTTTAAATTACACAATGATATTATTGTGTCGCATGAAATGAATTTAATGAAGTGTTGACTAATTAAACATTACCAGACCTAGCTACCAGATGAGGGGTTTCATTATATATATATTATCTTTCATCAGAGGCGGTATAATTGCAATTTCATGGGGTACTTTTCCATACCACATCCAGGTTCAACTTGCGAAAAGTACCAGGTACCGCCTGATATTGAAACCCCTGCAAAATCATGAAATTGTTTATAATCTAAGACTACATGATTTTAGACTATTTCTATTGGCCATTTACATATAAACAACTACTTCAAATTCTCTGAAGCTAAGCATGTGATAGCACTCATAATGCAATGGAAATATCCTATTAGTATAGGAATTCAAAACTGTACAAATGATGGGGCTGACCCCCGGGGGCCTGAGGGGGGGGGCAAAAGGGGTCAAATTAGCTATTTTCATATAAACGACTTCTTCTCTGAAACTAAGCATTGACTAACACTCATAGTCATATTATATTGATAGCACCATTATATGGTTGGGATTTAAGATTAAACTAATATCATCGTCTGGTCAATTTAGCTATTTCTGATTGTAAGAGTTTTTGTGATAAAACAAAAGTCCAGGTGAGCAATACAGGCCCTCTCGGCTTCTTGTTTATTTTGTTATTATTTTTTTTTTTTCTGTTAAGAATTTCATGAAATTGCCATTTTAATTCTTTGATACAATATAAAAAATCAATACAATTTACAGAAGCTGGTGATTTTTTTATAAACTTGATATTCTTGTAAATTATATAATTGATACGTCTATATACAGTATAATCATTCATGTCAAACTATGGCTTGTTATTTTGTCTTTAGGTGCCTCTTATGTCTACACCTATTATTTATTCTGTGTATTTAAAGTTGATCATGCTCGACAGAGATACTTTATTTAGATTCCACCCTACTTCTCAGTTTTTTGTTTCCAGCCCAAACCCTAACCCTACTACCAAATACCTTAGAAATCTTATCCCAAATAAACTAAACCTGAAGAAATTAAAACTTTAACCCTCAATAATCCTCTTTACTGACAATGCTCATCTCATGTTTTTTGGTATTTCAAATCTATATTACACTAGAGATATGTATAATATATTTGTGCTTACTGTAAAACCAGTTGTGAATCTGTCATTGGTATATATATATATGTTTGAAGTAGTGCTAGTGTACTACATTTTCTAGTGTATCAGCTTAAAGCTGCACCTTTTTTAACATGAAAAATGATCGGCAGTGCAGTTTATACGTGATAGTTACAGAAAGGACGATACCTGGCTCATCTTGCCAATTGGTACTTTGAAGCGTACAATATTTGTTACAAAAGTGAGACTGTTGGTCGTAAATAATCAGTGGTGTCAGTTGACAGAACTTAATTAACTTATCAGCTTAATAGATGGAGCCTTTGGTGATATAAGGTCACTTCTAGCTATCTGGGGACCTAAATTGAAGTCGGGGCACTCGACTGAAATGTTTCCTTGTTCTAGCTTTTTCAATGCCTGTTGTTGGTAGTGGTCAATTCTGTAATAGGACTTTAGATATCACAACTTTAAACCTCCGAACACTAGATTAAGACTTTTCCAATTGAGCAACCATTTCACCAATGATGGATCAGGACCAGCTAGTCCTTCTACATATAAAGTATAACTATGTATATATTACCAAGTCGCCTATAAGTTCATTAAGTAATTATTTACCTGGCAACTTGCTTTATATATATTCCGTACATGATCCATACATAGACTTTTATACATACCTAGACTTCAATACCTTTAGAGCAAAATGGTTTATGAGAATAGTGCCATAATATCATGATCAATAGGATATGAATTCAGCAAACCATGAGTTATGGCTATACATGGCTTGGTTCAACCTTTGAGGAAGATCACTATGATATATGATACAGATCCAAATCTGGTTGTGCTGGGTCTGTTATGTGCTGGTTGTGTTCACATATATAAGTCTGTTATGTGCTGGTTGTGCTCCCAATTCAATATATACATGTCCTAAATGTGTATCACATACAACTGGGCTTTATATAAATATCAGAACACAGCTATGCTGACAAACATTGGTTATAATTCTAGCAAATGCCAAATGGTGGCTATTGTATGTGTTTGAAGATATTCCCAGACTCGGGTTTTTATTCTGTAACCAAAGTCTTAGCTCACAGCTAATAAAGCCATCATAAGTGCTTTCTTTTATTGGAGTTATGTTCCCTGCATTATTTGACTGTACCATGTATAACTTCAGTTGTTTTAGTGCAGCTATACAGTAACTGTTGGCCTGGCTACATACATGTAAAAATATATAACATTGATTACTTCTATGTTTATACAATGTATGATATAGTTGAGCTCTGTTAAATATGTTATCTATTAACAGAAGTTTTTTGAGTCATTATCTAAGCAGCAGACTTCTTAATCATAAGTTTCCAAGTGTTAAATAGAAGGCTGTGATCACATTTACTTCTACATGCAGTAGGATTACAATAATTTATGACTTTGACTCACATCTATAGATGTGTGTTCAAGTAAAACTGAGAATATACTCTTTAAAACTTTGCCCACAAATAATTATTATACAAACTTTTATTAAACTTTAGCTTTAGAATATAAAACTTTGCCTATTAAAAAAGAAGTTGTGTCATTAATTTCTATAAATCTACAGTTGTTCTGTGGGTGACATATGTAATAGTGTATAGTCATAAGACTTTAATTTGTTACAATCTTTATATGTAATTTTTATTTACATTGCTAAAGGATTGATCTGAACATTTAATGTTTTCCTTATATTCAGAAATGCTATGGTTTTAACTGGTACTATATTTTAATGTGACTGCTATATTTTAAGGTGTCTGGAATGACTGTTGAAAAGAATGTGTTGATATTAATCACATGAATGCTAGTTGTAGAAGTTTTAATGTAAAAAGTATAAAGTATAGTGTCCTCTCAGTACTGCCAAGGCACTATTAAGTATTAAGTTTCTGTACAAATCATGCATTGTTTATATTGATGTATATGTTGATATGCAAATGACCATTAAAATGGCATTATTTACTACATAACAGCGGAAGGTATAGCAGTCTTGAGATATGGTTGTTGGATGAACTTTCAAGTTATGAATTGTTATTGCCGGTGCAAATAGGTGCACATGATTCAAATATCATGAACGAGAGTGTACATTTGTTATTTATGTAATTTCTGATTTGTTATCATGCTGAACTCGATAAGAAAAACTGAGAAATAAATTCTTCTTATTAAAGTATCTTAAATGTTTTGTTATTCACTAGCAGTCATATTTTTAGCTTACGTCTGGAAGAGAGGTGGCTTATGGAATCACTTTGGCTTTGTCGTCGCAAATCTCAGGTTACGATTTGGTGTATGTGTTGTAATACTGTTATCCATAACAACTGACGATGATTTCTACAATGATGTTGGATTTTGATTGTAGTGATGAGTACTGACAATCATTTAAGGAGAAAACTGTTGAATGTTGAGAGTTTCAAGAGGCCCAAAGGGCCGACAATGGCCAGGTTAATGTTTTGGTGCAAGTGTTGTAATACTTATAACCGTTGCAACCGACATTGATTTCTACAATGATTTTGGATTGTAATTGTTGTGATGAGTGTGAACAATCTGTTAATGGAGAAAATGCTGGATTATGAGAATTTCAAGAGGCCCAATGAACCGAAAAGTTAAGTTAAAATGTAATGTCATTACTGTATTCATAATACCGGTAAGTTACAAAAAACATGAACTAAATCAACAAACCTCCAGAGGCGATCATTTCCGTTCTTAAACAGCTCTTGTTTAACATGACCATAATTCAGGTTTTTAAGCTTCCATTAAAGGTTACATAGATCTAATGTTTTGTAATATTCTTCAAGAACACAACGTAAGGAGACTAGAACTATCATTGTATGTACCATTCAATTACACAGGCTGCTCTTCAAACCAACATGGGACAGTTTAAAAACATTTACATAATATGGTCATTGGTTTTTCATCAGGTATTTCGCCTTAGCTCCCCACCTTCTAACACCAGCTGCACCGCCTTAAAATGAATTTGGCTCTTAGGATGGTAAACTGGAGGTAATGGCCCAGACATACATTCGATGTCACAAGTTCAGATATACTATAAAATTCTTACTCGCCTGTACATTACATGTTCATTGCAATAGTCAGACACAAATATAACTACCTGTAGTACATGTCAAAACATTGTACATCGATTAAATTTCTAAACATGAAAAGGTCAAGAATGCAATAAAAGTCACTTTTCTTTCGCTAGCGCTTTCAGTGTTGACCCATCTGCAGGCGAAGATTTTTTAATTGAAAAACATCCCCTGAAGATGGGACAAGACTGTTAAAGCGGTAGCGAAAGAAACGTGATTTTTTGCTTAGTTGATTTTTTTTATATTTAGATAAATACATGTTCATGTATATATACATTTGTACATACATCTAACCAAAAGATAATTTCAAAACGATTGTGAAAAAAAGTTCAATAAGCTGATGTAAATTACGCTATGAAATTGTGGCAGTACATGTATTTATGTTTCAATTACGTACTTGTAATGTAGTTCACGGAACTTGCACATATTTCATAGAAAAATCCAACTACCTTTTCATTTGTTGTCGAACACAACTGCTTCAGCTTTACTATGACATAGTCCAAGGGTGAGTATAATGACAGTGATAGTAACACTTGTGTGAAATACTAATGCTAGTAGCTTTAGTATGTTTGTCCAGTTTCCACTAATCCGTTCTTTTTCACAACAATGGCCGAAAAAACTGACCGACTTTTTACCCAAAAAATAATCGATTGTTGATGTAGATTTATAACCCTGTAATGATAATGATTGTCATAAGAAGTCAGTGAGTTATCTATGCCTATCAGGAGAACATGGAAGGTCGCATCAGAAAGGCAAAGCTCGATAATTCGACCATAGTGATAGTAAGCAAATCTTTATCAATATCTACAAATTCAGCTTACCGCTATCAGTTTCCCTTGAAAGGTACACATTTGATAATGACATAAATATTGAGCGTAGGGGATTTTTTTTCTCTTTTACGTATTCCTGGTTTACTTGACAATACTACATGCAGGTGCTAAGAATAAAAAAGAATACTAGATCTCCATACAAAAACTGAATTTCAGTTGTGGCCAGTAACTAAAAGTCAGATAAATGTTATATACGATGTACTGACTGGTGTCCAGTGGAAGATGTTTTTCCTCCGTTTGATGATAAAGAGTGACATTTTATAACTTGACGACTGTGAGATTGTTACATCTAATACACACACACAGGCCTAGGACAGCTCCCGTGATGTCGACCATTAATGCCTGCTATGGTTGGGTGTTCTTGTGAGGGCTTGCTACTATGACAAAGGATGACATCTATACATATTATATTAAGTCTCTTGCTGATGTCTTTTTTTCTAATAGTATAGATGAACTCTATCTGACTCTGTGGATCTTTTAATGTGAAAGCCAGCCACTACAAACTACCCCAGTTCTCTCCCACCAAGCGACCGGATAAGTTGGACACGCCCATCTTGTAACCTGATTTTGATCCACATGTACTTGAATAATCAGTGAAAATTGAAATATTAGTGAAAATTGCCTTACAATTTGTAAATTGGTGTTCTATAAATCAACAGTTTGCGTCAGTTATGGTCTTCAGCATCTTGTTGTCCATTATAAATCATTGATATTTTAATTGATGTACATTGTGTGATCGGTTGAAGTGTTGGATTTGTCCGACGTCATTAACTCTACTAACAAGACCAGATATGCGACATATTTATCTGCTTCAGTCAAATTGTAATGTCATTTACGTCATCCTTTAAACATGTCTCGAAGTTTTTATAATAAAATTGAACACAAAATACAAGTAGGACATAAACAAATATTTTATGGCGAATCCCTACAAAAAATATTAATTAAATGTTCTAGAGATGTAATAATTCCACGCTTTAATGGCGAGTCCAAATTCCAGGTCGGTTTCAGACCAAGCCACAATCTCAAGTAATTTATGATATGCAAGTCACAATCTCAAATAAACGTTACTATACCAGTCACAATCTCAAATAAACGTTACCATACCAGTCACAATCTCAAATAAACGTTACCATACCAGTCACAATCTCAAATAAATGTTACCAGACAGGTCACAATCTCAAATAAATGATACCATGCAAATCACAATCTCAAATAAACGTAACCATACAGGTCACAATCTCAAATAAATGTTACCAGACAGGTCACAATCTCAAATAAATGTTACAATGCAAATCACAATCTCAAATAAATGTTACCATACCAGTCACAATCTCAAATAAATGTTACCAGACAGGTCACAATCTCAAATAAATGTTACAATGCAAATCACGATCTCAAATAAATGGTATCATGTAGTCACAATCTCAAATAAATGTTACCATGCAAATCACAATTTCAAATAAATGGTACCATACAGTTCACAATCTCAAATAAATAATGCCATGCAAAGTACAATCTCAAATAAATGATACCATGCTAATCACAATCTCAAATAATGTTACCGTGCAAGTCACAATCTCTTAAAAAATGATACCATGCAGGTCACGATCTCAAAATAAATGTTACCGTGCAAGTAATAATCTCTAAAAAATGATACAGTGCAAGTAACAATCTCAAATTAATGATACCGTGCAAATCACAGTCTCAAATAAATGTTACCATGCAGGTCACAATCTCAAAAAAATGGTACCATGCAAATCACAATCTCAAATAAATGTTACCATGCAGATCACATTCTCAAATAAATGATACCGTGCAGGTCACAATCTCAAATAAATGATACCATGCAGGTCACAATCTCAAATAAATGATACCGTGCAAATCACAATCTCAAATAAATGATACCATGCAAGTCACAATCTCAAATAAATGTTACCATGCAGGTCACAATCTCAAAAAAATGATACCGTGCAAATCACAATTTCAAATAAATGATACCGTGCAGGTCACAATCTCAAATAAATGATACCATGCAGGTCACAATCTCATATAGGCCGAAATGTACCATGCAAATCACAATTTAAAATAAATGTTACCATGAAAGTCACAATCTCAAATAAATGATACCATGCAAATCACAATTTAAAATAAATGTTACCGTGAAAGTCACAATCTCAAATAAATGATACCATGCAAATCACAATTTAAAATAAATGTTACCATGAAAGTCACAATCTCAAATAAATGATACCATGCAGGTCACAATCTCAAATAAATGCTACCATGCAAGTCACAATCTCAAATAAATGATACCATGCAAGTCACAATCGCAAATAATTAATGCCGTGAAGGTCACAATCTCAAATAAATGATACAGTGCAAATCACAGTCTCAAATAAATGTTCCCATGCAAATCACAATCTCAAATAAATGATACCGTTCAGGTCACAATCTCAAATAAATGATACCATGCAGGTCACAATATCAAATAAATGATACAGTGCAAATCGCAATCTCAAATAAATGTTACCATGCAAATCACAATCTCAAATAAATGTTACCATGCAAATCACGATCTAAAATAAATGTTACCATGCAAGTCACAATCTCATTTTTTTTTTTTTTTTTTACATTTATTAAGTTTTATAATTTGAATTTGTTTTACAGAAGGGGCAGAGAAGAGAGTTTGATATTTATAATGTAAATGCGTATTTATTTGTATAAATTAAACAAGCGAAGTTTAGAGTCAGTCGAGGAATTTAATGAAACTGAACATGTCTTCTTCCACCAGCATTGATAGACCAGTTAAGATCGCATTGACATTTTTCTTGATAATCTTTCTTACGTTGATCTGTTGAATTTAAATTTAAAGGATTTGTGCAGTCAAAAATGATAATTTCAGTTTATGTTGGAAATGGCTTTATTAGACCATGTAGAAACCTCTCCGTGTCGCGCGCGACCGGAATAACCTGTAAACCGCCGATATCGAGGTCAAATTTTCTGACCACCCGATTATGCATATTTTCTAGCTCTAAACCGTGTGACGTCACAATAGTCCGTGGCTTATAGCTGTACTATAACTGATGTGCTATCACTTACATCGACGGTCACAGGAAAAGCCGATCAAAGATTTTTTATGATTACTTTTGAGTGAAGTTAATCGTACAATAACTTTGGCTCGAATATAAATAACTAAAAGAGTGAAATTCGATGTTTCAAATACACTAATTTATGCTCTAATAGCAGGTATCTTCGTGTAATTATGAAAGAAAATCCACACAGAAATAAAAGTTTCAGATTTTTTGTCGAGGAGTTCAGCAACGAATAAGCTTAAATTAGATAATATTTTCCTGTAGGCTGTATCTTTGATACATTGTGAATAGCAAAGTTTGTGACTGTAAAATGAAATTTTACGTAACAATTTAAGAAATCCTTGATTAAAGCATCAAGGATATGTTGCTTGACATACGTACACATCGATGATTGATAATTACAAACATTGTGTTGTGTGTTGCTAACCGAATAAATCGAGATACATTTATTACAATACTGTAAAACGTTTCAACATGTGGTAGAAAGAATTTACTTTTGATATTATAAAAGATCAAATAATTGAGATATTAAGCAAAACAAACTATTTTGCAGACCGTGCGGTCGCTTTCAATTTAATTTTTAATCATACGAGTTGATACACCGATATTATAGATATATAATTAGCCATGCCTTTGGTTTGATGGTTATGTAATACCTTGACCAGGATGTTGTTTACCTGTACACAACGCCATTCATCGAACTCACCTGTAATTACCTGGCCGCGGGCAATTTGCTATTCGGTGGACTATATCGGGTATTTGCTATTGTCTTACTGTCAATCAGGTTAGGACATCCGTTAATTGGATTGTGATTTGAATTATGGAAACCCCGTACATCTATGCTCTAGGTTTTTTTTATTGTCACCTCCATTTTTAAAATGAAGATGTAAAAGCAAATGGAAGTAAAATATACCTGACCATACCTAGGAATATATATTACAAACACATATATATGTCGTACACAGGTAAAACAAAAATTGGAAGGTGACTTATTCAGAAACAAAAATGGTTCTAAGAACTATTTCAACTAAAGGTTTAACCTTAAAAATTATTCCAGTCTAGTACTGTAATTACGGAATCGTGGCATATACCAATCTTCCGTAATTTCTAAGGTATTAGTAAAAATTCTAAGCATGTATTTTCACCGTTTCGAATCTAAATGTACAACATTATCACACTAAATATGCTTATTTAAATATCACTTAGTATATTTTTAAAAAGGTACAAGATATTATATCTTTTTATAATGCCTGTATACAAGTAATTTCAATTTTCATTTGAACACTTTATGTGGTTACTTTTTGGATTATACGATAAATGTTCATATATCATACTATTAAATCACGGTATGATATACAAAACGGTCGACAATGAATATATGTATACTATTTTAAGGATTTAGTATAATTTTGAAATAATGAATTTAAATCTACACTTAAACTGATACCATTGATGTATTTCTGCTTTTTAGTAAACGTTATGGATAAAGTTTCAAAGGCAACAATATAGATATACATATTATTTTCGGTATAAATTCGGTACTGTTACTCCAATATCACATAACTGATAACCGTCCACATTTTATTTTTACTCAAAAACTGTGCCGTGTTTGCATCGTTATAGCAGAAGTTTGAAGTAAAAACACGGATTCTAGATATATTCATGCTAAATTTTGGGATTTTACTCGTAAAAGATAGTGTTACATTATAGTGGTGTAAATGGAATGTTTTGAAAATGAAAATATCTACATCATAAAGCTAGAGTAACCATTTACTCGAAAAACTCAAATTGTAGATCTAACGTTATACGTACATGTATATGTGCTATATACATGTATAGTACTAGGCTTACCTTGTGTAGCCGCGGACTACTCTGACATCACAAGACCACGTGACCACCTAGCTCATTATCTCTGAACCGTAGTCGACGCTACCCGTAAATCACGACCAAAACCAACCGATAGCGATAAAAGATAGGCGATTTGTTGGGTGGGACTTAATTTTTCATTCATCCAAAGCAATATCCTGACGTATTATCAAAAAAAAATTTGGCTGCACAAATCCTTTAATCTAAATTTAAACTTATTTCATTTTAAATACATATAACATACATGAGTACATTAAACTTACATATGACAATATATTACCTTTGTGCAAGATGACGAAGAACGCAGTCAATGTAATACAACACAAAATATTATAAACATTACAATAACGCATGTTTAATAATTCTGTCATGAGAAACCAAGAAAAAAATATCATATAACAACAGTTACAATTGTAGTTTTTAAACTACATCAATTAATAACATAAAAAGGTACTGGTGATGAGAAAACTGATGTACGATTTGCTACGTTAAAGACATGTGTATAAATATACTAATTAACAATTTAATATTACCTTTTTCTAGCCGTTGCCTGAATTCAATATTTACCAAATATATCTCTATTTTGTGAGATTGGTTCTCATCAGTGGATGGCTAATGTGTTATACACATATGGACTTTATAGCCTGTATCTGTTGTGGAAGTAGAACCAATATCACCAGACCAAGTATATTTAGAGTCATTTCACAATAATTTCGGTTGTTACATTAAAAATAAGAATGAAATGCTAATTTATAGAATTACAAAATTTATATCTTTTTTAACATTATTCTGAGTAAATGGGCATGTTACTGATGGTAATATTTTGATCGAACCACAGTGGTTCAATAAATATAGATTCTTCTGTATTTAGATTGTAAAGTAAAAGCAGGTCAGCTAATACCTCATTCCAAAATAAACTCTTAATATTCTTGGACTTTTGACTTAAAGATGCTCCACCACTGACAAATGGTATTTTTTCACTATCAAAAATAGGAGCAGACGATTTAGTATTTTTCTTCAGTTACACTAGTTACTTACTTTACATCATTACCACCATTGAAAAGTTTGAGCTTCTAATTTTACTTCAAGTTAAAATTACAAAAAATAATTAATTGCATCCCGAAAGAATTCCGAGGCACTATATCCTATATGGAATGAAGTACTGATTGCGCACGCCCCGAAGGCAAAATAAATCATTTTATATTATTTTTTTGTGTTAATTAGACATAAATATACACGATTAAACACCAATTATTGTTCAAGTGATAAATATCATTTCTGCTCTGTCAGCGGTGGAGCATCTTTAAAAAAATCTGAGCCAAATATGAATAATGATGTTTTGATTTTATCAAGGCTTGTTTCATTGTGATTCCAAGTATTGTGACTGCTTATTAATCGCTTTATCAAAGAAAACATTTACACACTCGATAAAGATATCCATATTTATCAACGTCAGGCCAGCTTCATTATAATTTAAAAAAAAATATATTTCTAGAGTCTCAGTCACTCTTACCACTTCAAATACCATCTATTTTATTTTTTTCATAATTAAAGGGACAATTCAGCCTAAGAGAACATTAAAATTTGTACATATATCGGAAAACCCCAGTTCTAATGGAGATTAGATCAATCGGTTTTACTGTGATATGCCAGAAAATCCCATGGTGGTAAAATGCGTGTGAAATTACACATTGTGGTCGAACATCTTGTATGACGAACCCTGTCCCTTGCTCGTAAAGTAATGCAAATTTTGTCTAGAACTGCGCAAATCGCTCTGACAGTAGTGTGTTCACCTAATAAGGTGAATTGTATTGCCTAAAAATCATTTTATCACCTCCTCAGTGGTTGTATAGTTCATTTGTTTAACGAGCGTGACTTTGGCTCTGGTTTGGGTACAGCGTACTGTACATATTGTACCTGCTATCACACTGGTATCAATTAAAATACTAAACAATGACGTGGAATTTGTCAATATTTTATGTGATATGTTTCATAAGAAATGTAGATCAATACATTTATGCCATATTTTGCTTCTTGGTTATGTGAAAGAATTATCCGAGTGAATTTTCCCTTTAAATATGTCAAGCCACCATTACTTTGTGATTTAACGTGTTTACGCCCCGTTTGTTTTTTCTACCGTGTAAAGAATATTTTCTTTTATCTGACATTGTCATGGAAATACGTAACAAACATAGACATCACGCACTGAGTTATATCGCAGTGTAATACAATATATCTTATATACTGTCTTACTCTGACAACAGCACACGACTACCTTAAAGCATCGTTTACACGAGGAAAGTATTTCTAATACTGAATTAAGACATAGTTATAAAATACCACATGTTACGTCAATGAAGAGTGGTTTATTTTGATAGGTCTTACCAGGGCATTATGAAGTGATCTTATTACATTTCCATTGCTACGCTTTCGATGTCAAACATTATTTTAACTTGACATACACTTTATGTAACATTTGTCAGGTATACATTAAGAGCAATGGGGTACATGCAAAAAATCAATTTGATTTTTAATCAAAATAAATTCCATCTCATTAGGTCAATACTTCACACGAAAAATAAAACGATTTTTTATATACTACATTTTTGTGACGGCTTTATTGGAAGGTTTAAAAGCTATTGTGTTATAATCAGGTGTATTTACAATGACTTCATGTGAATCTGAGGGTATCGTGCTGTATAGAAAATTCGCATTGTAATTGATATATATAGCTTTCACACGAAATTTTACACGTCATGGTTTATTGAACATGACAACATACCCGGTTATAGAAATAAGTACAGCTGTTCCCATAAATATGATATACATGTACCAATAAGAATCGACCTCACTATTGCACAATATTTTTTATTTTTTTTTAATTTTTTTTTTAAGTCTTTGGTGGAGACATAAGTTCGCCAACGTTTTAGTAGACGTTCTTGATATTAAAGTGGTCAGCGAAGGGAAACCGTCTTTACATTGGACAATAGTTTTAAATCGTTTTACAACTTTTTTGTTCGCTGGCCATTCACCGTATCGTTGTACCCGGGCTGTGCCAATACTTAACTAGCGTTGTTATATGATAACCATCACTTTCGATGTGACTTCTGACACAATGGGGCCTCCTCCGTGGCGAAGTTATGCACCCATAGTATGTATAATATTAATGACAGCCGGAGTCCACGACGTACAAGGTAAGATAAGCATGGTTTACTTCTAGTTGTGTATTCATAGTAAACTTATATTCATTTGGTTTCCATCAAGTGTTTTCAATGGTTAATTTCCTTTAATTCATAAGTATGGATTGCCATTTGGAATATATTAAATAAATGTATATGTATTTTGGTGTATACAGTATGTTTAGTCTGTTTGCTGCTTAGGTTTTCATATAAAATATTAGATTTTATTCTGTTTCTCCCCCATATTGCTTTGTTAGGTCAATGTTTTGTCAATTAATTTAAAATATAATTCCTAATATCTACAGCTGTACATTTTCATGTACATATCAAAATAAACAATATGAATCGATGGATGATATGCTTTTCCTCTACACTGCAACTGTCGTTTCTGTCACTGCTGAAAACAGTAAAATTGGATATACATTTCATAGCGTCTGAAAATAATGAGTTTTATATTTTCATATGCCTCATACAATGTATTCTGTATTGATGTGTGACAGCGACCGTCACGTCGTACACGCACAAAAATGTGTACTTAAAAAACATGTACCGTGACCCCTCGTATGACACTTCATACACACGTAATGGAAAAAATATACATGTACATGAAAAATGTGTACCCTGGTAAATCATATTTCCATACATTTGTACGTCAATAACACAGATAATACACTTTCCCTAGATGTGTATGTGTGAAATCTAAGCTATTAATATGTTGGTTTTAATCATTATCCATCTTTTTCTAAACATGAGCTTCAAAATACTAACACAGTAATGATAACTTAATGTCTAAGTTTCAATAAAAGTAATAAGCGTCGAATAAAATGATGTTTTAATGTTGTTAAATTCGTAGTCCAATATTCTTCAGTAATCTACGTGACGGTTACAAAAGATTAACATTATATCAGCAATTATTTTTATCTTAAAATCCAATAAAGTCATATTTCCATAACTGTATTGTGTAGATTTGTAAATCGCATTGGAATAGCTTCACACCTTTGCGTACTAAACAACTAACTCCTCTAAGAAATGCTTCCTTGCCATGCTTAGAGGTTACACACATTTCCAAGATGATTGTACATATAATTAGTGTCACGGTACACATTTTTCTAATATGCGTGTTCGAGGTGACGGCCGCTGTTGGCCATCGTAGAAATAATATTGATTTTAACCTTTTAACCTATTGTGAGGAAAACAGCATTTTTTCCATACTTGTGGTATTATCAGATTATAAATACATGTATGTAGATAAACACGTGTATGCACGACCGGACGTTCCCGAGTCCTGTAGCTGCTACAGTGTACGTCAGTGTACAGTGTGTATATTGTAGATCTCAGTATTGTCAACCTTGTTCTAAGCATTGAACTGCATTCAGTTGGCAATCATGGTAGCATGAATGCCAACTGGACGGTGGAAATGTAATGAAACGCGCAATCGCTTCATGTTGAATTTGCCATTGTCTAGTTGGCATTCGTACTTCCATAATTGACATTTAAATGCATTTCAATTCTTATATTACATTTTATAACAGTTTTATGATAAAATATGACAAGTGCTCATTGTAGCAACTGCCTCGCGCAATGGCGAGTTACCGCTGCACTCGACAGTCAACGCAGTGGCAACTGCGCAGTGTAGCAAGTGCGCGGACGTAGTAGTTATATTAAAGATGCTCCACCACTGACAATTGGTATTTTTCACTATCAAAAATAGGAGCAGTCGATTTAGTATTTTTCTTCAGTTACAAAAGTTACTTCTTTTACATCATTAACACCATTGAAAAGTTTAAGCTTCTAATTTTGCTTCAAGTTAAAATTACTAAAAATAATTAATTGCACCCCGAAAGAATTCCGAGGCACTATATCCTATATGGAATGAAGTACTGATTGCGTATGCACCGAAGGCAAAATAAATCATTTTATATTATTTTTTGTGTGTTAATTAGACATAAATATACACGATTAAACACCAATTATTGTTCAAGTGATGAATATCATTTCTGCTCTGTCAGCGGTGGAGCATCTTTAATGTTAGCTAGGTATCATATGTATTTGTTAGGTCTGTGAAAAACAATACGGCATTTATAAAAAGTTCTGACATTTATTGATCAAAATAAAACGCTTTTACATATACTGATTATTTTGACAAATGCTATAGAATTTATTAGTCTAAGAGTTATTAGATTTTCGCTACTGGTTGTACATACAGTAGATCCCGAGAGACCATCGGAGATAACCAGACCAAATGGAACACCTTTTAGATATTTGATACAGAACTTTTATTTTGTTATACAAACTACGAACAAGTGATCTACACTAAACTGGTTGTACATACAGTAGATCCCGAGAGACCATCGGAGATAACCAGACCAAATGGAACACCTTTTAGATATTTGATACAGAACTTTTATTTTGTTATACAAACTACGAACAAGTGATCTACACTAAAATAAAATCACTAAATAGTATTTGTGATCAATTTTAGATGTCTTTTTTGTCTTCCCTATTCTCTATTTAGATATGCCACAATGAAATAATGTCGTATGCTAACCCTAAATATAGCTTATTAATTAATGTTTTAAAACAAGAGAAAAAACTCACTGAAAGGGGTATTTTGGACATATTTTGATATACCTAAAATCAACAACTTTAAATATTTGAACTTTCTTTAAAGGAATTTAGTTATTTTTAGCATGTCCGAATATATATGTAAACAAACGATATTTCGGAGATGTTCCATTTCGCGTACTCGGACCTGCTGAAACAAATGGCTAGAGCAGACATGCCTTCACACATTGTATCTCTACAAACACATGCACTGTAAACATGATGTGAATAAAGTTATAATGACACCCAAGTGACACTATACCATTGCTGACTAATCTATGCTGTAAAATCCTCATTTGGTCTCCATGTTGTGGTGTACATGGACATGACGTATTCAATACATGCTTTGTAAGATGATAAAGGACACCAGATATTTGAGATCAGTTTCCTTATATGCAACTGTCTATTTATATTTCTCCAGAGCTACATAACTGCGTATGTGTAATAAAGGTTGTTATCTGGTAAATAAAAACCTGACGTTATGTAGGCTAAAATGAAGTGACATAAGATCTTTTGAAAACTTTGTGTTTTTGTTTGTAAGACAGACTTACAATTCATTACATTATGTATGAACTCTATTTATCAAAATAATTTCGGTCGTTTCACTTAAATCAAACCTTTACCTCGTCATGAAGCATATTGAATATAAACTCCGAAAACTCCATTTGTTTGACACAGGTGTACAGAGAAACTAATATATTGCTATTCTTATTTAGATAATTTAGTTATGTAGGCCTGAGTGTTGGGTATACAACATATATTTGAACGAAATATATTTATACCGAATAAGTAAATGACATCATATCTTATATTGATTAAAATATATATCAAATTTTTCGTATCTTATCTAGCCGTAATTCTTATCTAAATAATAGTTTTTATAAAGATCACCAGCTGTTTGAGTAAAGCTAACGTATGTGTTTGTTTGTTTTAATTACTTGGATTTTTTATATTAGTATACCGAATTAAATTAAATGATTACTTATAATATAATTATATATTTTAAATATATTTAAAATAAATATCAATTTGTCCATTTCTTATCTAGCTGTAAGTCTTATTTAAATAATAGTTGTGTTATAAATATCGTCAATTATTTAGTTGAAGCTGTATGTGATATGATTTTTCTTGTTTTAATTATCAATTGTTTGCCTATATTTGTTTTTAGTATGGCTGTTAAGTAACTGATTTAATATCTTATAATGATTAAAATAGATATCATTTTGTCCGTATCTTATCTAGCTGCGATTCTTATCTAAATAATAGTTATTTTATAAATATCACCAGTTGTTTGGGTGTAGCTATTATTTATTTATTTATTTATGTAACAGGGTACAGAATTTACAATAAATTTAATACCTGCCTCTGCCAGGGATCGAACTCGATTACTAGTCTGACGCTCAACCGATCGAGCTAAAGAGAAGTTCTCTCCAGCCGAGCGATATATTGCGGCTAGTATTGACCAGGGTTACATACTCCCCCTCCAGGAATCAACTCGTCCTCGAGTTTCCAGGGGTCACAACGATTCCTTCGCAGGTATCGTGAAGTATCATTTCCGAGTCCCTACATGGGCGCCAATGTAACAGGGTACAGAATTTACAATAGATTTATTACCTGCCTCTGCCAGGGATCGAACTCGGGACCTCTGGATTACTAGTCTGACGCTCAACCGAGTTTTTTTGTTTTAATTAATACCTGTCGTTTCGGTTTAACGCTATTTTTTTAATTATCACTTGTTGTTTCGGCATTACGATAGTTTTGTGGTTTTAATTATCACTTGTTGTTTCGGTATAACGCAAGTTTCTTTTTCGTTTTAGTTAACACCTGTTGTTTCGGTATTACGATAGTTTTGTGGTTTTAATTATCACCTGTTGTTCGGTATAACGTTAGGTTTTTTTTTTCGTTTTAATTATCACTTGTAATTTCGTTATAACGATAGTTTATGGTTTAAATTATCACCTAATGTTTCGGTATAACGCTTTTTCTAATTATCACCTGTTGTTTCGGTATACCGATAGTTTTATTGTTTTAATTATCATCTGTTGTTTCGGTAAACCAATATTTCTTAAAGCTTTTTGCAGAGCCCGGAAACTGTCGCGTGCATAGAAAATTAGTAAATAACACTTTTCATAATATATAGAATATATGATTTCAAGGCGAGGATGAATGTCAGTCACTGAGTTGATCTTTTCCATCAAATTATCGCATTTTAGGTTGTCCGCCGTTTATTGGAATATAGACAGCCTTGGTTTGTAGCAGATAATAATTCGATTTTGCTTTTTACGAGAATTTTCTTTGGCTTAAAAATTTACTTTATCAGCCCATAAAGGATAAAATGGCGTCGCCGTTTGTAACACCGCTCCTAATTGGCTGAGATGACGGCGAAGTGATTTCATAGACAAAAGACTCCAAACTAAATTTTGAATATTGAAGATATTATCTTCTGTAAATTGAATTATAAGGATTAATTTGAATGGATTTTTATGTTATGGAGATATAACACAAATATCTGAGTGTATCTCCATAACATAAAAAAATCTATTCACGTTAATCCTTATATAACATTTACAATGAATAAAACGTATCCTGGCTACTATTAAACACAACAAGGTTATCGGTTAAAAAGTCCAATATTGGAACTATAGATCGTGTATTATGTATAATGACCGAATTTTAGGGCCCCAACTTTAGTTTAACATTTTGAAATACTTTTTATGCGTTCCAGTGCACATTTAACACATTTACCAGACGATTCCTGACTTTTGTCTTGTCCTGTGTATAGGAAGAACAGAACTTTATTATAGGTACGCTAGATCGAAATAATAAATAGATTTATTTATTGTGATCATATATGTATTTGGTTTCTTCTCACGCAAATGCGATAGGACAATATTAAAACCGTAAGGTCCACTTTGTTGCGTTCAATCTATTAGATTGAATATAACCATACGTAATGACCACTTATTACACATATTTATGCTTATAAAATACAGCCTATACGCCAAACATGTATAATTCAAACACTTTTTTTTCACTTTTATTTACTCTAAATGTAAAAAAGAGTGTTTTTCTTATCTGATGATTTCTGTTGATGACGGTCTGATGGTTGACGTGTTTAGATTTCAATGGGTGTAAATTGTTTACCAGTCGATTTAGGCCAACGTAGAAGTCTTTTTGTCAGTCTGTAAACGGCTGTCAGATGATTAAATAGGCTTATTGTATGTTGTGTGAGGTCGAGGAAAGACGTTACCCTTTTATCAAATTAAATCTAATCAATCCTTTAAATTACATCAACCCTATTTATATATGTAGAATTTTAATTCATCATGTATTAGTGTCACATTGGCATGACTAATGGGTTTTTTTTAAACCTAGGGGATATTTCAGAACATTTAGAAATCTACTGCACTATACAACTAATATGACATTTCTGTAATTTAAGTTAGAATATTGCTTATCGAAGGTTTAAATGTTTTGAACTGTTATCACTATAGTAATAATGAGATAGTATAAATAAACTAGTAGTCAAGATATTAGAAAATAATATTTTCCATTGTTTCGAGATAAAATTGTTTACTTGTATATGTAAATTTTGCGGTGTATCTCTATAAGTACAATCAAACAGGTTGTAAGAAAACATGAAAACTAAACCATTAAACAACAGTATCTGTTACCTGTGATGCTAAAGAAAACTCAACATTTCTCCTTATTATGGTCGGAAACATAAACAGTATTCAGTAATCACTATGAAGTCATAATATCTACCTAATAAATTAGAAATTTATATAGAACATTCTATCTAAATATCGGAACAAAAAAACATAACAACTGTTTATAAATGATTCAAATTCGATTTTTAATCTTACACATAGAGTTCATCAAGTTATGAATTTCCGCATGCACTATTAAAAGAGCAAGAGTTTTACTTACAAGGAGTCACAACACGAACATACCACATTTACCCACGTCAAAACATTTCACAAGTGGACGGCCGTCGTAATTGACCCTTGCTGTTAATAGGACGTTAAACTTAATAAACTAACCAACCAAAACAATTTAGCACAGAAGTCCACAATATTACGTTCCACAACAACGTGTGAATGCCTGGTGAGTTATGTACTTAACATTTACCTAAGATAAGTTTTTGTTTGGTTCATAGTTCACTAATGCGATATCCGAGAACAAAGACTATATCTAATTTGAACAATCGGGAATTTTGTTTTATTTTAGGATAATCCAAGTACTCTATACAATCAAATGTATATTTCGACCATAGTATGTGCTATTGACTAATAATATGGGGTCAACATTTAAAAGCAATGTTATATTTGTGAATCGAACACAAAACAAGATATAAAATGTAAGAAAAACTCACGGCATATGTATATATTTACAGGCTTGATGTAGTTTGGGTTTGGAATTACTCGATTATTTTAGGACATGAACAGAACACTTATTAGGAAATTCACCATTCTCAATTCAAGGACCACTGTCTTATGCTTTTTTTTATTAATTCAAAGAGTAACTCGCCTCCATACTGCGTCCTTATCTCAGCTTCGATTGTACTTGGATGATCTACCCGATCATTTATCTAAAGAGTAAAATCAACAACGAACATTTAAGGACGTGCTAAATTTTGAGATAGGAAAGGTCATGGAGAAAAGAGACAGTCTTACGGTCTACACCTAAAGTTTGAACTAGCTGGAATTAGCATGTGCACAATAAATGAGGATACTTTAGTAACCTTCAGCATATGTCCTTTGAGTAGGTCTTAGAACATCACATCGTCGATCCCACGTCTAAGTCGCAGTGTAGCTTACTCTATCCCTGGAAACATTTGCTGAGGCATCATGAATAATTTATCACTCAAATCCCCCTAATTTGATTGGTTTCGCAATGGATTGAGGCGTTCATCTTGACCAATTTTATATAGTTATATTAAAACTCGCGCATAATTCGTGTATACCAACTACTGTTTTTCACATAGAAGCCTGTAGTAAAAATTGGTCATGTTTTACTCATAAGACGAAGAAAATATGGAATTTATACCGTTTTTACACTTGTCAAATGCAAACACTTGTTTATAAGATGTTCAATCTAAAAAAAATGAATATTTTGATTAGACGGTCTATCGGCTTTTAACACGACCCTAAGCAGTGTATGTTGTTTTGTTGAGCCAGTATCGATATCTACACTTTACACTTCTAGCCAATGATCTACACACATGCATTTTTTCATTTTCGTGGAAAATTTTTACAAGATAACCGCAACAAATGTGCCTAGGGGTATTGTAAGTAACTGTACAACTTACACCTGGGAGGGAGGATGAGGTCAGGAGGACGCTGGTACTAACACGTACCACTATCTGATAAAGTTTTACACATAGTATGGTGTTTCTATAGAAAATTGTTTTTGGGCTTGGCTTTTTTATCCTTTACTTGTCGCATCAAATTGATTAAACTATACGCTTGATATCATCTAAAAGTTCAGTGTCACCTCTATGTAGAATAATTCTGTCAGAAAAATGTCTTAAAAGCTGTCTTGATATAACGCGCCACACATCTAAACTATGTTCATTTCTCCTGTATAATATATTGTCAGATATCAATTTTAAAAAATAAACTCGATGAAAATGTTAACTTTGTCAAAATATACTACGTTTGCTTAATTCACAGAGAATTATTGTTCATAGTTAACACATGCAAATGTAAAAGAAAACTTTCTTTTACAAATGAATTGTTGAGGTAAGGTGACACACTTCCTTGGATGAAAAAAGAACATGTTATAACTAGAAATAGGATAAAGATTGTGCTCAGTGACTTGGCAAGAATCTAAGGTTAATATATAAAGAACATTAGCAGAATTAGACCGAAACGGATAAAGACCATAAACCATCACTCTTATTTTCAATAAAGACGTGTAATACGTCGATAAAGAAATATATATATCAGGTTTGTCTAATGCACCAATATTTTTTGGGGACACTTAACCTACATTTTTATATAAGACGTCTTATCCATCCAAGATGACCGCCACCTTTGCGAGCTATATCTGTATAAAATACATCTAATTGGCTAAGGTTACTTTAAGCAAATAAGCACTTGCAAATAAAGTGAGAGTATCCATACTTTTATAGTGTTTGATAAATAAATAATTTGATTATTATTTCAATTTCAAAATGACCGCCATTTTGAAATCCTGCCGTATAAATTCAAGTTGTTTTCTTATTTATCTGTAAAACTAAAGTTAACGCTCTTAAACGTCTACACCCATATCATTGATACTTATTGTTATTATTACTTAGGATCATTCTGGTAGTGTTAAACTTCATGTAAATAGACGCCATTTTGTATTCTAAGATGGCCGCCAATTTACAACATTTATCTATATTTGTATATAATAATGATAATATAACATTTGGCTTAGCTGACTTTAAGTAAATAAAAAAAAACACAAATACAGTGAGTATTTATATTTTGTAGCGTTTGATACAAAATAATTCGAATCTTATTAGAATTTCAAAATGATCGCATTTGATCTCCGACGTCGTCCTTATAAACACACCGTGATTGCCTTTCACTACGGTCATTAGAAAACGTTTAACCATTTTCTTGGAAAACATGCCTCATATCCAAAGATGATTATAGTTCTAGAATCAAATTTTACACGATACCAATATTTGTCGTTCAGGAAAGAACACTCATACAAGAGCAATATCATGTAATTAGAAATAGCCTATCCTGATGGAGATCTTCACTACATCAGCACAATGTTCTATTGGTATACCTTACACTGTCTACAGATGCAAGATGTATCCAAACATTATAAAAGATACTGTGGAAACTCATTAATGTCATTTGGAAGAGAGACAGGATATCGGATAAACTGTAGAGAGCAGAGAAGTTTCCGAAAGATACAAATTGCAAACAAAACAAAGCAATAACATTTGAGGATCATCTCCTTTTTGAATGTGAAATGGGAGATTGTATTTGCCAGAAGAATGGGAATCTTCATGACGACAAACGAATATATTTTGGATAAAGCAAGAAGGCAGCCAAGGCTTCAAATGGTTTATTATGACTGCAACTATTTAATGCATATGGATGATACCACATCACTTTCTATCACTACAGCAAGGGAATTATCAGAAAATATCTAAACGAAATCACTTTGGCAGGCATCCGAAATACTTTGCGTGATGGAGATTCAGATCTGCAAACAGAAGTACTAAATGCAAGATAATTTGGGATCCGTCTACCAAAGAAGGTTTCATGGATGAGATGACCGCACTCATAATTGCATAACCATGTTCATGTCCGGCCGTCAACCACATCTCAGGAAATCTTATGTGGATTGGGGGGAAGATATTCCCTCTGTAATAATCAGATAAAATGCCAGGAAAATTGGTTCGATACAATCGGTCCTTTTGCATGAAGTTTAACACTCTCAGAATGTTCCTAAGTGTCAATAATATGGTTGTAGACGTTTAAAATTTGGGCCTAGCTGGTATAGAACGCGAGATATTGGTCGCAGAAGGTGGTTTTTCACAGCCATTTTGAAAACCAATATGGCGGCCTCCAGGGGTCGTGATTATTTGGGGTCCATTTTTTCCTGAATTCTTATATCTTAAAGATACGATATGCAAAGTTCCATGCTTTCTTCAAACGATTTTGGCAAAAATCAACCTTAGCCGCTCCACTCTAATGTTATACGTAATCTGTGATTCCTACAATGTATGACCTGCTCAGGTGTAGTACATGTTATATTTAATGAGGTTAACCAATTTTTTTTCCATGGGATTCTTTTTAGTATATATACACTACGAAAAATGAGATTATTTAAAACATATGCTTAGAGTAATTTTTTGAAGATGCATACCAAGCTTAGATGCAGTTAAATTTATATCGATACAATTTCGTAATTTCCTGCGTATTACCCGCATCGCGGTATAGCGCGCGGGAAGCAAAATCAGACATTTTCTTTAATGTATAAAATAAATTACAGATAACCGCACCGGCAGATTGCCCGCGGGTTATACTTCCATGTAATCCTTGAGTATTGAAAACACAAGTGACTGGAACATTTGTATTGTACAAAGGGTTTGTAAATATTAAGGTGAAACCAAATAGATGTCATACCATATGTAGGTCTGCTTATAACTTTTTGACCTCTGAACTCTGTAATGTGGATAACTTGAACAACACAAATTAAGTTTTTATGGTCACGCAAAGCCGTGTCTAATGTTACCAGCAGTCTTATGACCTTATCAACTTCACCTAAAGATTACGCTTATGTTATCAAAGCCACAACAGCAAGACCAGCCTTATTTAAGTCGATCACATTTGTCATAGAAAGTTTTATATATTGCTATAAGGTTCTAAGGGATTCAGGTTTTTGTGTGAAGGCTGTATCAATTTTTCCGCCATAAAAATGTAAAAACAAAGTGTATTTCCGAAAAAGGTTTTCCATTTTTGTGTTAACATTAGTAATCTTCAAATGTCGATTCTTTGTTGAACTCATATGGACAACACAAATGATTATGAAATGTTTTGAGAAAATACCAATACTGCAAGTGCAATATCATATAGACAACACTCCATAATCATAAGTTCAATGTGTTCGCAAATTTCTTGGATATTGGCATTTAAAATATTAGACAATACGACAAAGCAAGTAGTATGTAGTGGGCCGCATAAAGGAAACATTATAACAGATGATACAATTATTATAAATATTGATAATTGTTTAGTCGGCTCTTCCCAGATTTGAAAACCAATGCCCGTTCACTCTTTTATTCCGAATTTGTATATTTTAAGTTATATCACTGGTAAATTCTTGCGTAATATACTGGTGTTGAGGATCCGAAAAAAATGAGTAAATGCAATTCAAAAGAATCAAAATTATTCGATCAGTTAAAATATTTATATGTTTTGTTTTTTGTTGTTGATAATTGTAATACCACACTTTTAACAATGCCCCAACAATGAAAATATCCTGCCGTGAAAATCATTAGCTATAAGTATTACATTTTTATAGAAATAAGAGTTGATAAAGTTGGACGTTTAAATTAATTCATGTGGCGATTCCCCTTTTTTCAATATATTTATTCATCAAAGAAATTTGACTAGTCATTGCATATTTTTTGTCAGCATCAATATTTCTGTTATTATAAGTGATTATGGCCTCAAAGTTGTGTTGATATGATTTGAAAGTGATGGTTTTGTCGTTCCATATGTGCTAACAATGCTCCTTCAATTGGCTAGTTACACTTAATGGTCTAATATATCTCTCTTGTCATCCAATCTGCATTGCTTGTTCCATGTGAAGGGATATGAAAGGAAATTAACACTTCATAAGGCAGCAAAATTGCTTAAACGTCTATATAAATAGGTATTTATGTGTCACGGAGCTTGATGTTCATCACGATCACACAAATAAATCCCAGATAGAGACGTGTAATTTTAATCTTTATTCCATCTGTGAAGATAAGTCTGATACGGCAGCTGACCCCGATGACGTCATTATGATATGTGAAATATGTACCTATTGTTCACTGGTATATGTATATAGAACTATTTAACTATTATTGGCTGTTTTTTTCGTGAACGCTTTGTATTTGTACGAATTTACACACAAAAGACGCTGATACAGCTATGATTTTAGCGTGACAACGCCCTTTTCTTATAGAAATTTTGCTATATCATTTACACATTAACATTTGTAATAATCGAAGCTTGGAATCACCACCTTCATATTTCAGATGTTTAAAAAAATATTGCTGTTCAAGTCCAAATGTATCTTACAATAGAACGGCGAGTCTAGATAAAAAAACAAAATACAGGCAAGGGAGTGACATTTTTAAACTTAAATGCAAGAATTCATTTTGTTCTGATAAACTTTTCCCAAATAGCGTTAACGCAAAGCAAAAAGTTTTGATGAAAAGGGGTTTGGAAAGATTGACCACACTTAAAGTTAAATTAATATGATTTTGAACAGGGAATAAATTTTACAATTTACATAAAGCCGGATAGTATCCACAAACTGATTTATATACTGTCGAGACTGTCCTATGTGACTTTCCAAGGGACCATTACAAGAAAGACACATAGGACAGGTAGTCACTTAAGACAGTCCAAGTACATCAATGTTAATGAATATATCAATTAACCTGATTATTTTTAAAAATACATTAAAATACAAGCAGACATACACTGATGTTTGGTTTTAAACTGTATTCCAGAAAAAAATCTTTCTTTCTAGACGTTCCGTTCTTTTTAATGACTTTTCATTAACTTTTTACAATGAATGTTGATATCAAAGAAGAAAAGACGCTGTTAAAAGTTCGAAAAGTGTATTTCAAAGTTGATACGAATCTAACATATATGAACGATGTGTCTGTTATAGTCATATATGACTATGTAATGTTTAACACTTTTGGGTATCACAGTTTACGTAGTATCCTTCTGTAAATTGATCGCAGTATTGTAATGATTACATGATTTTGTGTGCAATAAAGGATAGGTAGCACAGAAGATAAATGGAGAGTTTCTCTATCAGTCACCCTGGTGGATGTTAGGACATTACCCTGGTGGTTGTTAGGACGTCACACTTGTGGTTGTTAGGATATTTCCCTGATGGTTGTTGGGATGTCATCCTGATAGTTGTTAGGACGTAACCCTGGTGGTTGTTAGGACGTCATAATGGTGGTTGTTATGATGTCATTCTGGTGGTTGTTAGGACGTCACACACTGGCGGTTGTTAGGATATTACCCTGATGGTTGTTAGGACGTCATCTTGGTGGTTGCTAGGACGTCACCCTGGTGGATGTTAGGACGTCACTCTGGTGATTGTTAGGACGTCACCCTGGTGGATGTTAGGACGTCACTCTGGTGATTGTTAGGACGCCACCCTGGTGGATGTTAGGACGCCACCCTGGTGGATGTTAGGACATTAAATTGATAAAAATAGTTTGAAAATGCAAGTAGAATATATGCTATTAGAAAGATGACTTGGCAGTTTTTTTAAATATAGATAACAATGAATGCTGAAATGTGTGCCTGTTAGTCATCGTTAAGTGGAGTGACGTATTCATACAGACAAACCTTAACTGTACTACAATGCTCCAGTGCCGTTGGTTACTGATTCGATGGTTCGTTCAACCGACTTGATAAAACTATTATCATAGTATGGCTGATATAATGATTTAAGTCCTTTTTGTTATTTTTTTAAAGTGTTTTTAAAATGAATATTTTGCCTACATAAAACTGTTTATACATTTGTATATACTTTTTTGTTATTTTCAGAAGATCATTTATACTTACTTTAGTTTTATATGCAAAATAGTGAGATCAATAGCATATTTACTTCATCACACGTTGAAATATATTGATAGGTATGTTTCATCAAATACAATGCTACACGTTGGTTAGATTCGATGGTTCGTTTTTTATATTTATCATAGTATGGGATATAATGTTTTAAATCCTATTAAAGTAATTGAATATTTTGCCTTCGTGTGTATACAATAACGATCATCATTATTACTTACTTTAGTTTTTATGCAAAAAGTGAGATCAATAGCATACTTACTTCAGTATTTGATAGGGTTTTCATTCATTCATATAACGGGGGGCTATAAAACAATCGATCAAAATAAATTATAGGGTTCATTCATTCATTGATAAAACAATCAAAATAATTATATTATCGTAGTGTACAATAGTGTAAGAAATAGCATCACCAAACCTTAGCACACATGTATAATGATATAGACATTAAAAAATACTGGAATGTAAACAAAATATAGAAATTAGAAATAGAAATTAACATAAAAACACATTGAATGGTATTTAATAAAAACGGCCTTACCTGGAATATCTCTAAGAACTAAATTGGCGAAACGCATACCAAACCCCTAAATACAACATAAATTATAATGTTTACATTGCTACAATTCAAATTTCTATAAAAAGAACTAAACACAAAATCCTACCGCTGACACCGCCCACACAAATGCTGGTTTTAACTAGTTTCGCAGGATCCCCAATTACGAGTAATCAAACACAACATTAAACCTTTATACCAAGAGAAATCAGTACTTAAACAAAGAAATAAATTCACCCCTGACGTGAGGTTATGCTAGATGACGAAAATAAAGTCAAATAAATCAAATTAAAAAGCAAATGGACAGACGTAATAAACATGTAATATCGTTAATGAGCAAACACGTCAGGTAATCACTGAACTCCCCAAGATCTGTATGATATCTATAAAATTACCAGGATTGGGTCATAAAATAAAATCATGTTTATCCTATATTAGTTCTTGCCTCAGCCTTCAGTATGTGTATGTCTATAATTACTGACCAGCCACCAACTTAGAAGAAGGTCGGGGAAAATAGCTGAGTTTCAATACCGGTATGAATGGAGTTCTTAAAAAGCTTAAGTTTAGACTTGGCCAATCATATATGACGTTACAAAAAGATTAGCTAAACAAAAACTTAAGTCGAAGACTGCTTAGGCTCGGATCCTAATTCGATTTGCCCTCTTCTACTTCTAGAATATAACTTCATACTTTTCTCCTTAGAAGAGCGCAAATCGAGTTGAGTTCCGGGGCCTGGTATATCTATATGATCAATAGCACTGTCACATTATGGAAAAATCAATGGGAAAAATAATTAGCCAGTACTACTAATCCTACATAGAAGATCCATATTACTAATGTTTCTGAACTTAACTGCCATCCATACTTTGGCAAACGATGCCCCTTTAGTTACAATACTTATCCACATCGGTAATGTTACTCCGTCCCCTGCGGTTATGCAAATTGAGGATGAAACCTACTTCATTATAATTAAGTGTTCCATTAACTCTATAGTGAGAACAATTTTCTTTAATAGACATAAAGATGTAAATAACCATCATCTAACATATTTTATAAATTTTACATGACTCTTGTCTTCTAATGATCTACAACTTCTACGGGATTTAGGCTTCTTTATGAAAAAGTCTATTGAACTGAGTAAAGCTGGTTCAATAAATGTCTAAGTTGTTGTTTTAATCTACTCTGTGTTACGTATGTTTTACTATCGATCTTTTTACGTGGATGCAAAAACGGAATAAATAAATAAATAAATAAATAAAGATGTAAAATATTACAACACTTTTGTTTCAGCCGTTAAAATTTTCGTTAGTGAGCCTACCAGAGGCAGTCTTAATGGGGGTACTAGGATCACCATACATGGTGAAGATTTCGCAGAAAACAACTTTAATTTGTTACCAAAGGATGCTGATCTTGGAAATAAGGTGACATTTGTGTCTAATCTGAAAACATTTGAATGTATGATCCACGCTGACGGGACAACTAAAACTCAGATCATGTGTGATACACCGTGAGTTAATTATATATATATTGCCAATACATCCATGTACGAAATTGTGTAAATATACCTCCATATTCTGGTCTTTATCAGTAAACTGTAACGTTATATTAGCCTTACCCTGGTCGAAAGCTACAGATCGTTTTATATGCTGGTTTTTTTTATCATATCGCAACCAAAGACAATACATATATTGTTAAATGGTTATTGTTGTTGTTGATACGGTAATTTAATAATTTCGAAATTATTATATTCAACAATTAAAAATTGTTGTCATATGACAGAGATTTAAATATAATTATACTATTTAAATCTCTGTATATAAGTATATTAACTGCTTCACATTCCTAATAGACCTGTCATGAACCCAATTGAGCTGGTAAACTATGCAATTTACACCATCCTCAATTAAAAAAACAAAACCAGTGGTTCTTGTAAGAAGGAACTTTTATGAGGATTAGCCCATTTCTTCATATCAGCATGATTGAACAGATTTATTTTCAGTGGTAAGGCGATACAAATATATACCTCTGGTGTTATATAATTTGTTTACAGAGCCATGCCCTACAACTACTACCGGATACATGTGTCGGTAAACAATGCCGAGGCAACCATCTGTGGTAGTTGTCACTTCATCGTAAGTTGTTTTTATATTGTAACTACGTAATCACGTTTACCTCCCAAAAATTCAATCATTCCATAGTGATATTTGTTTTTTTCAGCCGCTTCAATTCTTGCACTCGTGAACATTAATTGCGCTTAAATTGATTTCTACCAAGCCATTAAATCTAATATGGTTTTTACCATCCCATTAATTGTGCTGTTGTTTCTTATAAACTCAATAATTGTTATAAAAGGTTTTACCAATTCATTAATTTTGATTTAACTTTTGTATTACCAACCCAATTATTGTACTATTGCTTATTCCGAACCGGAAATCATTGTTAACAATAAATAGCGTTTTTCCAACCTGTTATTTTGCACAATTGGTTTTAGTACCATTTTTGCAACTTTTAATTGTACTATTATTTTTAGCAACTTTTAATTGTACTTTTGTTTTTCCTAACTCATGTGTTGTACAATTGATTGTACCAACCCATTAATTGTGATAATGTTTTACCAGCCTCACTACTGGCACACGCCCCAGATTTATTCCGTGTCCCCGACCTCAGGACCGCCAGGTGAGTTGAAATTAACAAAGTAGAATCGCTACTGTTTGAGTGTATACTAGTACTATCCGCATGTAGTTCGTGTTAATAGATAATCAAACTGTTATTGTTATTATGCGACCATTTTTTTTCATTTTATTATTAGTTTTCTCATATATATTTTTATTCAATATCATGTGATATTACAATATATGACATATTGATAATGTCCATATATGATTTTTTAAAATAGTAGAAAAATATGATTTATTGTCTAAAGAAACTTCAACCCAAACGTGATTGGAATAAGACCTTATTCACGGGTATTTTTTATTTTGTGTGTTTTAATTTGAAACGTAATTGTTAATAGGTACATTAATTACGGTGTGTGGCCGAATAAATAGCGAACTTTACGGACCAGACATGGAGAGCCCAGACGGAAATTCAGACATCATCAGGAGGTAAGCGTCATTATGTTGACATTCTATCACCAATAAAGAATGATTTGGTTTGTTAGCTTTAACGCCCTATTCTCAGCTATTCTCATTTTCGAACAGGCGGAGGCTTGCGGTAATATTTCGGGATCCGCAACTGCGGTTTTAAACACTTATGACGTCATAAAGAGGTTACCATATTTTAAAGTATAGGTGAACTGATAACGTCATTAAAATATAATAATTAGTAACATAAGTATGATTTCTAGGACAAGAATACTTTAACACATAAGATTGTCTAGGACCTGAATATTTTAACACGTAGGATTGTTTAGGACCTGAATATTTTAACACGTAGGATTGTCTAGGACATGAATATTTTAACACGTAGGATTGTCTAGGACATGAATATTTTAACATGTAGGATTGTCTAGGACCTGAATATTTTAACACGTAGGATTGTCTAGGACCTGAATATTTTAACACGTAGGATTGTCTAGGACATGAATATTTTAACACGTAGGATTGTCTAGTACATTAATATTTTAACACGTAGAATTGTCTAGGACATGAATATTTTAACACGTAGGATTGTCTAGTACATTAATATTTTAACACGTAGAATTGTCTAGGACATGAATATTTTAACATGTAGGATTGTCTGAACATGGATATTTTAACACGTAGGATTGTCTAGGACATGAATATTTTAACGCGTAGGATTGTCTAGGACATGAATATTTTAACACGTAGGATTGCCTAGGACATGAATATTTTAACACGTAGGATTGTCTAGGACATGAATATTTTAAAACGTAGGATTGTCTAGGACATGAATATTTTAAGACGTAGGATTGTCTAGGACATGAATATTTTAACACGCAGGATTGTCTAGGACATGAATATTTTAACACGTAGGATTGTCTAGTACATTAATATTTTAACACGTAGGATTGTCTAGGACATGAATATTTTAAAACGTAGAATTGTCTGGGACATGAATATTTTAACATGTAGGATTGTCTAGTACATTAATATTTTAACACGTAGGATTGTCTAGTACATTAATATTTTAACACGTAGAATTGTCTAGGACATGAATATTTTAAAACGTAGAATTGTCTGGGACATGAATATTTTAACATGTAGGATTGTCTAGGACCTGAATATTTAAACACGCAGGATTGTCTAGGACATGAATATTTTAACACGCAGGATTGTCTAGGACATGAATATTTTAACACGTAGGATTGTCTAGGATAAGAAGATTTTAACACGTAGGATTGTCTAGATATCCTAACCAATGTAACTAATATAGTCTTTCTCCTTGATCTGACATATACGGAATTGGTTTCAGGGTACAGGCTGGCGGATACACATGTGAAATGAAAAATGAAACCGGCGAGTTGTAAGTAGATTTTGTCTCTTTTACATGCTCTGATCGTAAATGAATAGCAGGATGTCTATCAATACAGCAGTAACACGAATAAATCCAAAGTGTATAAAAAAACCCACCGACATTCATAATGTTCACTTCTATTCCTTTTTACCTTCCTATAAGCATAATTTCTTTGTTTAAGAATATTTTATCATATCCATTGCTACCTTCTCAAAACAGATATCGTAGATTTGTGTATTTTTATACCAGAAATATAATTAGAAATATACTTGTACAAGTCGCATACATGTATACCAGTACACATCAAGTTAATATTTAAACCATTTTATAATTCGCATAGAACTTATGTTTGATTTCTTAATGTTCGGCAGGTTTCATCTGGCCCTAACTGACTCACGTAACGGATGTTTCACGTGTAAACTTTCTCCGACCAACTCACGGACAGGTGTGTATTGTTTATTAAGGATTCCATCGATTATATACACTTTTATCAGAATAAAAATATTTAAAGTTAAATGTGCTGTAATTTCCATACTCAAGAATCAAGAAAAGGTTTTAATATCTTATTCACCATCACAAATTACCGACATGTTGAGAATTACAATACTTACAATGCATGGGTTTTAACTGTATAAAAACAAATAAGAGCTAAAATTATTTTTGGCAGTGATGCCAAAAATCATTATATTTATATCTTCAACTCAGTGATATGACTACAAACATGTAAGGTCAGACTATTATATAAGTTGTGGTCTGCTCTTACATTTAACAGTGTTATTAGTAATTATAAAGTGATATATGCAGGTATGTTTCCATTTAAATATGCATAAAGCATAAAAAATAAAGAATTTTACAGTGCATAAATTTAATGTTGTAATTAAGGTTTAAATGGCATCATAAATGTTTGTCTGTCCTTTTGGATGTTTTTTTTTCTCAGCTTAATTCTTTAAACCTGTTGGCTTTCATTATATTACTGAAGAAAAAATAGCATGTCGAAATTGTCGCTCAGTAACGTCACATATAACTTGAAGAACAAAACATCATAACATGCAACTTGGAAACATTGTCTGTGTGAAATAATAATAAATATATAATTTAATAAATAATAATTTATGTGCTGTTAGAATGAGTCTCGAACAATAAAAGATTATATTTTATGATCACTAAATAATCTTTGTTGCTTGCAGGCGGTGTCAATGTAACATTTTTGGTGACCGGTCATTTTGGTTTGTGAGTATATCAAACTTTTTGGATATGGATCTTCTTAATAATATTGGATTCTTATAAACCTCTTTCTGTGAATTGCATGGAAAATAATTGTGTTTGTAAAAGTATGAGAAATACGCAAGTTGTAAATAATTTAAGGTTTTACACTTTTGTTACGTTTCATTTTTTATTATGAATTTTAGGTCAATGACTTATATACAAAAGATTGACAGAATAGGACGACCATACATGTTCCAAAGCTATGCTCGTAAGTATCTAATGATAATCGTGTTATTGTATTAATTAGTTATTTCTTTAGAATACTTAAACTATCTCTGGTACTCTACGTTTTGTATCTCTAGATTCACTGTTGGGCACATGCCAGCTGCTGATGTTTTTGTTTTCTCAACAGGTTCTGCTACTTGTGTCCACCTTCCAAACCTGGCATAACACGTAGTTAAATAAGCCTGGCTGTTAATGATGCCAAATAAATTACACCCAAATATACCGGGATGGTCGCCACCATCCTATGATGGACTATTCAAACCGCTGTTTGTACGTGGTCCATCCGTCCTTCCTTTCGTTCAAAATTTGATATTGCTATTTCTAGACCTGATGTCATCTTTGATTTTGATAATTGATGTGCAATATTACTGTTTCTCAGAGATTACTGAAGGGATGTGTAGGATCAAATCGGGGCGTGCCTATTTAGCTTATGCATATTGCATTGTTGGGTGGCTGACAGGACAGGTAGTGGGAGCATATTCCCAGGGTATCAAACGTAGACAGAACAGATATTATCCTTTGACTGACGTAGTTCTCTCTATGGTAGATGCCAAGACCCCTCTTGGATAGCTGGATAATACAATATTGTTATTTATTTTGTCTTAAAGTTAATTCAAAATGATATTAAGACTTTGTGCACCGTTACATTTCATTCTGATTTTTCTTGCACCATTTGGAATATTTCCAAACACTTATATTTCTAGATACCGACTCAAGATTAATTTTGGAGATATGCCTATTTTAAGTTGATATTAAGGTGAAGATATCGTGTTATGTTTTCATATTGAATCCGTCATATTTTACATATAACCGTGACGCAAGCGCTCAATTTGATAAAAAGACGTTTTTCAGCAATATACGTGTCTCTACACTGTGATATTCCGTCTTTGCATATTACAGAGTTAGCTTCCTTGCGGGTAGGTATCGATTGTTACGTCATTATTTTGTGAGCGCAATTCACGTCGTTTTCTCCGAAACGTATGACGTTACGCTCGCAAACACATGACGTCACAATCAATACCTACCCGCAAGTGCAGATAACTCTGTAATATGCAAATTCGGAATTCATCATTGTTGTGCTAACGAAGTGCTGAGTATATATGTTCATTGTTTGTGATGTATAGTTAGGGGCTTTGTGATAATATTATTATTCAGTAACTTGCAGTATAATTGAATTCTTTTGTTTTCATTATAGATCTCAAATAATTCCAATAATGCCATAACTTTTAATTTGAGTTACCAGATATGTTTAGAATCAACGCAAAACACTTACTTAATTTATACCACAACCGAAGCAAAATAAAAAGATTTGTTTTTGCATTAAAATTTGTAAAAATTGAAATTGAAAAAATAATGAAACATTAGTGTAAAAACTCGGTATCATTCTTATGATTAGAGAACAAAAGCTTCAGCAGCCATGAATAACCAACTGCAATATACCTTAACAACATGGAAATGGCAGATCATGCTGTAAAAAAACAGAAATATGTTTGTCATTAGACAACAGTATGCGTTTTCTGAACCTCAACCGCTATGTATTGCTTATTTTTCCATTGATGAGCATTGCAGTCGCTACAGTATTCTTTTGTTTTTTCGTTAACATGTAATCTCTATGGTACCTGATGATTTACGTTTCCAGTTATCCACTCTGTGAGCCCTACGAGCGGCAGTACAGAGGGAGGCACTGTACTTACCATCAATGGAGAATATTTCGATGATACTCTAGGGCGACCGACGGTCAAAGTTGGAGGTAAGACTTAAAGCAGTTCGACATGGGTCATTCAAATGGAAGGATCGCATCACCAACTGTTCTTCTCCTATATACTGTAAAAGTCAGATTATCTTCTGTCACCGTTTGTATAAGGGTCATTTTTGAAAGTTCATTAAGAATCAATATTGGATAACAGTTGGCAAGTCACTGATATTGGAAACCATTGAGTCGTTGCCTAGCCGTGCGTTCCATTTGCAGATACAGCTGGTACGAACCCGCTGTATCTGTAATGGAACGCGCTGTACCAGCCGAACCGAACCGGTATAAGTGGTTCGTTTTCAGAAGCGTACCACTTGTATCCAAGATGGCGGACCCGAGATTCTTCATTTGTTACCGTAATGTTTTCTTTGTTGAAAATAAGGCAGAGTGTATTTATATCCGATAAAATCACATGGATCGTTTATATCAATGTGTGCTGAAATTATTAAGGTATTATTTTTATATCCGTTTCAATGTTAACACCGAAAATACTTAGCTTTTATATTCGAAGCGTGTCTTTCATATGGGTGCCGCCATCATGGAAAAATCCAAACGCGTTCCATTTTGCGGTGCCGTATCACTTTAGTGCAACTGGTACGAATCTGCAAATGGAACGCACGGGTAGTGAAGTAGTATATTGGTATATAAAAGCTTTCATATAGTAAAGTATGACGATTAATATATTTGTTCTTCAGGCAAGGATTGCGAGGTGTTGACAATGTCACCTACAGAAATTACATGTCGGACTCCTCCAAACCCCGATCCTCCGAGATCTTCATATCCAGGTATGTACCACCTGTTGTAATCCCGATCCTCCGAGATTTTCATATCCAGGTTTGTACCTCCTGTTCTAACCTCGATCCTCCGATATTTTCATATCCAGGTTTGCACCACATGTTGTAATCTCGATCTTACGACATCATCATATCCTGGTTTGAACCATCTGTTGTAATCCCAATCCAACGAGATCTTTATATCCAGGTTTGTACCATCTGTTGTAACCGCGATCCAAAGAGATCTTTATATCCAGGTTTGTACCATCTGTTGTAATCGCGATCCAACGAGATCTTTATATCCAGGTTTGTACCATCTGTTGTAATCGCGATCCAACGAGATCTTCATATCCAGGTTAATACCATCTGTTTTTACCCGATCATCCGATATCTTCATATACAAAGTTTGCACAAACTGTCGTAACCGTGGTTCTCCGAGATCTTCAAATCCAGGTTTGTACCACCTGTTGTAACTGTGGTTCTCCGAGATCTTCAAATGCAGGTTTGTACCACCTGTTGTAACCGTGGTTCTCCGAGATCTTCAAATCCAGGTTTGTACCACCTGTTGTAACCGTGGTTCTCCGAGATCTTCAAATCCAGGTTTGTACAACCCCGATCCCCCGTGATCTTTATATCCAGGTTTGTACCTCTTTTTTAAGCCAGGTTCTCCAAGATCTTCATATCCAGGTTTACACTTAGTGTTTTAGCCCTGGTCCTCCGAGATCTAGGTTTTTATTATTATTTTTTATTTCGTTTGCATCCTTTTTGCATTGAAATATTTATGTTTTTTTTTTTTTTTTTGGGGGGGGGGGGGTTTGCATAAAGATAATGTATTTTGGTTCTGTGTCATAGGCATTGATTCTGAAATAATTTGTATAACAATTTGTAGGAGGTCGAGGCCTGATACACGAGGTATGGAATGCTACCTACAAAAATCAAGACAGTTTACACGAGGTGTCCGACTTTGATGAGTCCATGGATGACCACATCCTCACATGGTCAGACGACTTATACACCTATAACGACCCCCGGTTTGCTAAGGTGGACCTGTTTACAGGCCGTTTTAAGGGTCTGTTTACACCCCAGTGGGATAGTGAGGTTGTGTTCCTGATCAGCTGTGACGATGGGGCTCAACTCTACCTCGGTCTGGACGGACGAGAGGAGAACAAGGTAGGGTCCTTCAACCATTTTGTTTTGGAGTTTGATAATCTCGTTTGATAATTAGTGGGAAAAGGGTTTATGTTGTCAAACATGGGGGCTTAGGAGTGTTGGTAGCCTCAAAAATTTCCTGCCTCACCCTAAATTGATGTAAAATCAGAGGCTTTTCCGAGACTTGAGCAACATTTTGTGATCCATTCATAATTGAACATAAACGATAGCTGCAGCTGACCACGAAACATCTCATTCACAAATCTTGTATACATTGTAAAAATATAGTATCATGTACGTATATACATGTAAGTATTAACAAAAAGATATGTTGCCTAATTGTTATACATGTATATCGTACTATTGATATATACATCAAATCCTTCCGTCTATTAAAGGTGATAAAAACAGAAGAGACATGGAAAATGAGATAATACGCTAGAAACATTTGTATGTCCTATTAAAACATATATCAGTTTGATATTTGCTTATATTTTGTCTCTAAATAGTAAAATTAATGAAATCAATCTTCACATCTTTTTGACGACAGATTTTTTTCTATGACTTACCTCCCTTGAGTTCCGATGAGTTGTGACGTCATCTGAGACAATCAAATAGCGGAAGCCGGTGTGCCGATCGCTGAACTGTCAACATGCATGTGGATTTTAGCCACAGGTCTTAGGTCTTACACACGGAGAAAAATATTTTATATTCCGACTTATTGGGTAGCATGTCTATCCCCTACATAATGACACATTATTGACGTCATAACCTATAAAATGACGTCACTATATGTAAATGATGATGTCATTAATGTCGAGCACATATATCATGTAGAGTATCATGTGGGAGTTCATTAAACATAAGGTCATTTTTCACGAATGAATAAGTATTACTTTCCTATTCAGTCCACCCTGGAGTAATACGACTGTGCATGTATGTAATTTATAGTTTACACATAAAATTAACCGGGGAGTTTTGATATACATACTGGTAATTTTATGTGCAAAATAAGATTGTAGTGAAAATGGACAATTATTGCGGCCCACCTCCTTAGATCTACGTTTTGATGAAAAAAATCATCTGTTACAAACATACGCGCATGATTAAAAGAAAAAACAAAGGGTCCTCCTGCACAGTTTTCATACTTCCTTTTAGAGATTCTACTACATGTATTTAAAAAAATGTGTATAAGTCTTAGCAAGACAATTAATTCATTATTACATTTCTTTGTACATGTACTTTGAGTTACACAACAATGTGCCGATGGTGTGAAGCCGGTATGTTCAGATCGAGCAGGGTTGCATAATGATATGACGACATTCACAATATTATCATTATATAAATGCAGGTAATTTAAAATCGAAAAATTACAATGTTAAGAACGCTTTAAAATCATCATAATACATCGTAAAACTCGTCACAGCCATTGTAAATAGTATGCTCGCCAATTTCGCCCGCAATTTGCGTGCTCATTAATTTCCTGTTATATTCTTCATAGTACACTTGCGTATATGTAGAATACGATTTTTACCGATTTTTTTTATCTAGACCCCTAAATCGTCTCATAATGGTCAATAGGCTATCTAGCGTGTCCATATTGATACAAACTAATTCTCAAATCCCTGTGGACTGTTCGTATACTTTTGAAATTTTCGAAAACTGCGCACGGTTAGATAATACAATGAAGCGGTCAAGTAAATGATTTGTCTTTTATAAGAAATATGTTGTTTCATGGCCCTGTGTTAGTTGAACTATTAAACGTGCATATCTTGTCCACGAGTACATGTCATGCATATTTGGCCATTGTATCTAGTATCTATGTTTTGTCCCGTCTTTTTTTATCGGTCGTGCGTGCATTATTACTACTGTACATGTTATTCTATTTTCGTACACGGAAAGCCCCGAAATTTTGTCGAATAAATCCGTAAAACTTATTACAGAACTTTAAAAAATAAATAAGCCTAATCCTTTCTGTGCGGTGTTCTGAAGGATTTCCAAATAGGAAATAGAGGTGTGTAGTACATACATACATAAGGCGGGAAAGGGGGCACGTTTGTCGCGGTATGATAGGGTTTTAGAAAGGGTATGAAGGATGTCGGGGTCTACTTTTATAAATATGCATTATATGTATGTACATGTAGCATATGTAGTGTCATTTTTGTTTTGGTCCATTTTCTTGTAAACTTTTATTTCTTCTTGTTGATATTAACTTTAAAGTGTATGTTTAGAGTTTTAATTTACAGACAAAAGTCAACCGCAACCTCCTCGAACCTGAGTTGACACACACGGACACGATGTCAAATGACTTTTGACCTAAAGAACATAACAATTTTATAGCCCAGAATATAACGATTAGAATGAGTAAACGATCGTTTTTATTATATCAGGGTATGTTATAGATTGTATACTATATATACGGATACATTTCCACTTATCAATATAGCAACTACACGTAGCGCGACTGTTTTATATATTTATAATCGCCAATACCGCAACACTGTCCCATTGAATTTCCCGGCTCTTGTCACAGCTGTTGGTCTCAGATGACGTCACGAATCTACGGCCACCTGGTGATATCAGGGGCGATAAGCGATGCGATCGTTCCAGACAAGGGTGTTTATGGACTTCGTTTCAAGCACATTTTATTGAAATTACGTCAAATACAACCTGTATTTTTTGTTGGAAATCATAAAGTGCATCACAATAAACAAATATCAACACAAAAATAGCATATTTAAAATCTGCTTTTATCACCTTTAAAACATTGTTTGTAAAGCTTCCGACTCGGAAAATGTTTTTGAGACACTCTGTACGTCTTTTGGACAATAGTTCAATAAATAACAATGTGTCAATTACCATTTAAAGCTGTAGATACATTTGAACGTTGTATTTTGAACGACTATTTCAGACTATGATAGCGGAATGTCCTAGGTACACGCCGCATTACGATACTTATGATGAGCAGATGTCGGCCCCTATGAACCTGTCCTCAAGTCAGAGGTAAGACTTATTATATACATTATTCTTGTATGTATTTGTATACTAGGACTTTATCATACTAAATCAAACTGTAGGCATTTAAGGGCAAACACTTACCAATCATAGGTAATTTAGGTGAGTGAGCTCATTTTGCGCCGAGACGGTGACGTGTTAGTCTTTAAGACTAACTTATGGATGATATTTTCTGTTTTAGTTATTATATCGAAGTGTTATATCGAGAGGGTCATTATCACTATCGGGCTGAGGTGGCCGTCATGTTCTATAACCCCGTGTTCACTAAAACCTCTGGGTTTCGGATTGACGCTATCAAACGGGAAGTCCAGATCATCAAAATGGTGTCGACATTCAGAAAGGAACGCCAACTCATTAAACTGTCTAACTGGCCAAATCCACTCAAACAATCAGTACATACCATCCAAACCCTTGTGGTATCCGGTTCCTCCGGGTCTTATAGGCTCGGGATGTACTCAGTATATACAAGTAAGTAAGCACTGAGAACAAAATTATATAAAGCTACTCGATAAATTGTTGTCCTACGCGTGTATATCCCCAAATGGCTGATGAATTTACCAATCTGAGTTTTCGATACTTACACACTACAATTATGGTGTGCGTGTGGTCATTATTAACACTAAGAATATAGCCATGTCTTCTTATTTTCTGGAACTGCATACATATTTCTTACTTGCTTGGTCTGATGCCACGTTTCGTGTGTGTGTAGATACCACATCTAATTGTAAAACCATTTGATGTAACAGCCTCAAAGGTAATGCAATATACTAAGATACACTCAGACTAAATACATCGTTGAGTGAGTGAATGCAACAGCCGCCCATCAGTATTGTGTGTAAATTGCGTAATATGAATAATGAAATATTCCAAAACGATACCAGTACCGTTAACGAAGAAATAAAATGACTAACTCAAGATTTCCAACTGAAAAAATATGGTTGATCTTTGAATTACTCGATTAGTCGTGAAAATATACGGTTGATGTTTGAAATTCTCCAATTGGCCGTGAATTGGAATGACATTACATATACCTCTTCCTAGGTTTTACCAAGTAATTGAATTTCTGTCGTGTAATTGTTCTGGTTTAAACCAGATTATTATTATTGTTTCAGGGAACATTCTACTAGGTTGTGATGCAGAACAGATAGAGACAGAACTCAACTATCTACCAGTTCTGGCTAATGGCGAAACCATGTCTGTTACTCTTACTAATGCTGATACATCAAATGGAATATTCACATATCAAATAAAAGTCAACTCAGACAGAGGTAAGGATACATTACCACACAAGAAGAATGTATTGACATTTAAAAAGTCTCTGACTTGCAATTAGGTCAGATAAAATACGCAATTTTGGAATAATCTTACAAAGGATGTTTTCATTATAACAATTAAATAAATCAAACGTGGCAATAAGAAGGCATACTTTGAATGTTTATTGCTTCTGGAATAGACATGTTAAAAGCAAAGGTTTTTGTATACTAGTAACAATATACAATTAATAAAATCTCTATTGATATACTGAATATCATCATTATAAAGTGCCTGTTCTCAAAAACCAGTACTAAACAAAATACTTTTCTAGTCAACACAAAACAAACCGAGGTCTGAATTCAATGTAAACCATGATCGGCATACCATTTTCCAGGTGATTTCCAAGCACTACAAGTAAAGAAAATGTCTGGAACATTTACAAGTACAGTGACTGTGACACAGACCGGAAGTCCAAACGGCGAAACCATAACTCTATTTTTGGACGGAGTCCCGGCTCCTCCAGTAAGGAGTTCAGGCGCTACAAAGGAAGAGGTACAAATTAAAAATATGTTCTATCTTTTGAACTAGCAACCATTCATAAATTTGGTTCATTAGAATTGAGTTGTTTTAGATATTTAAAATCACTTTTATAATGTCACGGAATCACGATGTCGTCTCAATGTTAAGATGTTCCCATATTCTCATGGTTAATTGTTTTGTCTCTATTAGAGGCATGGAATAGTCGTACAAAATGTCAACTAATTCTGATCATTTTGACTATAAATGGAGATTAAGATCTAAACTTATTTGCGCTCGTAAGATTAGGTAGTTTTTATCATTTTCAGAAGTTATTTATGTATTTATTTATTTATTAAGTATTTTTCAAAACTGACTCCGATGTTCCAAATAACAATTAAATTTGTTAAACTTTTTTTCTGTGGCCATGAATTATTTCATACTTGGTTAAGATATTTCTAATTTCATTCATTGTTGTATACCGGATTTCGATATGATAAATATGAATTATGAGTATTAAATATTCTTATCAATTTGCATCGGATGCCACGGACGTAATTGTACTAGACAGACATATTTCTGATAGCAAATACTATTCCACTTGAATGGTATATCAGTGAAGATGCTTGGCGTTTTGTATGCTGTTTTATATACTGACCTTCAAGTATTTCATAGATCGTTCGGAAGCTCTCTATTATTTTCTTTTTATTTTACTTTTCGTTTTGTTTACTTTCATGGTATTTTTCATATCATTTCATCATATTCACCAGTTTCTGACACAGCTGCCTATTTTTATCAGATCACCGACTCTCTTAAGACAATGATTTCCTCTCGATGCCCAACATTCATTTCGAACAGAAAGTGCTTTAATTCCTTTGATTTCGAGACAAATAAAGGATTACCCGCATTATACAACAACGAGTGGACTGACCAGGTAGAAGCCTACTGTGGAAATGGAGTACTGAAGAATCCACACGAACTCTTCTACGATAGATACATGACCAGGGTCGATTTAAAACGACATGGCACCGTGAGTACAAAAACAGGTCTCGCTCATCAGGAGGTACATCTTATTACAACAACATCAGTATTTTCTGACCGTTTTCTGTACCTAGACATTTCAACCAAACACCATTTAAAGAGGGGTTTTATGTTCTAACCAAACTATAGCTTGATTAAATCGTATAGTTTTTGCCTCTTGACACATTAAAAGAATTTACAATAACAATCATTTCAACGAAAGTTTGTATTTGATAAAGTAAATGGTCTCTACATTATAATTGCATGGTCGATTTAGGTAAGGGGCTCACGAGCTTTATGCTTCCAGACAATCACTGTTAACTCTACCTCGTGCCATGTACTGTTTTATTCAGTATTCGACGTTTTTATGAAAATTCTAATCCCTAGCGATTTTATTATGTATATTGATTTGAACTACATAATTAATGTCACTAATGATTTTCTGATTTTGTTGCCAGGTGTGTATGGCGTATAGAGGTAACATCTCGCCTCGGTTGACTCTTTACTTCAGGAGGAAATATCAAAGCGGGAAAGAGAGCAACACCTGGATGAATATTGATGACTATTTCACTCCATCCACGAGGTATATCTTTTAATTTTGATAACAGTCATACATAACTAAAGCCCTCATTTTTATGAAAGTCTGATTTTTGCCTTCAGATTTATTCCATCTGGATGTAAAGATAGAGAGGCGACCAGATATCAAAACTATGCATTTTAGTTTTGTAATTCTCAGAACATTGGTAGTTTTTGGTGGTGAATAGCATTTGTAGGCACATGTAACTTTAAGTAGTCTACATGTGTATGTATTTTTGGCGTAGTACAGAGTTTCTTGCCTTGCGGGTAGGTATTATGACGTCAATATGTTTTGAATGAGACACGCTGAATGTACCAGGTACTGTAATTTCGCCATACACATGAGCAAGTTAAAATCGCTCTTTCATATATACATGTAGATTTATTGGAATAAAAGTATCATTAAAGTCAGCATTCATTTTTGTAGACATCGTTTTATGGAAGGTCTATTTGTTATCCGTCTTCAAATCAACTATCTATTGTAATTAGGACAACAATCGCAGGATAAAGATGCTCCACCGCCCACACAGAATAAACGATACTCATCATTTTAACAATCTCTGATATTGAATTATGTTTATATGTGTCTAATTTACACAAAATACATAACATAAAGTAATTTATTTTGCTTTTGATATATATATTACGTAACTGTTCAGATCTTGAGGTCATCTGACCTAAAGTCATCATGCATCGGGCGTTGTCATCTGTCATCCGCCGTCCGTTGTCTGACATGGTTCCGACAAGCGTTCTCAATTTTTCGGGTCGAATTGAAATCCAAGATGGCCACCACACCGCCATCTTGAAAACGCATTTCGAACTTCTTCATAAGTTATATCAGTGTGATTTGACTGAAACTTGATTGCAATATTTACATGACCCCAACAATGTGTTGTTATATCTCTGGTTGATACCAAATGAAGATGGCTACCATATTGAATAAATTTCACGTACGACTATTGCCAAGGTAGTCAGATGACCGTTAAGGCCATTGGGCCTCTTGTTTTGTAATCACAAACATTTACAAGAAAATTATCATATTATCTCTGCATTAAATATTGACTAAAGCCAGCAAGTTGTAACTGTGACCAACAGTGAAGTTTCGAAAAAAATATAATAAAAAAAAAATAAAAAATAAATGTGGCCGGCAATAAATACATTGTACAAACCGAAATGAAAGTCTCGAATTCCAGAAATTATTACGTGGCCAAATGGACGGGAAAAACAGAAACAAACATGTTATCGACCGTAGAAAATGTGTATGCCTGTATACGCAACGCTTCAGTAATTACGGAAGCGTATCAGGCTCACGTACGAAAATATTTTTCAGGATAACGAAAATGTTTTATTTGGCGGCCGCCATATAAAATTTTTCTGGCGGCCGCCAGATAATTAAGTGGCATCCGCCATATAATTATCTGGCGGCCGCCAGATAAGTATATGCCAGAAATTTATTAAAATTTATTTAAGTATCTTACGGCCGTCAAATAATTATCTGGCCGCCAGAAAATTAAGAGGAGGCCGCCAGAGAATTTTTGGCGGCCGCCACTTACTTATCTGACGGCCGCTAGATAAAACATTTTCGCTATCCTATAAAATATTTTCGTACGTGAGCCTAATACGCTTCCGTAATACGGTACATAATACACGTCTTTCATCTTTACTCTAGGCCATTGGTACAATGTTTGATCATTGTATATGTTTGTGATCACAAAAAAAAAAAAAAATGAAAAGATACGTATACAAAAATTACTATTTGTCAACGGTGTATCATCTCTAAATGAAGTAACAAATGAGGTGAAAATTCAATGTCACTTGTTGGACTCTCCAACTTCTGTTATCACTTAGTACTCCGTGTGATTAAATTACGACCGCGATATCTTCCCTTCAGATGGACATATAACTGCACGGATCTATGGGGTTACCTGTCACCGAGGTATAACGACATTGATACCATTTTCTTACGAAGGATGTATGCTTCTGTTTCATCTGCGGATGAAGGTGATTTTTATGTAGACACGTTATGTTGGGGCGAGGCTGAAAAAAACGATCCTCTCTTACAAAGTAAGTACTGAGGCCCATACAACAATTTATCTATTACTTAGAAGTTTTGGAATAGGAAAGTGATTCTATAATAGATTAAAGTAATGTGAAGTGTATACGATTGCTTATGCAGTGACAGAATATTTAAGAAATAATGCTTTATTTACGTCTATTTGACAATGAAACGTGTTGCAAAATATTTTTTCAGACACAAATATTTCATTAATTGATGTGTTCACTATGCATTCTTGATATAATTTCGTACCTACAGTTATATATTATATAAGTGTACCATTACAAATCAATATAAATGTCGCTTTTAACAGTGCTGAAAACATGGACATATTCTCTAACAATTGCGAAGTGTTATATCTTTGTAAAAATACCTATGTTTTTGTACAGCTGATACAGACGAATTGCGTCTATCGGCCATGCCTAATGGGTATAAGCTGTTAGATATGGAGGTAGAGAACTATCTAAACGGCACATTCGAGGTGACCTTCACGGCGGCGCCTGGTGGATATGGCTTTCCGTTGATGGAGACAAAACAAGGACAGGTAACTCTTTGTAGAATCAATATCCATCGACGATGTCTAGATGTCATTTGGGTTTCAGACATTGTTTATCTAAGACGAAAAAGGTTTGTTAGTAACAGATCTGTAAAGCTGAGAAAATCCACCTTGAAAATAAGTTTTATAAAAGGATATGATAAATATGTCCACGGGTCTCAAAGTCGTGCTTGGTTCTTAGGTTATAGAAACAATGATTTAAATAGAATCATCGACATTTCATTAAACGTTTATTTGATGATTCTATGCTATTTTCACAAATATTTAACTGATCCTCCCCAATTTATTTGTATCTTGGTTACATCAATAATATTTTAATATCTGAGTTAGGTTTTTAAGTTGAACGATCCTCCTGAGAGACAGGTGCGTGCCCTAGAAATCAATAGGTGTGAGGAATTTAACATCTTGGATACGGCACTTCTTATTCAACAACTTTAACCAAAACAATACAAATTGCATATCAATATTACTCCCATGTGGGGATTTTTGTGATTTTGATTTATTTACAACTATATCTTGTATCCTTTCGAAGCTGCCGGCGGAAGCGATTGTCTCGGTGACTCAGCAGGAATTTGCATCTCCTCCAATCGGCGGCACGTTTGACCTGTTTTTGCCCCTTGGAAATCTGCTATTAAAAGGTAACGCACTCTTGAGCATTTCCAAAAACAATTTTTTTTCTTTTTTTTTAGCATTTAGCATATGTTAGAGTAGGTTTCTTTAGCTTTGCTTTGAATGTTTTTTGCCAAACTTGAACACATGTAGTCCGGCTGGCGTTCTATATCAGTGTGAGGAAAGCGATTATAGAATGTATACTGACTTCTATGCGTATACAACTGACTTTGATATCGTTCACAAATAATCTTGATTTACTGGTAATATGTATTTGCATATTACAGAGTTATCTGTCCTTGCGGGTAGATATTGATTGTGACGTTATACTTTTCGAAGAAAACGACGTGAATTGCGCCATAATTGATTTAAACATATTTTTTTTCACGTTATATACAAATGGAATTAGACACAAGTTGTAAACTTATAATCCGTCTTCTCTCGTAAAAAAATATTATGATGTATACATAAGACCGCAAATATTAAACTAAATGATGATTGAATAACGCACAAAACTAGCTTTGAGATAAAATTTACAATAAAGTTCAAGCATGATGAACATTTCTCTGTACCCTCATGTCTGTATAAATAAAATTACTGTAAAATACAATATCAATTTGTAAATAACATCATTAAATGAATCAAATGTCAAATATAAGAAATATACCTTTGTTCAAAGTACAGGAAAGTATAGTAATAGATACATTCAACAGTATTTATATAGGATCCATCGAGTTAACTCCTACTACATGTATATGTGTCAGAGTTGAAAAATTACGGCTGCTGGTTAGTAAGTTATTAAATGTGTAAATACATTTATACATTACAAAATAATGACGTCACAATGGATACCTATCCGCAAGGGATCTAACTCTGTAATATGCTAAGAAGAAATGTTAAAATACTAATTACCACCTAGACGTACCTGTTAATATCAGCGACGAAGACATCGAACGTAGACTTCAGGAATTTAAACCCAGTAAACTGTCTGTCGAACGAAAAGGAGACGATTTGTTGTTTGATTTTGAATTCCACGTGGAATATTCGACATACGAAGGAAATGTTTTGGAGCAATTGGAGGTATGTAGTTGGGTGAATGGTCGTACAAAAATAGAATCTTTTATTAATCACTACATTTGCAGTATATGTCTTGTTGAAGATGTCAAATTGATATTCGTTAAAGCGTTTATAATGCAATTATCTTTTATTGAAATAAATAGATAATGGTATCACATATATAGATTGTGACACCCGTTCTATCTTTATAGATAAGGTATATACATATATAGATTGTGACACCCGTTCTATCTTTTATAGATAAGGTATACACATATATAGATTGTGACACCCGTTCTATCTTTTATAGATAAGGTATACACATATATAGATTGTGACACCCGTTCTATCTTTTATAGATAAGGTATACACATATATAGATTGTGACACCCGTTCTATCTTTTATAGATAAGGTTATACATATACAATATATAGATTGTGACACCCGTTCTATCTTTTATAGATAAGGTATACACATATATAGATTGTGACACCCGTTCTATATCTTTTATAGATAAGGTATACACATATATAGATTGTGACACCCGTTCTATCTTTTATAGATAAGGTATACACATATATAGATTGTGACACCCGTTCTATCTTTTATAGATAAGGTATATACATATATAGATTGTGACACCCGTTCTATCTTTTATAGATAAGGTATACACATATATAGATTGTGACACCCGTTCTATCTTTTATAGATAAGGTATATACATATATAGATTGTGACACCCGTTCTATCTTTTATAGATAAGGTATACACATATATAGATTGTGACACCCGTTCTATCTTTTATAGATAAGGTATACACATATATAGATTGTGACACCCGTTCTATCTTTATAGATAAGGTATAACATATAAGATGTGACACCCGTTCTATCTTTATAGATAAGGTATACATATATAGATTGTGACACCCGTTCTATCTTTTATTAGATAAGGTATATACATATATAGATTGTGACACCCGTTCTATCTTTTATAGATAAGGTATAACATATATAGATTTGACCCTTCTATTTAGAGTATATGATTGTGACACCGTTCTATCTTTTATAGATAAGGTATAACATATATAGATTGTGACACCCGTTCTATCTTTTATAGATAAGGTATAACATATATAGATTGTGACACCGTTCTATCTTTTATAGATAAGGTATAACATATATGATTGTGACACCCGTTCTATCTTTTATAGATAGGATAACTTATAGATTGTGACACCGTTCTATCTTTTATAGATAAGGACTATATAATTGTGACACCTCTATCTTTATGTAACATATATAGATTGTGACACCCGTTCTATCTTTTATAGATAAGGTATATAAAATATATAGATTGTGACACCCGTTCTATCTTTTATAGATAAGGTATATACATATATAGATTGTGACACCCGTTCTATCTTTTATAGATAAGGATATACATATATAGATTGTGACACCCGTTCTATCTTTTATAGATAAGGTATATACATATATAGATTGTGACACCCGTTCTATCTTTTATAGATAAGGTTATAGTGACACATCTTATAAAGGTTATACATATATAGATTGTGACACCCGTTCTATCTTTTAGTATAAGGTTATACACATATATAGATTGTGACACCCGTTCTATCTTTTATAGATAAGGTATACACATATATAGATTGTGACACCCGTTCTATCTTTTATAGATAAGGTATACACATATATAGATTGTGACACCCGTTCTATCTTTTATAGATAAGGTATACACATATATAGATTGTGACACCCGTTCTATCTTTTATAGATAAGGTATATACATATATAGATTGTGACACCCGTTGATAGAAACAGTTGAATTACGTTATAAATAATCTGTCACCTAAGTGGTATCAGTTGATATTGATGTTGAGTGTCACATCATTACCCCTATATATTAGCTTCCATAAATAATGGGAGTTAGTGTTTATACTGTTATTATTTTATGTTACTTTACGTAAATAATTAGAGTGAGTGTATGTTCTATTATTTTATGTTACGTTATGTAAATAACTGGGATATATTGTCATATATCAGTTAAGTAATATTGAGGAGAGTAGCGTAAATGCGATGAGGTTTCTAATTAGCATTCATTACGCATAGTGTGTTTTTCATCTATTGGGCAATCGTTTTGCCTCTTAAGATAACGACCACCTGAAAAATTATATATACTGATGTCGGTATTAATCAGATGCACAAGATATCAATTATTCATAAGGTCATCCAACTAAGTTGTTCATGATGTCAATGACACGGATATGCATCAGAAACATTGTTGAGGATGACCGTGCAGTAACGCTCGTTGTATTTTTTTTAATAAGATAAGCTTATATAACAAATCAGAAATCAACCTTAAAAGCCTAAAATGTGATTTTCTCAGGTAAACGCCTCCATGGTAACGGGGAGAGATATCAACGTGACCACAGCAACGATACAAGATGGCGGCTACTTTATGGACCCAATCCCCGGAGACAACCTCCGGATGATTTACACCACCCCCCAGGTACTACTCCATACCCCGGGTGATTTTTTTCATTTTTCCTAAAGTACACGGTAACATTTACGTGATACATAGACATGAGATTACAGTGACGTCAATACAGTATTGTGGTGACGTCATATAATTGTTATCGTAGCATAGCATTGTTCTGTGTTGCCCTGTCTTGCCCGGGGTAATATAGAAATAATAGTTACTTAGTTAGGTAATGGACGCATACATAGTTTGCCTCTATATCCGTATCAAATATAGCATGGTTGATGTACTAGTTATCATGTCCTTCAACATTTATCTAAATCATTTATATCAATGCTCTTATGGACACTAGCTTTTAAAAATCACTCCATTCTTTCCGGATATTGCATCTGTCCCATGACTGTCCCCGGACTCTGTAGATAAATCCTGCCTGTTCTTCTTCTTCTATTTTCTTTGCGTCTTCATTGAGTTGCTGTCTCTTTCACGTTTTGTTAAGTTATTTTGGATGTGTATTTTAAGGTGTTTTCTGTTGTTTTTAAGATTCTGAATATTCCTGAATATGAGTTTCTTTGTTTCTAATCAGTCAAGAATAGTGAGAATGGGCCTGTTTACTTCCACTTCGTTTTTACTCGATATTTTTCCTGATTTAAAAAAATATTTATATATGATACGGTGATTTTACTTCACATGCTGAAAGTATCTCGTTTATTTCCCCGTATCTGCTTTTATCCTTTGCTTCGATATGAGTTTCCTATAAATGTTTATCTACAGTTTCTCTGGCAATAGTTTGGACCTGGACTTCACATTTTAATTTTAGCAATCGTTCTAACTCGCTAATTCGGGATTCATACTCTTCCCTGATTTCTTTGCATTTCTTTCTATCTTTCGGCCCACTGGATGCTTTTCCCTACCAAAATACAGAACCACATACGATCTACAACGGCTAAAGTTCAGTTCATCATTTTGGCTTCTTTATCTTCAAAGATCATCCTACACATGTTACACTGCCGTTGATCGATATTCCAGGAATCTTGGAATACTTTATTGGACATGACTTGGATGCTGGCATTCCCAAAGTTACGGGTCAAGAACTCCTTTCTAATTCGCTTTTGCCCGTATATTTCTTTATTCTTATTAAGTAATCAAACTTCTACATACATGTCTTCCATATGACAGTTCATCAACCTAGCATACATTAGTTTTCCCATTTACCGCATTGAACGGCATACATGGCGAAAGTAATTCTCTGTCCCTACAGAGCTTCCAAATACACGACTGTCTCCATGACGTGACGTCACAATCCAATTAGATTACATGTTGTAAGAGCCTTGAAATATAAGCTGTTGACACTATCAAAAGCAAGAACAGTTAGTTTCTGGGATTGTTAAACATACATATGTATAAGGACCATAACAACGTATTTGAGTCATATGATGAGGAAAATATTGAGTCATTTGGTTGATATTCTTAATTTTGTATTTGAGCCTTAGACGGGATAAATTCGTTACCGAGTTTGTTTGCGACACTAAAAAGCCGTAACTAAATACAGTCTAACCCGTTTATAACGAATTCACTTCGACCATTCAAATCACTTTGTATTACATGTATATGGGTTTCGTGCTAAGTGGTTAAACACTTGTACATCACACACAGGAATGAAACAAAGTGAGACTTTGGACAGGGATGTATTATTGTATTATTAAAAATTCTTCATCCAATGTATGCGGATTATCCACTGTTTACACATAATTGGAGTTAATATGTCGACATACGGCAGTAGTGAATATAGCATTAGTTACTTGGATTTGGCACTTCGCATTATGTGGGTTTAAAACAGCACAAAAATACCGGGAACTTTTTCCCTTAAAAGCTGATTCCCACTAAACGAGATGTTAATACAACTCTGAATATTGAATTTGGAAGGGTCTTTAATTCCATTCGTATAGAATGGGATTTTTTTTCTGTCCTAGTGTGTATTAGATTTTTGGAAATAGAAACTCATAACAAAGTTTAAAATATTATAACAATATTATGGTGGTGTGCTTAATTTGGAGCTATTATGAATCAGAGATAGCTATTTCGCATAAATTTCAGCTACACAACGAAATATATAAGGCAATACTGTGCAAATTTGTGGTCTGATAAATATGAATGTTTGCAACGTTGACTATTTTTTTTTTTCTAAAATTTTGCAGTTCAAAAAAAACCAGGTTGCTGTTTCTAAAACTGTCATAAAAAGGTGGTCATAAATTTGTCCTGTTACAATCATTCTTGCTGAAAATTGAAATCACTGTATCTTCATTAAAATGTAAAAAGAAATAAAACCAATAGGTTATGATTCCACATTTAAATGCTTATCATTTGCCAAATTAGTAGTTTCTTAATAATCGTATATAAAAATTATAAAAGTAATAGAAGTCTATTTTTTAAATAAATCTATATGATCACGTGCTACAAATAATTGGTACAATCAGTTTTTTTTTAAATCACAAGAACTTTTTGTTTAAAGCTGAAATGAGACTGAAAACTCACCCGAGCAGATATACAGGGATTTAGTAGTCTTCTAGTTTTCTACAGGTAGTTCCTCAACATTACGGATATATTTAATTGAAGTTATTCATTATTTCAAAACAGTTAGTATATATAATAATTGTCAGTTGTAACGCACACTTTCTTCGTTATAGATTTCCTGTAGGATATATTTTGTAGGTATAAATAATGTGGTTACCTGGTTATAGATCTCCAAATCTCCAATGCTGTAAAATATATCATAATATTTTATTAAACATGACTACTTGATTATTCAGCCTATCTTGTTATAAAACATTGTGTTGTTACATTAAGGTGGAGGTGACGAACTCTGGGATGTCGGCTAACTGTTCCGGTAATTGCTCATTTGAATGGTTGGACAGCGTAACTCCAGTCATTAACGAATCCACACCAGACTCAGGTAAATATAGATTAGTGACTTGTTTGTCAAATCCACGCCAGTCTCAGGTAAATATAGAGTAGTGACTTGTTTGTCAAATCCACGCCAGTCTCAGGTAAATATAGAGTAGTGACTTGTTTGTCAAATCCACACCAGACTCAAGTATATATAGAGTAGTGACTTGTTTGTCAAATCCACACCAGACTCAGGTAAATATAGATTAGTGACTTGTTTGTCAAATCCATGCCAGTCTCAGGTAAATATAGAGTAGTGACTTGTTTGTCAAATCCACACCAGACTCAGGTATATATAGAGTAGTGACTTGTTTGTCAAATCCACACCAGACTCAGGTATATATAAAGTAGTGACTTATTTGTCAAATCCACGCCAGTCTCAGGTAAATATAGAGTAGTGACTTGTTTGTCAAATCCACGTCAGACTTAGATATGAAGAGTAGTAACTCGGCTGACAAATCCACACCAAACTCAGGTATATATAAAATCTTAAATTCGAATGTGAAAAATTCATTGATATTACGAATTTTATTATATTACTCACTACACAGATATCGAGTTAGAAACATAAGGAAACACAATAGGTGATATTAGCAATTTCCTAATAAATTAGCATTCTGCTTATATATCGCCGCTATTTAATTGGTGCGGTCAATTGCATTGATTTTTTTTATCTTTTGATATTTTCATACTTTTTCATGTGTTTTGTTATACTTATATGGTATATCTATCAATTCTAACCATTGATTTTAGGTCCCCCAAACACAACAGTTACCATCACAGGCTCAGGATTTAATGAGGCTTCAGGAAACACTGTGACTATAGGAGGAGTCGAGTGCATGGTTTCCACGGCTACAGATACATCGATCACGTGCAAAACAGGATTAGGTCCATACGGGGATTACAAGGTCATGGTCAACGTGGCCGGAAAGGGTTACGCTAAACATGACACTTCAGCCAAAACATTTAAATACAACACACGTATCGAAAGCATCGACCCATCTAGCTCTGGTCTTGGAGGTAAATATATCCCGTAACAGCTTTCACACAATAAATAAATAAAAAAACGCAGATCTAATTCTATCTTCATTACCATGTCTGTCTTGCAGGTAGGGCGTTAGAATTGTACTTGTTGCTCTATTTGCACGCGTATAAGGTGATCAAATTTAGGATATTATTTTTTCTCTTATTTCTAACTGATTTTCTTCCTCTTAACGTCTCCCATGACACAGCCTGACTTTTGGTCATGAGTTAAGGGTTTACCTCTGTGCGGAAGGCTCGTGGTCCTGTACTGTCGTCGAGACATATTATATCTTATAAAAAGTGGTAATGTTCAGCTTAGCTCTCACAATAATGTTGAACGAATGTCGGTATACTGTGACTGGCGCTTCAGTTAGCATCTACGAAGGGAAAGAGTTCCAACAAGAAAACACTGCATTCTCTAAACACACACAAACATGGGAGACAGTCCTTAGATGGCCCTGGCTTTTAGAACGTTATATCCTCAACCATTCAAATCTATACCACATAATGGTTTTAGGCTATTTCACACTTTATACAGTTTTTAATGGATATTGATTAACTTGGGTAATATGTTGGACTTTTTCAATCAACATTTGATTGGCGTCCATATCAGTCAAATATTCACAGATACTTTTCAACACAACATTATACTAGTGTATATTTTATTCATTGACACCATTGACTTAATGACTTTATACAAACGATAGACTTATATTAGTACTACACCTACTGACAAGAGCTGAGGCCTATAGAATACTTAATGTTTTCACACCGACAGGTGGAGCGGAACTTTCTGTCCATGGGTATGGCTTCAGTGACTCTGTTACCATATCGGTTGGATCTAAGCCATGTGAAGTCACATCGGTGACGTATACGGAAGTTAAATGCCAAGTACCGCTAGCCGTAAGTCACTAACCTCACAGTTTTTTTTATTATCTCATGAATATTTATTAATGCATGCTTGCACTCGATTGATATTAAAACTCCAAAATATCAATTTTTATCTACTTTATACAACGGATTTTGTTTTTGTTTTAGTGTTTATGGAAACTGAAATTTGTTAGGCACTAACATAGTAAGATATCTCTATTAGTGTTAAATACAAGTGAGGGAAAACTATTGCCACATCGTATTGTCGAGGGATAGAATCACGAAAGAATGCTATGAGGCAATAGCGCCCTATATACTGCATAATGGATTTAGTAAATAAAGCATCGTACATCGTACGTCTTATTTTCAGAGACATGGCACAGCGTCGCCTTTTTGTGTGTCTTCAACATCTTATTTTATCAGTATAAAATACTAGAACTAGCAACCTGGTAATTGCTTTCTGCATGAAAGGAGCAGTTGCCCGCGGCCGTATGTCACAGACTCTCCGCCATTTTGATGACTTAGTGGAGCGCGCAACTATACGTATACGATGTATTGGTGTTCGATATCGCCGGGGGTGCAGACACTATTTCGGCAATATATCCAAGTGTAGCCAATCAGAAGTCAATATTCTGTCACTTGATGAAGGAATGATGAAAACATAGTATTACAGATTACAAGGGGAACTGTTGATGTACTATTGAGTACGTCACTACAAAAAGTACTAAGACAGACACACTAAGCTCTGGTTTTACAGATTATAACATTGTATTACAGAATACAGCTGGAACCGTTGATGTGACTATTGAGTACGTCACTACAAACGGTACTGAGACAGACACACTAAGCTCTGGTTTTACCTATGATGACTCCCTAACTCCACAAGTATCATCTATATCGCCAACAGTGACTGGAGTAGGTGGTAAGTTACAAAAACAAATAAAAGTTCATAAATTAACGGATAAATGAAGAATGAAATATTATACATTTATTGCCCTGGTGGTAGGGAGACATGACGCTTTGTTTACCCAAGGCATGTTATATTTCCCGAAGGCCGTTTACACTTTTCTACATAGCGTGTATGTGAAATGCTTTTGACAATACTCTTTGGTTTACAGGAGGTGAAATTATAGTCATTGATGGCACTGGGTTTGATGCGGGGGATAATGTTGTTTTATGGCTTGGAGACACACGGCTTGAGGTCAGCAGTCATAATGACACTCAGGTCACAGCAGAGTTACTTCCTTGTGCAACCGGAGCTCACGACATTAGACTTTCCATCGGAACGAAAGGCGCTGCTCTTAAAACGTAATGCAAAAATATTAAAGAAAACATTGTATATTGGATACCTTGTACTCAAACAAGCATTCTGAGTATTGCTGAAGAAATGCATGCCCCCTGACGATCCCCGCAATGTATTAGTGACCTTTTTACATATATAGTCACCTTGACCTGTGATACAAAGTAAATCCAAGGCTGTGCTACTCGCAATTTATAAAAGCTTCCCCTGTATGAAGTTTCAACAAAATCCATCTATCCCGTACTCAAGTATTCGTCTGGAAACAAACAGACGGACAGAGAGATAGACTATAAATAACGAGGAACTTCTCGTTTGCCACGTAATTATTTATATATTAAATTATATTTTATTATGATTAAGTACATAATGAACAGCATTTGTTTTGCGCGTTGAGCTGCTGTTACGCCGTGAACAGATGTAATATATCTACTAAATAAGGATATATGATATTTGATAATACATGTACTTTTGAGTAGTAGCGACACTTCAAACATCGACTAGACTTGAAAATACGAAATAAATAAAATTGTTTCCAGCGATTATCTAGTTCATTCTTGAAACCATTCTTTTCATATTGGGTATATCGTTTTGGGTATATTGGACGGGCATCCTTCTTCACATTCTCTTCTTCTACTTCTAGTGACGGACAAATATTCACTGGTCGGGACAATTAATCTCCTGAATAACTAATTCGTTCGATCACGTTTCAAAGAAAAGTTGGGTTCTTGAATATTCCAAACAAATCCTATCTGATAATAAAATGACTTATATCTTATTGATAGAGACAACACACTACCAAGCCTAACTTGTGAGCTAAGAGTAGACAATGTGCACCCTATAAGAGGGTCCATACTCGGCGGAACTTCTATCACAGTGTCCGGGTCCGGATTTACTGACGACGTAAAAGTGTTAGTTGGGGAGCATGTGTGTAAGGTGGACACGGTGAACGACACCCAGCTCACGTGTAGAATACAACACACTAGAAAGGTACACTACATCACTACGACCGCCGACCACAACGCAGGTGAGATATATGGCATAGACGTCTATCAAACATTACGTTTCTCCCTTTCACTCAGTAAAACGTTATCATTTACTGAATAAACCCAATTTATGCTAAACATTATAACAGGATAGACGCAGAGTAGGAGTAAAATATTACTGTTTTATATATGTAATTTATGTGCAGTATATAACGGAATAATAGGAATTATAGTTATATCTTATATATGATATACTGAAATGTATTTTATATTTCATATTAAACCCAATTTTGATGATATTGTTTTGTGCAGATACACCCTTCCTGACTATTCGTGCCGGAGACACAGTAGAATTTAGATGGGAATACCCGGATTTTTCAGCCAACAAACAGAGTATCAAGGAAACGACGAATTGGGAGTCAACAGACCTCATACCTGGAGGGTTTAGCTCCGGCGATGCAACCAAATACGGTAATATTTAAAATATATTGCACATAGTGTTCATTAGTTTTGTAATTACAGATTAATTTACTGTTGCGTCCCGAAGTAAAAATTTGGTGGTGTTGAATATGTTTCCATGAAAGAGAAAACGGAATACAAGGATGGCTATAGGACAAATGCATCATTTAGACTTTCTCAGAATACAGATAACGTGTTGCAGATTATTGATGAACAGTTGTAGAGCTGTTGCAAAGTGAAAGTCCGTTATAAAGGGGTGTTGCTGTGGTAACAGAAAATAAAAAATGAAAATTCGAAAATAAGTCATATTGAAAGATGGATGGGTCAGAAACGCCACTCGGACGGACTGACGGACGTAAGAGCCCAAATTAATATCGCTTACAATCCATTTCAATGGGGATAATAAACACACAATCCGTTGCAACCATGTACAAGTAGTATCAAAACAGAGCGACATGCTACTCTTTCTTTTGAACTTTTAAAGTGTCGCGCTTGTATTAAATACTCTCACTAGGTAAAGCATGTGTTATTGCAACCGGATAAATATACAAAATCACACTGTTTTGTCCCCAGGTGTTTAGTGTTTCATTATTGATAAATAAAACTTGTGGTCCCTGTACATATGTGTAACGGGGCTACGATACTGTACCTGACTTTTGCCAGCGTATTTTGCCGCTCATTCCCTATATATTATCTTGTTTTGTTTTAGGTGTCTACAGAAAAAATTTCTATGAGACTAGAGAACATTTCTACACCAGTGGTATAATTAATACCCAAGAAAAGAATTTCTATAACGGTAAAATAAAGGTGTTAGCCCTTACGTCTACTGCGGCTAAAGTGAAAGTGACAGTGAAAGATGTGGAGGCCGACTACAATACCACTTCAGGTAAATGATCTGGAATTCATACTGTGAAACACTGAATTTAAATATTAATTTATATACAATTAAAAGTCAGTATAAAACCTGACAGAAACAGTCATCAGCTGACCATCTCAAGTTTTCATTAACTGATTTATTTACGTTACAGTGATGTGCATTGTATTTAACTAGTCGACATTGTGTAGAGATAATGAAAATGTTCATTATCAAATGGTTCAGATATTCTAAGTGTGGCATAATAGTATCATTATTTACGCATTGAAAACAGAGCTTTGAAAATATATTAAAAAAGCGTTAGTGAAATAGAACGTGGTATATTTTCTTTGTATATTCGTGAAGGTCTCTTTTCAACAAAATCTTGATAAGAAAATGGGAGGACTAGGTAATGGAGGACTAATTAAATCTTACCATTATTTTCGAAAATAATAACCTCGCTTTTGTTTTTGAAATAAATAAGAAGTCATATCTTAACATGCATATTATGCTTTATTTACATCGGCAACAATGAAAACCCATACAACTTCAAATTCCTTGCTGCTGAAGTTCTATGTATGTTGAAATGAAAACAAACAAACAAGATTTGTTTGGCTTAGATCGATCAACACACATGAACTGTAAAGATTTTAAATATTTGGTATGGAAATTAAAATCCTTTAGATCTTGCGCAATACTGCCTAGGCAATCATTTATCTCATGTTAATGGTAGGTAATAATTACAAGTAAGCATAGTTGACCTTATTACCATATCGGTGTTATGTCATACTGAATAACTGTTACAGGTGTGCCTAACCCAGCTGATCCAAACTCCTGTAAATCAACGACAGCGAAAACCTCTACCTGTACCGATACATACCCATCTGCTCCAGACAACGCAAACTTTTACTTTAGATTCTGGAAATGTACCACGCCTTATCTTGATGGAGTGAGCACAGATAACGGAACTTCGGCGACTGACATTGAATTGTCTGGGACGGGCTTTTCTGGAAAGAATTGTCAGAATGAAATTTCGTTTGGTGACTACAAGTGTTCAGCAAAGACAAGCTCAGTAACATCGGTCAGGTGTCAAATAGACACCGACAACAAGCCGGAAGTTGGCCATCGTTCTTTGATTGAATTACGCGTAAATAACAAAGGCTATGTGGCTCAAATGTCTAACAAAGAAGACACTTTCGTGTTGTATCCACTTGTTACATCAGTAAATCCGATAATAGGATCATTGGCAGGTGGCACACTGGTGACGCTGACTGGGACTGGTTTTGTAGATCAGGAAGATGAGGATTGTACGGAGAGTGTAAAAGTTACATTCGGTCCGTTTGCATATGAGTGTGTCATTCAAAGTTGTTCCTACACGTCAATTACATGTCTTAGTCCCTGGTCCGTTTCTGCTACGGATGTTTCAGTGGCAGTCAGTATAAACCAGGTCCCCGCCGTGTGTGAGCCAAGCTGTAACTTTACGTATTCTACAGAGTATACGCCGACCGTATCCAGCGTCGAACCAGCAGTCATTACCGGGAGCCCAACAACACTTACCATTAACGGCACTGTATTGGGGACAACGCAAAGTTCTGTGGAAGTTTCCTTTTCCAGTACCTCTGCCGAAACCTCGAAGTACCCATGTAGTCTAGTTGCAGCTCCTACAGATACTGAACTTCGCTGCAGCATAAGTAACTTACCAGTAGGTCAGAACAAGCTACATGCTTACATTGATGGAAAGGGTATGGCTACGGGAGATGTGTATATAACTAGTGATAAAACAATAGATTCTATCAACCCTGACCAGGGAAGTATGCACGGGGGAACTGCTCTTACTGTGAATGGCAATGGGTTTCTACCTGACACGGTAGTTAACGTAAATAACAAGAATTGTGAGGTCGTGTCCACAAGTCTGGTGTCTGTCGTGTGTACCACTCCAGGCGAGACTACAGAAGGTCCAGTTTCAGTGCGTGTATCTTCAAACAGGGTAGGAATGTTTGATTACTACCATTCGATGGTGTATTACATTTTAAATGATGTTGATATAATGTCTGCATTTATCTCATTATTTTCAAGGTCTAATCTCCCTTTGAATTAATATAATTTTATGACGATGTTGTGGTAACCTTGGCATCTGTAAACATTTACTCGGTTTTCACATTGTTAGATGTCGATCACGACGTACATAATTGGCACTGCAAACCAAAGATTCAAATTACGAATTCCGCTAGCAACGTTCTTTCTTTTTTTCAGATAAACTATCCGAGCCAAACCTTTACTTACAACGCTAGTATTACACCTTACATAGAGTTAGTATCACCAGTCCAAGGGCTTAGTGGGGGCACTGTTACCATAACCGGAACTAACTTCGGGGCCGATATTGAATCCAATGATGTCAAGATTCAGGAAAGCACTTGTAACGTAACGTCGTCGACTGAAACTCAGATAGAATGTGTTGCTGGAAGCCTGTCAGCGGGAACCTACCCTTTGTGGGTAACGGTGGAAGGCGTTGGCAAATCGAACGACAATCAAACATTTACCTATGAAATGTCCGCTTCAAGTATCTCTCCAAACTCCGGTAAATTATTTCATGGCATAAACATATTTATATTATATAAGTCACAATTCACAAACACACTGACACTGTGTTTAAATAGATTATAAAAAATTACCCTTTTTTCTCAATTAGAAATGATATAATCTACCAAAACCATTGGTGATCTTTGTTGAAAACATATTCACAGCTATTTTATTAAGGATTATCGTAACTTTAATAAATATTATATGAAATAAAGATATTACAACAAATTCAAAATGTACTCTAAATAAACCGCGATCGTTGTGATATATCTCTATAACATAAACATATATTTTAGTTAATCCTTATAATTTAATCTTTTTACCTGTAATTCCTCTCTTAATGATGGACTCTTTCCTATTATAAATCATTAAACTGCTGTATTTACCAACCAAATGTGACATTATAACCAATCATATTTATGAGCAATTGAAATTCTTGATACAAGCAAGATTAAATTATATGCTAATGAAGGACAGTGTGAAACCTTTTAAAAGAAATCGAATCTTACTTATTGTCCCTTTTTTCAACACGATTTTACACAGAAGAACTACTTGTCACGAGAGTGATTGAATATACTGTGTGGGTTTGTTCTCTTCTTATATGAATTACTCAACAACTATAAACAGGTGACAGTTTTATTACATATAGAAAAACGGAGACAGATAACCTGAAATAAAAAGAACAATACTTGACAATACATAGGGACACATAAATGTACCGGCTAAACAGGTATTTCTTTATTACATAACTATAATTAATTCTATTTTAATTTCAGAGTTACATATATTTACATATTACATTTAATTCAAAGTCACTTGACCCTATATAATGCCCTACCCTAACTGACCACGTGCGGTCCTTTGTAATACATATACATATTATAAACGTCACGGAAAAGCTATTTAAAAAGTTATAATAGAAAACTGAAGCATATTAATTGTATTGCACATGAATAATGAATTTAATATTCATTTCATATGAATATATGGGGGGGCGTGCCCGTGCAAGGACAGGGTCATGCAGGGTCAATGTGACGTTACACACTCAACAAATCCATTCACTCGCCTCTCATACGTCATCATTACATGTACCACTTACATACACACAGATTTGCATGTACTGGACATTACATGACACAGGGACATGTAAATTCAGACAGACACAGGGACATATAAATTCAGACAATACACAACGCATGTAGTTAAAACACTATATATAATACATATTATGTATCTGGTGAATTTAAACACTGCGTCATACTTAATGGTAAGATAGGCTTAAGATAAGATTAAGCTAACTTCTTAGTACGATTAGATTCAGAGCTTCTTTCGTCAATGTACGTCATCAGTATTAGTAAATTAAGGTTACTGCATGCTTATGAGATAAAATAACAATCAATTTGTTACAGGAAGTATGGCTGGCGGTCAGCTTGTGACAGTCAGTGGGACGGGATTCGACAGTAATGTTCATGTTACCATAGACAACCAAACATGTGTTATCCAGAACGGCAGTATCACTCCCACTGAGGTTGTCTGTAAGACACCTCCAGTACAAGGTATGCTTCAGCAAGGTTGATGTCTGTAAGACACCTCCAGTACAAGGTATGCTTCAGCAAGGTTGATGTCTGTAAGACACCTCCAGTACAAGGTATGCTTCAGCAAGGTTGAAGCACCACAATCCGGTTGAAGCACCACAATCCTGTTTCAATCGATCAACAGTTATATTTTGTTTATTTGTGAATATAGTTTTGGGCTACTTATACCAAATACACTACAATAAGAGTTATTACAGCACTGACATTTAAAACCCAATGCACGCCTGCTTGCAATTACAATATATAGCGCATTAGACACTGTATCGAATCTGAAAGTATATGTTACTACAGTGATAGAGACTTAATTTTGATTCAGATCTAATGAAGATGCTCATAACCCACCTCACCATGTTTGTTCGTTACTTTCTAAGTATTTATTATAGTAATACTTTCAACATTTAAACAATAGAATGTTCAGAATAAGGGAATTTTCTTATTCCAACTCTTTGAACGAATGTGGTAATTCTAATAGAAATGATATCTATTACAGGAAGTGATGCAGTAGTTAGTGATGTGACTCTCAGTTTGAACTCAGTGGTAAAGAATATCACAAACGCCTACACTTATAGACCTAACCTTACCCCCACAATCACAGGGGTCACCCCCAATCGCGGGGGCACAGCAGGAGGCACGACAGTCACAATAAATGGGACGAACTTTGGGTGAGTATAACAAATGCTATATCCCTTTGTCACTTTGGCAGAGACATCTGCTTCCAGACTACTATTCCTATACAATATTAGTTGGTTTGTGTTCGATAGCAAGCACGACAGAATGATTACTTTAGCATTATTTGATTGAATAAGGTCGCCTGTACACTACCCTGCCTCATGTTAAAGAATTCCATTTGTCGCGGTGTTAAAATGAATGTTTAATAATTTGGGGTTAAATTAAATATTTTATAATTATTTTTTCTTCCTTACGAAAGTAACGTATTCTCCTCAATAATGTCGATATTGTATCTTCAGCACGCAGCAAAATTTTCCATGCGCGTCCAGTGTAAGTATTGCCGGGACGGAGTGTGGTATCGTATCCTGGTCCGACACACAAATTATGTGTACATCGGGGGCCCACATCGGATCGGTGATGTCAGCAGTGACTGTCGTACCGAACTGTAATGGAGAGGCCAAACAGGTAGGACTCTGTTACTTACCACAGTATCGGTCAACGTGAAATCCTTCGTGAAATAAACATTTATCGGCGTATAAACAAACATTCTAGTTAATTATAAACATGTACATGTTTTCTTAATTATTCCATAAGAAAACATGTGTCTGTTAATTACAACACACTGATAAAGATAACTTCCCACATCTACACATCACCTTAGACTATATCAATATGGCTGTGCTATCGCCTTAACTATTTTAGCTAGTACATACGCATGTACGGTACTAAAGTATATAAAGGTATATCTGTAAACCGAGGATTTATTTCATTATAACGCACGCCCCCCCCCCCCCCCCCTCAACCACCAATCTCGACGAACCATCACATATCTACATCCGCTCAGCAACGAAGTTAAATATGTATTTTGTCTTGACATTAGGGTAGATGTAGATATTTGGTACATTGTATTTCCATTTCTTATATATGTCACCTTGACAACTAAAAACATTTAATATATCGGTGTGTTTGTTTGATTTAGGAGGCAGCAGAGTACCACTACGTAGACGTTTGGTCCTCAAAATTCTCCTGGGGCGGAGAAGATCCTCCTGGCTATGGAGATTTCGTGGTCATTCCTCAGGGTCAGACAATCGTACTAGATACCTACACTGAAATATTGAAATTCTTACTGATACAGGGTTAGTATGATACATGGTACAATGACAATTTAAACAGGATTTCTTTGTATTTTATGTAGATAACATTTTGCTCATTTTGGCTGCATTAGCTATCTTTGGTATGTACCGTCTTCCAACTACGTCATCTATTTGTGTGGCTTTGAGGGAGATCGCGATGCAATTATAAGTCGCTTTGCTCGTTTGGATATTTTTATCAAAGGACTATGGTTTGGGCCTGCTTTGACCCCCAAATTCGTCAAATCTTTAAAACTAGTATTTAGTATATGTATTTGAATTGTTATATATGACATATTAGACATCCTTGATATAATTGTAATGATAGTTTTCTATTTTTTCAGCTTCAGATGTCATGGTAAACACTTGAAATATGCATATATTATGGAAACGTGAACATTTTGACACAACATTTTTATTTTAGAAATCATAGAGCACATCCTTGAACAAACTTTACATTTCCCCTAAAGATGTATTGGGAGATCATACATATTCTCATTAAATATTAAGTTTGTTAAAGGATGCGCTCTATAGTTTCATAGACAAAAATGACAAAAATGTCATGCCAACTACAGCTGCAAAATTATGAAACAGTCATTATACTTGAATCGGTGATGTACTAAATATTTGGAGTGCAACAAATTAATGAATTAATAATAGTTTTGAAAATTAAAAAAAGATTTTTGGGGCAAAATTTTTTTAGTTTTTAAATGTATAATAAATTTCAAAATATTAAATGGAAGGGAATTTCTTTTTGACCAATAAGTATTATTATGTGATTTAATTTGTAATATACGCAATGAAATTGATTCCATATTTTATATAATAAGGTGGAAAGCTGATTTTCGATGACAAAGATATCCAGCTCAATGCAGAAACTGTCCTTGTTACCAACGGCGGACTATTACAGGTAAGTTCTAGCGTTACAGCTCAGTTTAAGATCCCATATAACATTTGTTTATAACATATGTCGTTTTCTACAAATCGTACTAGTACAACAAGGCGTCTTCTTGAATTTGATTATCATTAATGTTAGCATATTAAGCAGAACTATTATTATTATAAGGTTCATTTCTCTTTGTTTATTTGCATTTGTATTTTTCATTTCGTTTCATTTATCATCTGATATTATGAAAACAAAAGTTATGCAACAGGTCAAGTCAATAAAAGCTCTCTCCCTATCGTAAAATATAAACTTAAAATACGATTGTTAATGAAACATACGTGGAATGGTTGTTAATATCAGATTGCTACCAATACTGAATACAAACAAGTGACTATTTTATTAGTTAAGTTACTCGTCTAGCATTATTAGTAAACGACCCGTGGATGGATGTATTCAATATGAAAAGAGCCATATACAAGAGTTAGAAGTTTAAAACCTAACGTATCAATGATAGGAAATTAGAAAGTGATTGTTATCGTAAAGTAAGAAGTATATTTCATGTTTTAAATCTGTCCATATCGAATCGATTTTGTTTCTTTACTTTACGTATTGTTTTGGCTGATTAGTTGATTGATTGGCGGGGGGGGGGGGGGGGGTTAATTTATTTTCTATTAACAGCCAGGGTCATTGAAATACCTGTCATTTTGTAGTGTGTTGTGTGCAATAAACACGTATGTATATTTCTGACCAGAATGGTAGTCATTATAGCATTGTATTTATACAAAATACAAACTTTATTTATTTCATATCGATTGAGAAACAAGTTATACAACTTATATAAATCACTCTCGATGGCCCGGATGTAAGCGCGCGAGGGGTCATAGTGTGAGAGGAAACCGGAGTGCCCGGAGAAAACGCACGTGATCGGGCAGGTGACCCCTTACCTTTTCACGTCCATGCCGGGGATCGAACCCCGGCCGGCTAGCTGAAAGGCCAGTGGCGTAACCACTACACCACTCGATCACCCTTGTATTTATTTGTAGACAAGTTTAAGGATATTAAATTGGGTTCCATGCGTGACCGCGTCCATTCCGCCGCCCGTCTGAGATGCTTTTTCAGCCTAAAACTGTTTAACTTATCTACATGAAACTTCCTTTACAAAGTATCCTAAGCTCCACGAAACTTTCTGATCTTGGTCAACAACACCAAATTAATGTTTACGGGATGTGTACAAATATATATGCTATGATAAATCACGTGTTTTTACGTCGTAGATTGGAACCGAGGACATGCCTTATTTGTACCAAGGTAGAATCAATATATACGGGGATCTATCATCTTTAGAGTTACCTATTTACGGCGCAAAGACATTGGCGATCAGAGACTCTACACTAGATATACACGGTAAGTGTAACGGAATTCTGTCATAAAGAATCACTGTTCATAGATTCAACAGCACCAATTATGTACGCTAAGACACTAGAGATCATACGTTCCGTAGGTGGTATACAAGGTAAGCGTCATTGATATGAAAAGCCAAGATATTGGAGATCGTGAACTCCCATAACAGGGACAGGTTTTTAAAAAGATGATAAACATAATCATGTGATTAGTGAAATGTTCATTTCTCATTTGTTACAAAACCTATGATTGTTTCTTCTCAAACACTCAAATATGGGTAAGTGGGTTAAAACGAATACTTCAGAATTCTATCATTTTTTCCATTGGTATTGCTTATCGCGTTAGAAGAAATCATATGTCTGGCAAATAAATAATTTTGCATGATAGGAAAATATTGAAACAAGTATTAAGCATTGATGTCATTAAACTAATGTTTGACATTTATTTCAGGTTACGGAAATAAAATGTTTTTGCAAATATTCGTAAAAGCGCACTAAATGAATTTATTCGTTTTGCAAGCATTTCCCTGATACTTTCGAAGAGTCGCAAAAAAAGTTATCTACCGTTTATGCTTTACTTATCATCAATCTGAACAGTTTAATCTAAAAAAAAATATAAGTTAATTTTCAAAGCGCGGATCCTCTTTCCCGCCGCCATCCTAATTAACTAAGGCTGCTCCAGACGACAAATAGCGAAATGAATGATGTCCACTGTTACATAGACTATCCAAGGAATACTGTACTTGTTTAATGTTTTAAACTCATCTTAGGCCATGGATATCAATGTTGTTATGCTAATATTGTTTTTAACAAACGTTTAATTTTCTGTTTCGGAAAGGTAACTGGCCTTTTTATTATTTGATCCTGTAGATCTTGAGGCCATTGTTTTTTATTTATCACATTCAAACATTTTTATGAATATTTGGTTTTTGCAACATGGTTGAATTTTTTCCTTGTTCAACAAAATGTGTGTATTACAATTAAGGTGAAAAACCGCTATTATTATCTGATTATATAATCCAATGATATAAAAGAATAAGTTTGAAAACAAAACAGATGGTGTACATATATAAAGCATTGATATCACTTTGGGCAGTTTTTCAACAGTTGCTAAACTCGTCTTGTTAATTCCAGAACCTGCCATAAATGCCGTAGTTTGAGACACGTTATTATTGCGGACTCTGTTAATGATCAAAGTTATTTGTTTCCCAGCATTGATATACATACGTAACGCTTGGTTTTATCAGGAAAGGAACGCATTACGCATACAGTTCTAGAACAGACTGTTGAAGCAGGGGACGACGTCATAGAGGTTCAAGGTGAGGTTGACTGGGAGGTGGGCGATGAGATAGCCTTGGGGTCAACGGGATCTTCAGATGAATACGATCAGAATGAAAGCGGCAGAATTAAAAACATTAATACGACCTCCCATGATACCACTCGAATACAGCTTGAGGAATCACTGAGGTACCAACACGTAGGCGAAACCTTGAATCTTGCTGGAAGGCAGATCGAAACTCGAGGCACAGTCATTCTACTCACGCGGAATATCGTCATCGAAGGCAAAAAAGACCCTGCTAAAGTCAATAATGTCCCAGCGTGTCAGGATGATACTCAAACAGGTATCTTACAATGAGTTAATATTCACAACGATTCAAACATGTTCTAAATGACAGTCCTGACAGGTCAAACGAATCTTTTACATGGGCTTAGTTGATGTCGCACATGTAACCAATTCACTTTGGCAGGTAACAATTTTATAAAGACGGGTGAAAGATTGACATTCAAACAAAACACAAGTACGCACAGTAGAGAGGTGACAAATAGAAATGTGAAAGCATTTACTTTTACATACATCATATTCTAAAACAAATGGCGAAAATTAACCGTTGGTAACAACGTTTTCCTATGCCTGTTAATTTATAGAACACAATGATATTTTTTTCTTAACATATCCTATTTCACTGTATGTTCCCAGATGTTTACTAGGAATATGTATTCAGTTATATGATACTTTATAATCTTCGAAAGGCATGATGTACTGTTCCAAATTGATATGTAGTACTTTAGCAGAACATAATTAGAAAATAATACAAAATATTACTAGAATATAAGGGGTTTCAAGTGTCCCAGTTGTGCCTTTTGCTATTGCGGACCTTCCATGTTAGGTGGGTTTTTTCTGTTACAATTAAGGCTTAGTAAAACTACCAAATTATTGTTTCATTTTGTTTCCGGGCTATATCTTCAAAACCGTTCAACGCAGCTCCGTGAAACTTTCTGTATATATCAGACAAGTGCCCTAGTTTTGCCTTTTGCTGTTGCGGACCTTCAATTTTTGGTTTGTTTTTGTTATCATGGAAACTTAGTCAAAAATTCCAAATTACTTTTTCTTTTAGTTACCTGTTGTTATTTTTTCAGTTTTACAATACTCGCATACATTTAAATTTATACTTGAATAATTATTACTTTGGCCTTGATGTATTTGGGGTTTTATACCAACTTCGCGGCGAGGGGGATAATGCCACGCTTTGCGGCTGCTTATTTCTATTATATTTTCTACAGGAGAATTTCAAGTGAACAGTTGTTCAACTGGACGATCACACACAGAAGATCAGTTTGGGGTACATATAATCATCCACAGATCAGAGGCGGCCACCAATCTCACTCAAGCAAGAATTGAATATGTTGAAGTTCACAATGCCGGCCAAGCTTTCCGTCTCGGCCGCTACCCTCTCCATTTTCACCTGCTACGGGATTACGCAGCGTTGTCCTATATACGTGGAGCTAGCGTGCATAAGTCATTTAACAGAGCCATCAATATACATAACTCTCATGATTCTCTCATCGAGGACAACGTCATGTATGATATTATGGGCGGGGTACTGTTCTTCGAAGACGGCATAGAACATGGAAATATGGTACGAAACAATACAATCATTAGTATTAAAGCGAGTTCTAGCTTACTAAATGACGATGTCACTCCGGCTGGATACTGGTTTTTAAACCCGAATAATTCGTTCATACAAAATTCTGCGTCTGGTGGATCACACATCGGGGCGTGGTTACGAACTCATGAACATCCCACCGGTCCTTCCTTTACTAAGAGTGTCTGTCCGACGACCCTGCCTTTAGGAACATTTAAAGACAACAAATTTTTTGCTATGGGAAGTTTCGGTTTTTGGCAATTTCCAACATACAATCCGCGATCTGGAAGTTGTTCAAGCAGTTCAGCAAACGCGATTCCTGCAGTATTTGAAAATTTTTTGGTAATGGGCTGTAAGAAAGGTTTCGAGTCGGTAAACAGTGGTTTCGTGGTTGCAAAAGGTATAACGGCTGTGAATTGCAAAAATGCGGGTATAGAATTCAAGTTAGTAACTGAAGGTGGGGACCCCTTATCTCCGTTTGGTGGTGCATCCATCACTGACGCTTTCATCGTAGCTCCTGACAAGGGCACAGGGGATGGCATCGTTATGCCGTATCAGACATCCTCTCCATCATTTTCAGTCACAAATTCTACATTTCTTAATTTCAATTCTAATACAGGAGCAGCATTTGCTGTTACCAGAATCGCGGGGCATTGCACAGAGCGGTGTGGTGGATTTGAATACGTTACTTCAAATCTGTCCTTCATTAACTCAACCTCTCTGACCAAATTTGAATGGTCTTGGGAGGGTATTATCAGAGATATTGACGGAAGTTTATGTGGTTCCAAGGATTGTCGCGTTTTACCAACTGTTGGTACACTACCGTCAGAAATGTGTTATGACTTTGAAGGGGATATCGGATTCCCAGCATCCTATTGTACACGCGAAATGAATTTTTTTCGTTTTGCGTTTAACAATCTAAAACCAGAATCATTGGTTTTCAACGCTTTTAACATTTCGACTCAAGGTAGAACAGAGATTGTTTATTATCAATTCAAAGGCATTACTCATCCGATTGGCTATCACTTCAATTTACTGTCCAACGAATCGACCATCATTGACTTCGACTGGGACAAGGTGACTAACCTCAGCTTTACTGGTCTCATCTCACACGTCCAGGTAATGGTACTTTATGTTTAATTCACACTGAAAAAGTACAGTTTGTTTCTTTTGTAAACGAAATTTCCATAAACAAAGGCTCACAGTGTCGTTCTTAATTGGCAAGGTTGACAACATACACAATATACATATTATTCATCACGTAGTTTATAAAGAGTAGACTTTATTACCATTATTATCTGTTAACTACAATCAGCCATTCTAAGTCAAAAGTTGTGTAAGCAAAATAAAAAAGTATTATTTAACATTACTTTATACCGATACCGCAGTGAGAAGCACACGACTGGTGTCAAAACCTTGTTGTCGACTGTGTGACTTTAAAAGTATGATATTTTTTAGTTTCAAAACATCGCTACTGATTTTGCATTTCAGCCTTGGGGATATTCTATCTTAGGGTGGCATATGACCAGAAAGCCAGACATATTTAAAATCAACGGAGAAGAAATAAACAGTACACTTAATCAAAGAGAAATTGATCCAGAAGTTGACTTTCATGGGGATTGGAGATATGATAACATGACGGGCTTGCTCCAAGTCTTAGGTCGGTGCTTTTATTTTTGCGGGATGCTTCACCGCTGACAAATGACATTTTTTCACTATCAAATAACAGGAGCAGACGAATTATTATTTGTCTTCAGTTACAAAAGTTTGAACTTCTAATTTTATTTCAAGACAAAAATAGTAGAAATGATTAATTGCATCTCGAAAAAATTCCGTGACACTTTCTCCTATATGTAATGAAGTATTGATTGCACATGCACAAAAAGCAAAACAAATTGTTTCATATTACTTTTGTGTCAATTAGATATACATGTATATATATACGATTCAACACCAATTGTTGTTCAATTGATGGATATTTTAATGCTCAGTCAGCCGCGGAGCATCTTGAACAATGACGTGGGGTAGTTTAAGAACTATATGGATATAATAAGTTGGAAGATCTCAAGGAAAGTGGTCCACTGTAGCTTTTGTGGTCACTAGGTATCTATATAGATAATGTGAAAACGTTCGCCGATTTATTTTTATTCATTCTAATATTTATTTATTATTAAAATGGTATTGCTTTTAAAGAACTTATTTTTTATCTTTTTAATTGATTATAATTAGCTCTACTGATTTTTTAAATATTTATTTCAAACAAAGGTTTGTGGGTCTTATTTGTTTAGCATGTTTTCAGTTTCACATAATGAACGAGATGAAGATCTTTGGCTGGGATATAAAAACTACTTGTTCAATATGGAGGCGATTCACTGTTACTATCCCGACTGTATTGATCCAGCCACACAGAAACCTACAGGACTGTTAGACTCTCGGCCAGACACAGCCAAATTATGGTCTAACAATGATTCCTGGCCTGAAGGGGTACTCCCAGTCGCAAATGATAATGTAACAATCACAGAAGGTAAGTTGTCGATCTTATTGTATCTTTTTTCCTGTTATATGTATGTCCTTGTAAGGAGATATGAGGACGCTACTTATATCTACTATACGCTCTCGAGGTATATGCAATGTACACAATATACTCGAAATAGAAATACACTCGGAATTGGGTTTTTATGTTCGTAATAACGATATCATGAAATAAAATTAACTCTAATTAATTTGAAATTGATTATGATATCACTTCACAGACGATTGGATAGTTCTTGATACGATGCCTCCTGTACTGGAGAAGGTATTTCTGTACGGCGTACTGGAGTTTGACCACGGACCTATCGATGGGGCATACCGTAATCTGACCTTAAATGTAACCGATATTATCATCATTGGAGGACGGCTGATCATAGGCTGGCCCGACCAGCCTTACCTGGGGGAAGCTGCTATCGTACTGAGGGGTCAACGGCTGCTGAACAGTAGAGTGGAACAGTATCTGCCTGGTACAAATATAATGGTCAACCGTAAAACTGTGGGTAAGTCCTAACATTCCGGAGACCATATTTTGACCACATGTTGAGAAACCCATTGTCAAGAATTAAACTACCACAAAATGGTATGAAATTATTTCAATGATGTTGCGCTTGACGGAAATTATTTACATATTTTTCTTCAGGATTAGTGTCTGTGTATATACTGGTTGTTTCTTAGTTGAATATGGATTAACATATAATTTGCAGCGAATTTTGGCCACGTAGACTTCCATGGAAAAGAAGTGCGTAAACCATGGACGACACTCGGTGCGACTGCCTCACCTGGCGACACCACGCTCACGTTGTCTGAGGAAGTTCCCTGGGTACCCGGAGATACCTTGATATTGGCACCAACCTCGTACGACCCCTGGGAAACAGAAACTGTATCAATCAAGGACATATCTGACGATGGCCTCACGGTTACATTAGAAGGAGAAATTTCGTTCCGACATATCGGTAAGACATCATGTATAAACATGTATTTATTAAATGCTATTGAATTATCAAGGTATTCTTTTTCAATATAATCGACAAATGCTATTGAATTATCAAGGTATTCTTTTTCAATATAATCGACAGATAGATAGGTAAAGAAAACAAAAAATTTAGCAAACGAATGGATCAGTGGTAAATTTGATAATTTAAGATGATGGTAATCTTAAGTGTTGTTGTCGTCTTGATTTTGAATAGCGCATACAGAACATGTTAACGGAGAACCCGTAATCATGGCGGCCGAAATCGGAAAAGTGACGAGAAACATAAAAATAATTGGAGAAGATGCGCCAGAGTCATTTGGAGGTCGAGTGTTAGTAGGACAGGCTGTTGCAAATGGAATCCTTTACACAGGTGAGTTATTTTCTATATCAAAGCCTTCCGTTCAAACGTCCGAGCAGATATAATATAATCTGCTATATATTATAATATAATATACTATATCTATGAATGTAAACAAAATGACAATATAAAGTTATATGTGCCGTATTTTTCATACTCACGAATCAAGATGAGCTTTTTATATGTTATTCATCACAAAAAATTACCAACTTTTTGAAAATTACAGTACTTTCAATGCATAGGTTTCAATTTTACATATACAAATAAGGGCTGAAAATGATTTTTGGCAGTACTAAAAATCATTTATTTACATCAATAGTGAAGTGAAATAAGTACATACGGTGAGACCATGAAGCCAAATTGTGGTCTACAATTTCATTACACATTTTTACAATGTTTTTAGTAATTGTAAAGTGACTTATGCAGGTATGTTTTTATTTAAACATATTTAAGGCATAAAAACAACAATATTTCAGTACAAAATTTCTGTGTTATAACTAACGTTTATAAGTCATCTGATCTGAAGCAATTTGAATGGTTTTTACAGCTTTATTCATCAAACCTTATGGTGTTTAATAAATTAATGATGAAAAAATAGCATGTCAAATTTATCGCCCAGTTAGGGCACATTTAACTTTAACAGTGTTCGTATTGCGTTAACGGTGATCACAATGGGATACACATGTATTCCACATTTAGCACTTAAGCGATTTACACAATGTGTCAACTTTTACATATCCTTATCTACTTCAAAAGTTCTAAAGTTGTGATTTCTTTTAAACAAGTTGCAACATCTCTCTTTTTACTCAATATATTGACTTAAGCCATTTTTCTCAAAATAATATTCGCAAACTTTAATAAAAATAGGTTCTGAAAAAGTATTTTGTCTTGTTATCGTAATAAGTGAATAACTTACATGTGTTGTAAGGTTACTATCAAATCATGTTTTTAAAAACTATGTTCGAATATTCATCTTAACATACAAAGAACATTGAAATAAATGGATAAAGAAAACTAAAAGCAATGTATTATATTTTGTAAAAGAAAACAAGGGTTAAAAAAGGATCCGTAGACAATTCATTGTTATTATACAGTAGGCCAGTAGGGCGAGAGTATACGACATTGAAATGAACTCATAATTTAAATAGCATTTTCACTGCTCATTTCGTTCTTAAAAGCGGCTAACCGGCGTACGCCGGTCAGGTGACCTGACGATGACCGAAAAAAAACATAACCGGCGTGTTCCATCATGGCGGACGTTTCATTAGAGCTTTGTGTCAATTAGATGTCTATATCTAAAGCAATCAAAGACTAAATTAAAGTTAATATGTTAGATGGCATAACGCTCTAATAATTTGGTAATACAATATATTATATTTATCGCACTCGTGAACCGTTTCATTCAAGGTAAATATCAATTAAGCTAAATATTACCGGTAGTATGCGTTAGAAAAAATTCCTTCTACACGTATGTGTACAATTTTCATATTGGACAAATTAGAAAAGTTAAAATAGTGGAAGTATGTCTGCGTTTGTCCCCCTTTAGTGATACATGAGTGATTGTTCAGATCATATCGACATTTAATTATATGATTTGTGTCTGGAAACACATAATTTACGTTATAACGAAGAAGAAAAGCATGAGAGAAAAAACAGCTTTCAAATATTCATGTGGGAAAACACATGGGAAAACTCGTTGATATACTTTAGACAAGACTGCATTAAATGTTTCGTTTGCTTTTCAGGTAGTGCTCGAATCAGTAACGTACAATTCTATCAGTCTGGACAGGAGGGTTTTATGGATTCTGACGACCCACGCTTTTCTGTTGCCTTTGTGAATATCGGTGATGTCACAGATGAAAAGCCATCTTATGTAAAAGAATGTGCGTTCTTTGATGGGTATTCTCCAGCCGTAGGAGTGTTCGAAACACATTACCTTAACATCACAGATAACGTTATACACCACACTGTGTGGGATGGTAAGTTCTACACTGTTCATATTCTGATATAAAGTCCGAACGAAAGAAATGCTTTTCGTTGTAACACTTAATCGGTATTACGCGATTTTTTATATGTCAGGCAATAGTCAGCTGGGGATTTTCTAAGGTTGATTTTTAAAAAGCACTTATGTGTTGAAATAGTTTTTTAACTCGCTATTCAGTTTTGATTTTGACGTTAGCTCATGATTTAAATGCATTTCGTGTTTTTGGAGATAGAGATATTAATATGTTGTATTAATATGTTATACGGTATATTTATACGCGTATTTGTTCTAATATGATAGCAGTATATCTATATCATACTAATATGATAGCGATATGTTTATTATTGAATATTTACATTACCATTTTTTCTTTGCTATAAACGCAGTCGGTCGTCACGCAAGAATACATACACCGGAACACTGACTTCTGCAAGTAGTGTTAATGCGCATCAGATTTCGCCTATATGTGTCTGTATTTCTAATTCTTCAATTAAACATTTTAAACGTAATGAATATCTTAATTATATTTCTGAAAATAAAATATTTAAGAAACAATGCATCAATGGAAAACGATAGTGTTATTGTGTAACTCTATTTTGTGTACTTTCTGAACTTCACAACATTTCCCGCTAAATCGGAGTCAGCTGTTCCGTGACTCCATCAATTGACGGCTGTTACATCAATCGTTTAACGTTGAAAAAAACGTTTTATTTTGACGGAACATTTAATTTAAAAGAAATAGTCTGTTCAAATTTAGATATCAGGAATGATGTTATTTTTTGTTGTTTACTGGTGTGTAAACTGCATTTGTTGGACAGATATTTCAGCGTGAAGCGCATAAACGCGCGTCATGTTGAAATATTTATATTTTCACTTCGCTCCGCCTCAATATAAACTAGTAAACTCCGATCACTTCATTTCCCAATGAAGATGCTTGATCACACGCGCTGACCTCTAACCTGCGTGAGAATACATTTTGACATTGTTTATATTTTGACCTAGTTTTACGCCGCTTCAGTTTTGAATGAACTTTCTGCGATGTGGCCTATCGTTGTACATTTAGAAACACAGACAGAAATGCTTTGTAAAGTATATAAGAAATTTTCAGTAATATAATATTATACAGATATTTCACACGTATTTTGATGAAACGCTGACTTAGGCTAAAGCCCTGGAAAATGCTGAACATAGGCTACAGTACAGAACGCAGTGAGGTTCATCACTCATCACAAGTAGGCATAATCGAACGCAATTAGTTACGATAATGTGTATATACAATATAAACTTAGAAACGATAGATTCAATGAAAATACGCTCAAATAGCAAACAGGCTGATTTCAGTTGCATTAAGCCTAAGGAAACGATTATGTGAGTGTCATAACCCACGGTATTGGAGGGTCGTTGGAAACCGCAAATATTTCAAATCGATGTTTCTCTACTTACTTTATACAGAATATTAATCACAAAACTCCAGTTGACAGAGAAGTTATTACATTTTTAAGAATAACACAGAGGTCTTCCAGTGATCTGCGACGAAATCCACATTTTAACACGTGTTATTGAGCCCCGGAAGCATGGTTATTAGACTGCATCACATACCATAGACACAGGGGTTGGATTTCACAACAGGTTTAGTTAATAAACATTTAAATGCCAGCTACAAATAATTACCAGACGGAAATACAACATTCAGTTACATTCCACAACAATTGCAAGTGAGTTTTAGAAGATTTGATTATGTTTAGATACCAACTATTCAGCATTTTCACCACAACCGTCATTTTCTTCAAAACCGGACCCCTGTTAAAATGAGCAACCAGATTACACATTGACTGCACTGCTAGTACTGCGCAGCAATTTTTGTGTTTGAAGCTACATAATAATGAGTTTATGATAAAATTTAAGTCATTAATTTTTGTACATAAAAACAATATTTCAAAATCGCTGTTTAAAATCGTAACAACGCACAAAGAATGAAGTTTTTTCGGAACTACATTTTTTGTTGCCTTGGTGACGAGAAGAACTGACTGGCGGATGTTCCGTAGCTGTACATACATGTACTGATATGATAGCGATATGTCTGGGGTACGGTGGACTCATTGTTATTAATAACTGAAATGATTTTTTATAGTGTATGTAGATACCAGCCATTACGCATTATTAGCCATCATTAATTATGTGGTATTCTGGTTCCTGTGAGTCACCGGATTAACCACTCTACTACTAGTATTTTGGATTTAACCTTGTATTCAAAGCGATGTGTTATTTTCTTGCAAACAAAATCATTCACAATTTCTTGTAGATTAAATATTATGTTGAAAGGTGGGGTTGCAAAATTCGCCCACGTGCCGAATTTTTTCAAAATTTTCAGTGTTAAAGGTCTAGGTACATAACTACTTTTTACGTGCTGTTTATTTATTTTGTATGTTTTAAAAAGGTATAAAGGGCCTGAAATGATGTTTTCTAAAATTACTTTGGGTATATGGCAAGGGGACCACTTGTGTCCATCTTTTGAACATAATTTTCATTTTTTAATTATCTTTGATTTAATTGTCAATAAAAGATACTTCATTCTTTATTTCATATCCATTTATAATGATATTTACGAATTATATTTACGACAAATTGATTTTGAAGCAAAAAGACCTCATTTTTTGGCAGGATTAAAATTGAGGATATTGGGTTTGCTCGAAATATTTGGCATGTTATCGATTTTGTCCACATTTTAAAACCATTTGAAAAACACGCTATAGGTATAATCTTATAAAAGATACTTTTTCAAAAAAAATGAAATCCGGGAAAATAGCATTTTATAGGCTGAAATGTAGCAAGGGGAATTTTCTAAAAAAATCAATATTTGCCCTAGTTGACCATAAATTTATAATTGATCATAGACACCATAATAAAACAACAGTTAGTGATAGAATTTTTTGTTAGCTAACATATGTTCTCTAAAATTATTGCATTTCTATTCATGCATCTTCCCTAACAGTGCAAAAAAGCCTAACAACTAGATATGCTCTTGAGTAAAACAAATAGTTTCTCTTTTCATATCAAAAATCAAATAATTATTGGAAAGAAATATATTTTCGTCAGCAACTTAAATGCAAAAGATACAAATTAAGATTATCCATCTCTCTTATGTAGATAAAAACTATTTTAAATTGAATTAAAAATGATTAAAGAGGGAAACAGAGTTACATTTTATTTTCAAATAAAGTATGTATAATTAAAAAATAATACCAGCACCACAAAGGCTACAATCTTAATTTTGAGCAATCAGGCGGCTTTTATTTCGAAACAAGGGCAACAATGTATTTAAAAATGTTTCTATCTCAATCGGCATACCCCATAACCCATATGTACCAATTTTCATTAATATCTAATAATATTTAAATATCAACCAATCAGAGACCTCCATTTTGTTTCCATGGCAACCAATCTTTTAAAAAGGGATTCCATGTTATTCAGCATATTTTATAACCCATATATACCAATTTTCACTTAAATCTGACAATATCTAAATTTCAACCAATCAGAGGCCTCCATTTTGTTTCCATGGCAACTAATCTTTTTGAAAGTGTTACCATGTTATTCAGCATACCTCGTAACCTCTATATACCATTTTTCACTTCATTCTGACATCATTTAAATTTCAGCCAATCAGAGGCCTTCGTTTTGTTACCATGGCAACCAATATTTAGCATCAAATATTATTACTGTACACTGATTTTCACTTACATCGGACTCTGGAATCATAAACTGGAAATGTATAACTAGGTATACTAACAAAGAAGTGGTCCGTTGCTACATGCACTCTCTATTTTGAAGTCACTCAAAAACAGTTTTCCCGGATTTTAATTTTGAACCTAATTTACACATTGACAGAAAATGTCATGGGAGTATTTTTAAATGGGGGTAAAATTGTGGACAAAACCAGTAACAGGGTAAAATGAGATGACAAAGAGCAATGTTTCGTTTTTGCTTTTTCCAAAAAGTGTTACTTTTTCGTAAAAAATATTATTTCAAACAAAATTTTCCGTTAAAAATCTAAAAGAAATGACTTAAATATAAAGTATACGATCTACTCAAATGATTTATGAATAAAAAATGTAGAATATTTAACAAAGGCTAACCTTTTTTGGCATGTTTGTGCAGGTAGTTTTAATGAAAATGACTACAAAGAATTCAGGCCCTTTGGGCCTTTTTAAAATCACAAAAGGAAACAGAAGTGTCATTTTAAAGGGACAATTAGTAGTACTTTCAATATGCAAAGTTTCAAGAAAATTGGGCTGTGGGCAGTTTCTATGGGATTTTCACAGAATGTGTTATGTCACGGCAGTCATTCCAAATTAGTAAATGTAAGGAATGTTTATCAGCTTTGGTGAGATGAATGATGGAGAAATTGTTCTAAAGGTGCATAAACTGCTTCGCAGTTCACTTTATTTGTACAGCTTAACTTGCCTCCCTCAGTCAATTAATGACATAATGGCAATTACTCCTTAAGTGTATGAAAAGGAAAATACATATGAATATAATATTGATACTGTACTGTGATGCTAATAATATATTCTGGGGAATTGTCATTTTGGTTAATGAATAATACAATCTACATTTTACCTTAAATTATTTACGTTTGTTTCCAGGAATGATAATAGAAGGGAGGTATACCAGAGTCATACACAACCTAGTTGTTCTGGTCATATGGGACGGAGCTTATGACGGCAGAAGAGAAGTATTAAATTTCAGAGTTGGTGCTGGTATACTGGGAACAGAAGCCTACAAAATGGCCCTATATGACAACCATGTGGCCGGAGCAGAGAGGACAGGGTATAGATTACAAGGGATAGCTTGTGGTGATGGTACAGAAAGACCTAGTGGCAATGTGGCTCACTCCTCTTCATTCGGATTCTTAATCTTCCAAAACGACAAAATATCACCTGACATAATTCAGAATGAATGCTTTGAAATAACAGGCTATTCTTTCTATAAGATTATATACGTGGCGGTGTATTATCAGAGTAAGTTCTCGGTGATTGTATCAAACTTTAACGTGATAGAGAGCGGTCTCGGAATGTACCTACAGATTTTAGGCCCGAATGTTGTTGATCATCAATATAAAGATAAATTTGCTAATGTAACGAATGGCGCCTTTATAGGCGGTACGGCATCTTTCAACTATACAACAGATATGTACCCAAACAACACAAATATTGAATTGTTAAAAGGAAGAGTGAGTTTACCATACAGCGGTCCCAATGTTGGACTGTTTCCGGCTGGATTCATGTCTGCTGGGAACAATGCTCCCACAAAGCCTTTTGTAAATAACATGGCTTACAACAGTATTATGGGCATCACCTGGGTATCACGTGAGTATTCCACTCCTTACTAACGAAGCATAGAAAGTGTTCCAGTAATTATTATTATTTTATATAATTGTTAAAAATGGTACTTCCTCAAATTGACTTTATTTATTTATCTCTAGTGTTGGTTTTTTCTTCTTTTTTCTTATTTTTATTTTATTTTTCTTGTTGGTGTGTTTCCCATGATGTTTTATAAGTATATACTATTATCAATGTTGCTGTCGTGAATCATAAAAAGTAGTATGTATCATAGATAGACCATCACCACTGGTTTGATGTTAAACTAACAAATTATTCCAGTATCATATCAGATGTCAAGAGCCTGCCTCCGTGGCGAACTACCGTTATTGCCAATATACATGTGAATACCACTACCTTGACTAAATAGCGTCATGGTGTTATCATGTCACCAACATGCAGACTAATTTATAAGCGCTTTTAGTGTTAACATTACATTAATAACAATTTATGTTACTATTGGTTATTTTTTTAGACGTGGTATTTCAAAATTTCGGACGACGATATAACTATGATGACTTTGCCATTACAAGTGACGGGAAAAATGAGGATGGCCAACACCCGATTTACATGGATAATATCACTCTTATCAATACTACGGAGCAGCACTTCGTCCAATACTCCAGGTCCTCGTTAACGTAGGTATTGTTGTGGGGGATAATTAAGATAACATCATCATTGATTTTAATCAGATTGCGAGTAGGATATGCCCTAATTTAATATATGTCACGATAAATAGTGAGGTAACACCTTAAGGGGTGTTGCGATTGAAATGAGTGAGGTTAAGGACCATAATAACTCGAGGTAATTCTCCAAAAGAAGTGCGAGTATGTGCATATGCATTCATATGTGTATATGTGTGGAAATTGAACAAATAACGCATAAAGGACCATGTTACATGCATTCGATCTATTTTGTTGACTGCTATAGTGGTGACACATGTATGAAGGAGTGTCGCGAACGGGATATATTACTCTTGCTGTTACTCTTGATATGTCACGATAGCTTTAAGTATCATAACCACGAACAGTTCGTATTCTTTAACCTGATTGTATCTATTTATATACATTTGAACCTGATTATTCTGTTATCGTAGAACTCTAAGTGCTAATGAATATAAGACTCTTTCATATGTGGATATGAAGGTTAGTGATATTCTACCCGAGAGTCACGAAATGTTGCATAGACCAAGGCTTGCCGAGGGTTTTACAACATTTTGTGTTCCCAAAGTTAGAATATCCCTATCCTTCATATCCACATATGAAAGAGTATTTTTCCTTCATGCTTCAATATTTTATTGCAATTTTACTACTATTATATACCGCCATTTTTAAATAAGTTCTAAGAAAACCGCGACTGCATGTCAATTCTCCATCCATAAAAATTACGTGATATTTTCAACTTAAATCGCGTAATTTGCAATTTTTTAAAAGTAAAACAGTCTTGTTTATGAATAAATGTTCATTTTACCGAGTAACTAGTGATTTCATTGACGTCGTGGCGTTACGAGGCTGTATTGCATGAGTAACCATGTAATACAGCCTCAGACGACATGGGTGTATTGCATGAGACCAGCAAGTATTATACCCATAGGTATGAAAGAAAATAAGAGATAAGATAGACACTTGGTCATTTGTAGTTCTGATTTCTTGGTAGGAAAATAAACGACGGAGATTGTGTTGACATGGCCTGTGACGGACAGTTGAAACTGTTGATCAAAGACCTTGACGGGTCAGTGCTAGGGACGCAAGGAGCGATCATTCCACAATCAGAGTTTGACTGGAATAACGCCAAGAGTCGGAGAAACCTTGGAGACCACAGGGTTCCGGTAGCATTGCTGGCCGATGAGAAAGGAAATATAGGGCCTGTAAACGACACTGCACCACATAAAGGTATATATAACAACTGGAATAAAAGTTGCAATATTGGACAAGTACTTGCACACGACATCTAAAAGTTTGATTGGAACAACCTGCAAACTTAATTCCAATGTGAAAGAAGTATCTGATGATTAAAACTGAAACTTAAAATCCTTCTCCTAACTCCCCCTTTTGATTTATTCGAGGAACTTTACTCTTGGAATTGTCATAGGGGTAATGCCCTAGGGTATGACAGATTGCGTGCGCTAACCTTTTGAACCTGAAGACACTTACGAGACGTTATGACTTCAGGTAGTGTGACCATGGCTTACATTGTCGATGACGTCATCAATATTGACGTGTAGACGACGGAACCATGTTCATGCATCTTTCAAGCTTCAATCTCTTATTTTATTTCGTCTATGGAGAAAAAGAATCATTCCCTACATATGAGGCCTATGAGGATGTCACAACAAAATCACAACCCTCGGGGGAATTCCTGAATGTCAACCCTCGGCAAGCATCGGGTTAGACGTTCATGGGTTACCCCTCTGATTTCGTTGTCACTCCCTCTAGGTAGAGAAAGATTCTACAATGTATTAATCTAATAGGTGAAATATTTATGGTCAAACGGCTTTATGCGAAAATAGTCTTTCTTTAGCCCGGGTGTATCTGGCAAAAACTATTTATTGGCCGGGTCTATGAATATAAGAGATTTTCTATAGGCCGGGTGTATTTGGCAGAAACTTTTTATTGACCGGGTCTATGAATATAAGAGACTTTCTATTGCCTTGGTTTACCTGGCAAAAACAATTTATTGACGGGTCTATAAATATAAAAGACCTTCTATAATCTGGGTGCATCTGGCAGAAACTGTTACTTGGTCGGTTCTATGAATATTAAAGACTTTCTATAGTCCAGGTGTATTTGGCCGGGTCTATGAATAAAGGAGACTTTGTGTAACCCGGATGTATCGGGCAGAAACTATTTATTGACCGGGTCTCCGAATGAAAGAGACTTTCTATAGCCCGGATGTATCTGCCTATTTATTGGCCGGGTCTAGAGGATAAGAAATGTTCAGTAGGTCGGGTTTTTTGCCCACTATCATCAGATGGTCGGGTATTCAAATCGCTTTTCGTCCGTCGTCCGTCCGTCCTTCTGTCCTTCCTTCCGTCCGTTTACATTTCTTGTTACCGCTATTTCTCAGAAAAGGCGAAAGGGATCTTTCTCAATCTTCATATGAGGGTTTCCCTAGGGCCCTAGTTGTGCATATTGGATTTTGGGACCGATCAGAGAACAAGATGGCCGCCAGGCAACCATTTTAGATTTTGATAGTAAAAGTTTGTTACCGCTATTTCTCAGAAAGTACTGACGGAATCCTTCTAAAATTTTACATATTGGTTTCTTCTAAGACCCTATAGTTGGGCATGTTGCATTTTGGGAACGATCGGTCAACAAGATGGCCTACACGCTACCATCTTGGATTTTGATCAATGAAGTTCGTTACCGCCTTTTCTCAGAACCTTCGCAAATTTCACATGTAGGTTTCCCTGGTGCCCTAGTTGGGCATGTTGCATTTTGGGATTGGTTGGTCGACAAATTGGCCGACAGGCCGCCATCTTGGATTTTGACAATTGAAGTTTGTTGCCGCTATTTTCTAGAAAGTACTGAAGGGATCTATCTCAAATTCCATGCACAGGTTCCCCTAGGGGTCTAGTTGTACATACTACATTTTGGGGCCAATCGGAGAAAAAAAAATGGCCGACAGACCGTCATCTTGATAGTTGAGGCTTGTTACCACTATTTCTCAGAAAGTAAAGAAAGGATCTGTCTCAAATTTTATATGTAGGTTCCTCTAGGACCTTAGTTGTACATATTGATTTTGAAAGTTTGTTACTGTTAAATAACTCAGAAAGTACTGAAAGGATCTTTCTCAAATTGCATATGTAGTAATATGTAGTAAAAGTTTGAAAAGTAGAGAAAAGATCCCTCTTTCCATTGTCAGACGTAGATCATTCCTTGGTGAGCGCCAAGATTCCCTCTGGGATCTCTTGTTTGTTTTTTTCTTTAGGCCCAGTAAATCTCGAAGAAAATTTCTTTATGCCGGGTTTATCTGGAAGAAAATTTCTCCTACCATTCACTGATTTGCCACCGTTTTAGCCGTGAGAGATTTATCTGTCATACTCTAGGGGTGGACAGATTACGTCAACCTTTTGACCCTGAAGTTTCTGTAAATCACGTGACGTCATCCCTTCATGCGGTGTAAACATGACGTGCATTGTTGATAAAGAATCATTCCATATCTATGAGGGTGTGAAAACAAAATAACAACCCTCGGTGTAATCTATGGACATTAATGAATCATTCGGGATGTAATTTCGTTGCCACACCCTCTAGGTAGGGAAATATTCCATTATTCAATAGGCTTGGTTTATCTACAGGGATAATACGGAACCCTCAGTGTCAGTACAACGACTTGTGGCGGGCCTATAAGTGCCATAATCTAGACTACTTGATGATGATTATAGAAAGTATGGACACCGACTCGGAGACCCGACGCCTATCCCCTGTAGCTATCCTCGGTGATGGCTATTTGGATCTCATCAACGGACCCCAGGACCATGGCTGGTGTAGCGGATACACATGTCGGAAACGTATCTCTACATTTATGGCGCTTATTGCAGCAGGTAACGTATCCATCTATATTTTGGCAGTGAAAATTCCCAGGCATTCATCTTCGTTCTTTATATAGGGAAAGTATTCTAAGGAATATACCCATAGTCATTGCCCTCGATTCTGTATAGCTGTCATACTTTATTCATCACATAACTAACCTATTTAGCCATGTCATACCACTATGTCATCAATATCGTATGACTTATATACGTGTATTACTTGTTCGTGTATCGTGACATCATTGGTAATAATGACGTCAAAATCGAAATATGATTCCGTACTATGAAAATTAAACGAGTTAAATCATTTGATATGTTACACACTTGATAAAGTTCATATTACATAGTTACCCATATAACATCCTCTTCAAACACCGTATAGGTATCATCTCTGTAGTTATTGTCTATCACAGCTTCAGTGAACGTTGTGTTAAGTCGGCAAGGGAAGGCTTAAATCGGTAAAATTCGTGTTGATATATCCAGTATATTTTTATAATTATTCTATCGTTGTTTTCATGCCAAATCTAGCTTTCTAATTGGCCAATTTTTTTTTATACAACCATGAAAAAAATCAGAAAATTGCGCAAACCCCGACGTTATCGTGACGTCACAATAAAGACCTTAACTTTGCGTGTTGATTCGATAAAAGAATCTCTTGACAAATCACTAGAATGGTACATTTAAACATACTTTATTTTATCAAATAGATTATAATATTAATCTAAAGTAAGCTTTGCGGATTCACATAGTTTTCAAACAATTTTTTCATACCCTGATAAATTTAAAAAAAAAATAGTGATATCTATGCATCGATGAAATAAAAATACAAAATTTCCTGTCAAAATGGCTCATTTTACTAATTATGTCGTACGTAACAAAAAGTACGCCAAACCATAGTCCAGCGGGAAACCATAGTCCCGTGGGAAATCATAGTCCCGGGACTATGGTTTAATAGTGCCTGGGGGCTGAGTCAATGAAAACGCTAGAAAAAGGTCACTTTATGTACTAATAGTATATATTATACTAGCAAATCAGTCGCCACACTCAGTTTATATCGATCGCTAAGCAACAGTAAACTATTTAATTTTGAAATTACTGCATATTTCAAAACGTTTTGTTATATCATTAATGATTTTGTTTTTTTGTAATTTTACTGTGTATTTTGATGTGAATGTCATTAGTTGTAATTTTACAGTGTGTGTATGCTATGTTTACTGATATCACAGTGATATACGATAATCATTTGAGGGATAAAGTTAAGTTGAGCTTTATCTTAATCGAAGTCGTATTTCATTTTTTTCAGATAAAACTTACCTGTTGTACTTTACAAGTACAAGTCCCCAGAAATTGCGTTTGTTCTTGCTGAACTCGGACAATACACAGGCGGTGGTCATTGGTATTTGGTACGCCAGTTCCCAGCGGCGAGTAGTCTATAACAGTGACAACACACTGGTGCCGAGTAATGGTATGGAGGATGGTAGATACCTGAAACCGTCGAAGGATTTTATACCCAACCCCATGTCGGACGCCCAGTCTGGGTCAAACTACTACGATAGGGAAAACAAACTGATGTACGTACTAGTACGGGGAGGCGATAACATCATCGTCGACACACTTCCCACCATCACCTTGAGTTTTGAGGTCCCCGATGTCAGCATTGATGAGTTCTTTGGAGCGAACTTAGTGAATAATCTAGCAGCGTTCTTCGGAATATCCAAAGAGAAAATAAGAATTGTGGATATAGTTTCTGAAAACGGCTCTCGGAGGAAGCGGTCATCTACTAGCAGTGTAAATATAGAGATATCGGAGTCTCCAGCGAATAGTGAGTAAAATTTAGGGTGTTATTCAACCAAAGATTGCCCAAGAGAACATTCATTAGCCAAAATGTGTGTTATTAACGGACTATCTATCTACAATAATAATATTTTTTTACATTTCCAATGAGTATGTTGACCTTTGGGCTCAAGCCTTAGAGTTTCCCTCAAGGCCTTAGGTCTTCCCTACGTCTGTGGGCCAGTTTCCCTCAAGGCCTTAGGTCTTCCCTACGTCTGTGGGCCTATGACTTGACTTTTCCCTCACTATCTATGAAACAAATGTATATTGCTTTTTAAGAATATATTCAGTTTTTCTGAAACTCATGTTTAATTCTCATTGTCCCGTTTATTATATAAAATAATGTCATAGTGAACTGTTTTATTCTGTTGACTCCTGTCTCAATCCTGTAGTACAGTAGTCACTATAATAGTTCTGTTGTTCAATATGGTTTACTCTCATATTTGTTTCGACTATTTGGTCACCTTTATACAACACAGCTTTTAATCTTTTCTATGTTGTTTCTTTTTTAATCTAGCTACGTCTCCTCTCAATTCAACTGCAAACTCCACGCAACCATCGGAGGGTTCCAATGGCACGCTTTCATTCGAAGCACTCCAAGATATGACGCAGGAGATAGCGACATTGGCACAGCTGGGGGACATCAATGAAGTATTAAATACAACAATTGTAGGCGTGGCGGTCGTGCCTCCACAACCGGATCCTAGCAGCGACGAATGGTCAGTCCAAGCCAACTATTCAGACAACACTGGAGAACCAGAAAGATTAGTCAGGTTGGACGGGTTTTTCTTATATACCCAACCAGAGCCAAGTTATGAGTCAAATATTTTCCCAACTCAGCCAAAGATTCAGGTCTTAGATGCCCAGGTAAGTAATCTATTTTCTACTCGGCAGTATTTCTATTGTGTGTCAACATAATATCTCCAGAAATCGAATTATGACTTCCTTATTAACTTATAAACTTTTCTCATTACGTTCCAATCCAGAACTATAATTATGAAACATACTAGGTAGCGTATTTTTCTTTTCGATTTGGTAGCTATTTTGTAGCACGACGAATTTCAACTTATTTTGTCAGGGATATCCTGTGACACAGTTAGGAGCTAGCGGCCAGATTTGGACTGTTACTGCGTACCTGAGAGAGGACTCCAATTCAACTGAACCTACACAAGGATTTACGTACAACCCAAACGCCACTTTACAAGGAGCAACTACGATTATTTTTGTGGACGGTTGGGCTAACTTTACAGACCTTGGTATTTCACAGTCTGGAACCAAGTATGTGATTGATTTTAATCTCACCAAGCCCGAGACTGATGCCAGTTTGCATATAGCCTCGCAGTCATTAACTGTTGAGAGACGTCACATCAGACCAGAAATAACGCTGGTGTCATCGTCACTGGTTGAAAACGCTACCGTAGAAATAAACGTGGAGCTTTTTGATAACTCTTCAAATTTACTCATCACAGATGTGTTCTGGAGGGTGAGTACCAATTTTCCTATTGGTTATTTAAAATTATCATGTTTTATCAATCTTGTTTGGGTATGTATGTGCTGGCCCCTAAGCTAGCAGTTGCTATATGTGATTTTGTTAATTTTCGTCCTTTCGGGCGAAAAGACGAAAAGACAAAAATTAAGGTTTGTTAAATTCGTCTGTTTGAAAGGACGAAAAGACGATATGCCAAAGCTTAGACACCGAACGAAAATGACTGCGGCTTTGCGAAGGTCTTACGTCGTTGTACCTAAGTTGATACCCAAATACCTTTATTTCTCTTGATACAAATTGTGTTGCTTGGCTATATTCAATTTTTTCCTTAATTTTCTTTAAAAGTGCAAACAAACTTTATTTTCATGCTATGGTTTTATTATGACAGTGCATATATTGGGAGAACGATTGATCGCATGTGTCAAAACTTTTACCAAAAATTTTACCACATGTTGGATACCTAAATTGATACCCAGAAAGAAAACATGGAAAATAAGATTTTATGAATAAAATATAATTTTACTGTATATAAGTGATGTATTGGGGATTTTTTAGTATTTAATAATATTAAATGTGATAAATCTGAATGTTTCTTAAAATTGCATAACTCTTTCCACTACCGTACTTCTGTTACATAACACTTCCCCCGTTAGGCCCCGTAGTGACGTATGATTTTATTTCAGTTTCCATGGCATTCTCAAAGCTTTCATTTGGATTGTATGGTTATGTCCTTAGATTTCACAATTCAATAATATTGTCTTTCGAAGAGTCCTTACGATGTTTATAAAACAGCAGCTGTAGTACCTGTGCCACGTACATATTGTTAGGAATTACAAAGTTAGGTTTCAGAGAAAATCACAGAGATAATTGCATATAACAAAGAATAATGATCAATAAATGATGTAGCTTTGGTGTCATCACTGAGAAATGAATTGAATTTGGGTTTGTTTTAGTTATGGTATCAATTTGTGTACAGTGACATTAAGTTTTAAAGCTATATTCATTTTACACATTGATGAGGTAATGCGCCATGATCTGAAATACTGTGTTCACTCTAACCGGACTGTTATTCGTCTTATTATATCAATATGTTGATACCCGACAACAAGACGTAAGAAAGACATTCTCAAAAAATGTACAGTTGGAGCTGCGCCACATACAACCTTTATACTATAAGCACATCAGGAATTATCGCCGTATAATCATACTTACCGAATAGTTACATCTTAACATAAGTCACACAGATACATTACTGATTAAATATAAACCGGTTAAATTAGAATAATGAAAACCCACGACATATCTGATTAGAACCTTTTATATTATAATAGGGTCACAACTGGACCATAACTATTGAATTAAACGAAAAAGCTGATCCTCTGGGTACTTTGACCGGAACAACTCAGGTGAACTTTGACCCTGTCACCAATAGGGCGATGTTTGACGATCTGACTATAACCGGGTATGGTGTGTATTTCCTCAACTTCCATATCGTATCCTCACCTGCCGAGTATGAATTTAACGAGGAAATATCTGTCACCGTGAATGCCTCATCACCTGTTGACACCTCAGCTAGCAGAGTCATGGAGATTACTTATGATGCTAATTACGATGACGTCATAACAGGCAACGTCACAGCTGAACACTTCGGAACTGCAGTAGTAAATAAATACGCCCGGGAAAACCCCCAGACACGATGTAAATTGGTCAGCGTTGCTAAAGGTAATCCGTGTTAAGAGTTAAAATATAAAGTAACTACAATGTTATGTGATAGAGTTGATTTATAAAGTAACTAAAATGTTATCAGACTTTGAGTTAATTTATGAACAGTGTTATTAAGCAGATGACCAAAAATGGTGTTTAGTTGTAGAACCAATATAGTGTTAACCCAAGTCTTATCAGTATTAGATATCATATAGAGTGGTATTCAAGAAGTCGTTGAGGCAATATATTAGTGTGTGTTTACTTTATATTCTAGTATGTATTCCACTGTTTAGCATTGCCAATGATATATTATAGTCGTTGATTAATATTTGGATTATTTATTTTTATATTATAATATATATTATATATTATTTTTCCCCCAGGAAGTATAATAGTCACTCTCACCGTGACCGGAAGTGAAGCTGCTGTTAACTCTACTGTAGAGTTCGCATGCATGAATAACACCAGTTTCATGTTCGATGGAATGACCGTACCACTGTCAGGAACTCCAACCTTTGACGGAAACACATGCAGCGATCTCATTCCTGTAAGTCTGGAATCATAAAACGATTTAAACAATTACTACAAATACCTTTAAGCATCTGCCTGTGTGTCATCCTTAGCTCCAGTTTTTACCATCACGTAGATCAAGCTCAGCTTATTACAGATGCAATCTTAAAGATAACTGCTGAATTAAATTCTCTGTTTATTTGTATAGAACTAATTAGAGGGAATGTTAATTATTCGGAGGATATCGAATCAATATAGAAACTACATCCATGCGAATAGGGCCATATCTCAAAGTCCGATCCATAAATCATATTTGCGTAATTCTGTTGATATCTATAATATAATTGTCGGTTGTTGATACCATGGATGATAAAATGCAAAAGTTATGGGTTCAAGAAACAGTATCAAATCGGGCATTGTTCATTTCTAAGATTGGTAAAAGGTATTCATTCATATTGGTTAATAAGAAATACTTTCAAACCAACTGCAGTTGAATGCTGACAATGCCAGAACATAGTGGTATGGCCAGAGCACAGAACATTATTATGTTTATACTTTGATGCCATCAATTCTGTATTTGCATATTGTTATATATAGAGTTATCTGCCCTTGCGAGTAGGTATTCATTCTGACGTAATGTGTTTGCGGGCGTAACGTCATACCTTTGAAAATGACGTGAATTTCGCTTACAAAATAGTTTTGAAAGTAATGACGTCACTATCGATACCTACCCGAAAGGGAGGTAGGATTGTAATATGCAAAGACGTATTTGAGTGTGGGGTAAGTGTTCAATCTGATTATAATAAAGAACCATGAGGTAAATTACAGAGGGGACATTATACTCCCAAATATACACAAAATATGAAATATTCCAATGAGGCAAAACGCACATAGAACCATTTTATGTCTGCATCAGAAAGAGCTATTTATTGTGGTATTCAAAAAATGATAAACGCCACTAAAATTGTGATGATGGTTCTTTTTTATTAAAAGTGTAAGAGTAATGATAGATTTATTTAGCTTATCTATGGATTTGTTTTTGAAAAATGATGGTAAATTTGTTTTAAAATATCCATACATATTACATTATTTCTCAGGAAAATAATGCTTTAATGTCGTCTGATTATTCAAAAGGCAAATATTATATGGTATGCACAGCATTTTAAAAAAGAATATACCTGAGAATATTTCACTTCTTATTGATGTATATGGCAAGCCAATTTAACATTTATTGAAGGAGCAAGGTCCATCCCGTATAAAATCGAATTATATAAGATGTCTTATATAACATATAAGATATTTTACGATATTATATATACTTTATAAGATATATTATATATTTTATAAGATATATTATATATTTTATAAGATATCTTATATATTTATATATATATATGAGATATCTTATATCTATTTAAGATATCTTATAAAGTATATAATATAGGATATCTTAAATAGATGTAAGATATCTCATATTTATATCTATATAAGATATCTCATATTTATATTTATTACATAATTTGTTTACACCAATCTATATATGAAGAAATATAATATTTTCAACTATTACACCGACTGTTCAATAAAACCTTGTTATATTGCACGGTTCGAAGTTATATTGCACGCTTCCATGGAAACGTTATATTGCACGGTTCGAGATGTTATATTGCACGGCATTAGGAACACCTCGCTGTTGTTGTCTAGTTTTGTAGAAAACTTCCGAAGAATTGCGAGTAACAGTGAGTTACGTTATTATGACGTCACAAAGGTTCACGCTCAACTTCGCGCTGGATTTATAGATCTCGAATCAAGCACGTCATGTAGACGTTTACTGTACCGAGCAAAGGACGGACACGATAAATGTATTAGATCAAAAGGTTGCAAGCAGGTCTAATAATGTGAAAACAGACAATAAGACATCCAAACCGGAGTTACAACGTGACGTACTTGGGCTATACGTCAATCTTCAATAGGATATTAAGGTTTTTTTCCATACGGTACGGTGTTGATGATTTTGTTAAGTGATTGTCGTATTCGTTTTATAAAAAAATATTCAACTGAAAAACTGGTGATTATGTAATAAAACAAATATTCCATGGTTATTGTGCTCTAGTTCATAATATTTACCCCTCGGTGATGGTAATCAACAAATGTTATATTGCACTCGGCCTTTGACCTCGTGCAATATAACATTTGTTGATTACCATCACCTCGGGTTAAATATGAACTTGAGCACAGTAACCCATGAAATATTTGTATAATATAATATATCTTATAAAGTATATAAGATATCTTATATAAGATATCTTAAATAGCATATACAATATTTCATAAAGTATATAAGATATCTGATATATTTTATAAGATATCTTATATTGTATATAAGATATCTTCATTTATATATAAGATATCTTATATAATTGAAATCTCGTTGCTATATAAGATATCTTATATAGATTGAGATTTCTTAGTATTTAAAACCAGAAACTAATTTCTCCCTCGAGCATCATTCGGAGCACTTCGGGACACATTTTAGAATCGTTCGCAATGACAGAGATGGCACTAAAAGGGAGAATCAACCGCTGTTTGATTGCATTCAACAATGTACTGAAAACACAGAAGCAGTTAATTCCCATCACTCTAGTTGTCAATTCGAACAATATACATATTGCCTATAATGGTGACCTATCTATACATGCATACTTTTGTCTAGTTCAACCAAACGCTTGATACTGGCTCAGCATACGAAGCCAACAAGAGTCTGGCTGAACGAGTAGTATTATACTTTACATTTCTCTATGACTTCCGGGTAGGGAGACTTCATTTCTTGGCCTTTGTTGACATCTCGTTCCTTTATAAGATATCTTATAAAGCAACGAGATTTCAATTATATAAGATATCTTATATATCATATAAGATATCTTATAATATCATATAAGATATCTTATATAGATAACTTAAATGAGATATCCTATGATTAATTAAAAAAACATATGAGATATCTCATATATTAAGATATCTTATATATTATATGAGATATCTCATATACTATATAATATATCTTATATTTCAATCAAGATATCTTTTATATATGCAGTGAAATTAAGGATCGACTTTGCTCTTTGAATAAATGTCATGATGGCTTGCCATAGATGTACATCATTCATTCCATTACACTGGATTTCAACGATTTCTATGAAAAAACTCATTAGCAACATGTATGTAAGATTAATAATATTTTTTTCAGACAACTACAACGACTACACTAACAACTACCACACCAACAACCACAACTACCACTCCAACAACCACAACTACCACTCCAACAACCACAACTACCATTCCAACAACCACAACTACCACTCCAACAACCACAACCACGACACCAACAACTACAACCACCACACCAACAACTACAACTACCACTCCAACAACCACAACTACCACACCAACAACCACAACTACCACTCCAACAACCACAACCACCACACCAACAACTACAACTACCACTCCAACAACCACAACTACCACACCAACAACCACAACTACCACTCCAACAACCACAACTACCACACCAACAACTACAACCACCACACCAACAACCACAACTACCACACCAACAACTACAACTACCACACCAACAACTACAACTACCACTCCAACAACGACAACTACCACTCCAACAACTACAACAACCACACCAACGACTACAACTACCACTCCAACAACTACAACTACCACATCAACAACCACAACTACCACTCCAACAACGACGGCCACACCAGCGTTCCGCCCTCTCAGACAAAAAATAACAGTGATGTCCACATCGGTCGTCGAAAATGCTGTTCTAGAAATAAAGACAGAGCTGTTTGATAATTCAACAAATGCGCTTATCACGGACGTGTTTTGGAAGGTAAGAAAAATAAATAGAAATAGCGAGTTTGAAGAACAAACAAGTATTGGTGAGATAATAGATGTCCCCTGCCAGTGTTCACAAGCTACTCGCAATATTTATAAATAAAGCAACTAAGATGTTGAGAATAATTTTCTAAAAATAGCAATAGTGAACATGACTTGTATATGATAAATCTGAAAAAAACCCAGTGCAAGGTATTTTGACGTTTTGTAGATGTAGAGAATAGAAAACTTCAATGAGGTGAAATTGTGCAGATAAATTTGATTTTTACACCTGCCTTGCCCGATTCTCATATCTATGAATGAACAGCTAGTTTAGCGGAATTAGGAAATGACAAAACTCGCTAGTTAGAGAACTTATTTAATTCTTAAGTATATCTGATATTTCAGAACCATACATGGAATGTGACCATTCAATTAAATACTAAAGTTGGGCCTCTGGGTACTTTGACCGGAACAACTCAGGTGACCTTTGATCCCGTCACCAGTAAGGCAATGTTTGACGATCTCACCATAACCAGGTATGGTGTGTATTTCCTCAACATCCATATCGTATCTTCACCTGCCGAGTATGAATTTAACGAGGAAATATCTGTCATCGTGACTGCCTCATCACCTGTTGACACCTCAGCTAGCAGAGTCATGGAAACCGTATTCAACGTCAATTACGATGACGTCATAAAAGGCGACGTCACGGCCGAACACTTTGGAACAGCAGTCATGAACAGATATGCGTGTGGAAATACAGGGATTATATGTTCACTGATCAGTGTTACAAGGGGCAAGTATTGACGACGAATGTGACAACTATACGATATTCGTGTGGCGTCTGATATATCAGAAACGTTAAAGAACGTTTATGTAGGAAAGACACTTTAATATCCACCATATCAAAGTCGTCCTGCACGATCTCCAACAATTATGGTTACATCTTTTGAAAGGTAAAATCGCAGTCAACTTAATGGAATTTTTTAATTTACAAAATCAGAGCTCAAAAGGAGTTTGGCAGTACCGCCAAAACTCATTACATTCGTGTCTACAGTGTAGCAAAATGAGTATTAACGGTCAGACCTGAAGCCAAGCTGTGGTCTACAATTTTAGATCCATATTTACAGTGTTGTTAGCTATTATAAAGCGACTTCTTTTCATCGAAACATACATAAAACATAAAACAAGACAGTGCTTAAATTCTGATTTGTTACGTATGTTTATAAGGCAGCACACATGTTTGTCTGTCTCATCAATAGTTATGGTTTTAGATAGGTAACCGAAGAAAAAATAACATATCAAACCTTTCGCCCACTTATGGCACAAATAACTTAAAGTTGGAGAGCATAATTAGAACACGGAGCGAAATACAAAATTAAAATAGAAAATTAACAAAAGTTTGCTGGCTGCACAACAGACGCATAACTTAAATTATTAAAATTGATGAATTAATTGTGACAAATAAATATAGATATGATCTTATTAAGCCATAAGTTTTATTCCAAAGCTCTAACTTTATTTTCAATGTTTCGGTCTACCAAGAATTATATATACAGCGATTATCTCTAATATTTTTCCCTGTTCTTTCTATAGGAAGTGTAATTGTCAAGTTTAACGTGACCGGAAGTGCAGCCGCTGTTTACTCTACTTTGGAATCCGCATGCGCGAACACAAGTAGTGTCTTGTTCAATGGAATGACAGTACCTTTAGCAGGAACTCCAACCTTCGATGGATCTTCATGTAGCGCTCTCATCGCGGTAAGTTGACAATATTTGAAAAACCTTCACCACTTCCAACGACACCCAACAGCATACTCCACTCCGTCGCGTTATACTGACAATGGCTAAACCAGTGACTCCATTCTCTATGCGGTGATATATGCGGATGTAATCGAGGATAACATTTACACTTATTTTCGGGATATCCGGTTAAGGCTTTGGTGCGTGTGTTCATTAACATCGATTTTTAAACAACTTTGATTTCAGCATTGATTTTTTTTCTTCTTGTGTAATATCATATTACCTCGTGGATAAATCGTGGGACTTGTAGAGTTTCAATAGTTCCGATGAGACAAAATTCTTTTTTTTTTTTTAATTTTTACTGTTATCCTGAAATTGATTTCTTCTGGATTGATATTCGATATATAATAATTAGTGTTGTTATGGTATGGGTTATCGATGGGAACGGATGCAGGATTTGCGTCTTCTATGGGGCTCAAATCAAGGCGACAAATACGTCGGCGTCAAAGGAGACGTTGGTTAAAGCAAATTAAGGTATTGGCCCTTGCTTAAAATAGTGATATTATCACTTCTCTGGAATACATTTCTCAATTATATTTTCTCAATATATACAAGCTCACAGCAATACATGTGTCACGAGCAATATTCCATGTAAGCCCCGATGTAAACGTGCTTTACTATCAACTTAGGTATGGTAAGTACACGTCCGAACTGACAGGCATACAAAATATCACTAGTATTAAACAGCGGCTAATAGCTTAAGGAAGAATAGAAATTGAAAAAATAATGAAACTACAAATTATATTGCGTTTAGCAATAATTGCGATAGCGACAGCTAACTCTTATTGCCTGCGGGCGTCTATAAGAAAAGTCGAGGAACATCGTTCTTTATTGTCTAACATGCATCAAATATAATAATGTTTTGATTTAAACTTTTACCAAATGATTTTATTTTTAAGATTTAATGTTTTGCTTCAGACAACAACACCTGCTTTACCATCCAGGGAGAGAATGTCTACCTCGATCCTCATCATCATTATTGCAGCAGTGCTGGTTATTCCTGTCACGGCAGCAGTGGTATTCATGTGCAGACGTAACACCAACCGGACAGGGCGAAACGGTATGGTCTTAACCCTTTATACGACAGTTATGTTCCCGCAATAAAAGGTGGTAATGAAGTGTTTTCTATGACAGTTTCTTCCGCTGTGTCTCGTCCAGATAAAGTATAGAAGAACAATTTAGTCTGTTCCGCATTGTTAAATGTAAAATGAATACGGAACTGCTTTTCAGAAATAAGTTATCTACTTGAAACATGTATGATGAAAAACGTAATAGCTGGAGTTAATTGCTGTTCTTTTATTTTATTTTTTTATTATGATTTTTTACAAATGCAACTGAGCGGTGTATGTTACCGACAATCTGTATTAGTTTCGTTACTTTGTATATATACAATTGTTTTCGGAAAAAAAATATTTCAATATCTCTACTTGTGTATTTTAGGGCAATACCTTTCCGATCCTTACCATGAAAACATCGATACAATTTACACGGACAAATGGGGACAGATGAAGGAGGACACATACGTAAGCCGTCCAGCCTCAGTACTGTCGTATAAGAACGGGGGCCCTTCAATGAGAAGTGAAACCCCCTCAATCTACGTTCAGCGATCCCCAATGTTGGACACACGTCAGATATACACTGAGCCACTCACGGGATCTATTACAGCCTCTTCCTTCCGGGAGCCACACAGTCGAACAGCCACCCCTGTAGTGCTCGGCGTATCTAACGGTGGTTATCAATCGGACCGACCAATAAAGGCTAAATTGTCGTCATCTACAGATGGCAGGAGCTCCCCGGCTTACTACACTGGAAACGGCAACTGGCGTTAGGATGAGGGCTCTCCCTTGACCACGAGATATCAAACATAAAGATGAGGAAAACAACTTTAAGGAGGTTACTCGTGTCCTCGTCCTTTATCAGGATTGACACAGCTACTGTCAGACTAGCAAAATGTATAAATGTTCATTTTAATCAAGAGGGACTTGTGTGTTATAGAGGCTGGAAGCCATTAAATCATGAATTGTGGGGTTTGTTAAATGTATTTATAGCAATATATCACATTATATCACATTAGATTTAATGTTTTACAGTGTTTTAAATAATTTAAAATGTTTATGTCTTTGTTTACAATATGACAACATTATATGTATAAGACTACATGTATATAAAAATTCATTACATCATAAAGATTATGCATCGTTGTATTTAGATGCTGGTGTTGAGAGAAAGGATTACAAAAAGATCATGTTGTTCGTGTAATATCAAGGATATTGACTAGTAATTGCTTATCAAAAATAAAAACAGACATATACCCATATTTAATCAATCACTTAATCAGTCTTTATATATTTTTTTTATAAAATATTTCTTGGTTCAAAAATAAGATTATGACAACACTTTATTTTATGATGGTAATTTCTAGATTTTGATAATTTAATGATTTAAAATTTTTGGATGCAATACTATAAAAGGTACCAATTAAAATGATTTATTTATCTGAAATTGTGACGTCGAAATGATTAAAAAGATTTTTTCGGTATGATGCGTTTGTTATTAGTTGGTTGATGTATTAGGCTCAGTGTGCCATTAACAACGCTATGATTATTTAAGGATGTGTTCCCGTTGTGTACGATGTGTGTAAATGTCTGTATTCTTTAGAATGCTGTGGTATATATGGAATTATGGAACTCTTCTCCTTTTGTAGTGTTTTTTCACTGAAGAATATGCAGATACGCACCATTCTGTCACATTATACTGACTGATAACGGGCAAACCAGTCGTCCCACCACTCTCTCTATCCTTAGCGTTGAACAGAAGAAAAATAAACCACGTTTATATTTTATAGACTTTGTTTTGTCTTAGGAAGGGGGCAGAAATCAGAAATGAGCATACACTCAACTGTGTCAACGGAGACGTAACAAAGGGAAGAGGAGAAAACAGAATATCCCAAAAGTGGCTTTTACAAAGAAATGCGTAAGCAGGAACATTTTTTAACTACCGTGGTAGTTCTGTCTACTAATTAAGGATTTTCTATAGGGTCTAACGAAATAAGCTAAACATAAATGATTTAACATAAAACAACCCAATATTGGGAGGCCGAACTAAAACAGCAGGTATAAGCCACATAACGACTTTTAATTCACCCGGTATAATGATTCATTACAAGGAATGATCAACTGCGTTTTGTTACATAAGCTACAACCGTTAAGGTGTCAACATAATGGCTACTTCCACTTTTCACATTCTGGATTCCGTCTACCATTATGTAATGTAGTTTTGTTGTTTTATGGTAGTATACATAAAGACATAAACTTTTAGATCAAATTGTATCCTCGACATCGGACCACATGCACAATGCATGTGTATACCTTTATTGCCGATAATATATATGGCTTTATTTCTGAAGCAAATAAATCCATTTTACGGATCATGAAATGGAGTAAGAATAAGGATATATATTTTAATAAGATTGGAATTACAGGTTGGTAATGAATCATCATTGGGTTATTTTCTGAGCAATACCGATATTTAAGACAATAGGGGGGAAAGGGGGATTGGTCAATGTCACGTATACCATATTTCGAAGTCTTTTCGAAGGGGTATTAAAGTTTCCATGTGACTTTGAATACAATTCACACAATATAGACATGGCTATTAAACTTTTAATTCAAAGATGCCTGATATCAATTATAAGCTGCGTGAGTCAAGAGGTAATGTTAAACATTCGCTGTCATTGGGTGAGTTTTCATCAAATTATTGTACATTATCTGCCTAAGAAGTCAGGCTTCATCCAATGACGTTTACGGTTTCGTGGTTTTCTGTCCTGAAAAAGAAGAGGAAGGCATTGTGTAATGACATAATCAGTACAAATAGGACGAGGGGACACTTTGTAACGACACAAGAAAAACAACCAGGACGGAAGGACACTTTGTAACGACACAAGAAAAACAACCAGGAGGAGAGGACACTTTGTAACGACACAATAAAAACAACCATGACGGAAGGACACTTTGTAACGACACAAGAAAAACAACCAGGAGGAGAGGACACTTGGTAACGACACAATAAAAACAACCAGGAGGAGAGAACACTTGGTAACGACACAATAAAAACAACCAGGAGGAGAGAACACTTGGTAACGACACAATAAAAACAACCAGGAGGAGAGGACACTTGGTAACGACACAATAAAAACAACCAGGAGGAGAGAACACTTGGTAACGACACAATAAAAACAACCAGGAGGAGAGGACACTTGGTAACGACACAATAAAAACAACCAGGAAGGAAGGACACTTTGTAACGACACAATAAAAACAACCAGGAGGAGAGGACACTTGGTAACGACACAATAAAAACAACCAGGAGGAGAGGACACTTGGTAACGACACAATAAAAACAACCAGGACGGAAGGACACTTTGTAACGACACAATAAAAACAACCAGGACGGGAGGACACTTTGTAACGACACAATAAAAACAACCAGGACGGGAGGACACTTGGTAGCGACACAACAAAAACAATTAGGAGGATAGACACTTTGTAATGACGTGATAAACAAATTTAATTGAGTCGTTGTAGCACAGCTTTCCATTTCATTTTTCATCGCCGACAGAGCATAAATAATATTGATCATTTGGACAATAATTGATGTTTAATCATGTATATGTCTAATTAACAAAATAATGCAGATAATATAATGTTACCCTTTGTTGATTGTACCTCATTCTTTATAAGGCTTAGTGTCGTGTGGATTTTGTTTAGGAGTGAAATTCATTAATTTTATTGTTTATTATTTTAGGGTAAAGTAAGAAACTCAAGCGCTTCAATGATGGTAATAGTGGAAAGTACTGTAGGTAACTTTTGTTACCGAAGGACAATTCTAATTAATCTGTTCCAGTTGTTTAAAATAAATGAAAATTAACATTCGTTGGCGGTATAGCATCTTTCAGATATTTTTGTAGAATAACAGCGTACACCTGTACTTACTCGGCTTGGCATATAAATGAGTAGGTACAACTTTTAGCAATACTTACTCGGCTTGGTAAATAAATTAGTAGGTACAGCTTTCACCAGTACTTACTCGGCTTGGCATATAAATGAGTATGTACAACTTTCATCAGTACTTACTCGGCTTGGCATATAAATGAGTAGGTACCGCTTTCGCCAATACTTACTCGGCTTGGCATATAAATGAGTAGGTACCGTTTTCGCCACTTCTTACTCGGCTTGGCATATAAATGAGTAGGTACAACTTTCATCAGTACTTACTCGGCTTGGCATATAAATGAGTAGGTACCACTTTCGCCAGTACTTACTCGGCTTGGCATATAAATGAGTAGGTACAACTTTCACCAGTACTTACTCGGCTTGGCATATAAATGAGTAGGTACATCTTTCGCCAATACTTACTCGGCTTGGCATATAAATGAGTAGGTACAACTTTCATCAGTACTTACTCGGCTTGGCATATAAATGAGAAGGTACCGCTTTCGCCAGTTCTTACTCGGCTTGGCATATAAATGAGTAGGTACAACTTTCACCAGTACTTACTCGGCTTGGCATATAAATGAGTAGGTACCGCTTTCGCCCCTTCTTACTCGGCTTGGCATATAAATCAGTAGGTACAACTTTCACCAGTACTTACTCGGCTTGGCATATAAATGAGTAGGTACAACTTTCACCAGTACTTACTCGGCTTGGCATATAAATGAGTAGATACAACTTTCACCAGTACTTACTCGGCTTGGCATATAAATGAGTAGGTACAACTTTCACCAGTACTTACTCGGCTTGGCATATAAATGAGTAGGTACCGCTTTCGCCAATACATACTCGGCTTGGCATATAAATGAGTAGGTACCGCTTTCGCCACTTCTTACTCGGCTTGGCATATAAATGAGTAGGTACAACTTTCATCAGTACTTACTCGGCTTGGCATATAAATGAGTAGGTACCGCTTTCGCCAGTACTTACTCGGCTTGGAATATAAATGAGTAGGTACAACTTTCACCAGTACTTACTCGGCTTGGCATATAAATGAGTAGGTACAACTTTCACCAGTACTTACTCGGCTTGGCATATAAATGAGTAGGTACCGCTTTCGCCAATACTTACTCGGCTTGGCATATAAATGAGTAGGTACCGCTTTCGCCACTTCTTACTCGGCTTGGCATATAAATGAGTAGGTACAACTTTCATCAGTACTTACTCGGCTTGGCATATAAATGAGTAGGTACAGCTTTCGCCAGTACTTACTCGGCTTGGCATATAAATGAGTAGGTACAACTTTTATCAGTACTTACTCGGCTTGGCATATAAATGAGTAGGTACAACTTTCGCCAATACTTACTCGGCTTGGCATAAAATGAGTAGGTACAACTTTCATCAGTACTTACTCGGCTTGGCATATAAATGAGAAGGTACCGCTTTCGCCAGTTCTTACTCGGCTTGGCATATAAATGAGTAGGTACCGCTTTCGCCCCTTCTTACTCGGCTTGGCATATAAATGAGTAGGTACAACTTTCATCAGTACTTACTCGGCTTGGCATATAAATGAGTAGGTACAACTTTCACCAGTACTTACTCGGCTTGGCATATAAATGAGTAGGTACAGCTTTCACCAGTACTTACTCGGCTTGGCATATAAATGAGTAGGTACAACTTTCACCAGTACTTACTCGGCTTGGCATATAAATGAGTAGGTACAACTTTCGCCAATACTTACTCGGCTTGGCATATAAATGAGTAGGTACAACTTTCATCAGTACTTACTCGGCTTGGCATATAAATGAGAAGGTACCGCTTTCGCCTTTTCTTGCTCGGCTTGGCATATAAATGAGTAGGTACCGCTTTCGCCCCTTCTTACTCGGCATGGCATATAAATGAGTAGGTACAACTTTCACCAGTACTTACTCGGCTTGGCATATAAATGAGTAGGTACAGCTTTCACCAGTACTTACTCGGCTTGGCATATAAATGAGTAGGTACAGCTTTCACCAGTACTTACTCGGCTTGGCTTATAAATGAGAAGGTACCGCTTTCGCCTTTTCTTGCTCGGCTTGGCATATAAATGAGTAGGTACCGCTTTCGCCCCTTCTTACTCGGCTTGACATATAAATGAGTAGGTACAGCTTTCACAAGTACTTACTCGGCTTGGCATATAAATGAGTAGGTACAGCTTTCGCCAATACTTACTCGGCTTGGCATATAAATGAGTAGGTACAACTTTCATCAGTACTTACTCGGCTTGGCATATAAATGAGTAGGTACAACTTTTACCAGTACTTACTCGGCTTGGCATATAAATGAGTAGGTACCACTTTCGCCAGTACTTACTCGGCTTGGCATATAAATGATTAGGTACAACTTTCATCAGTACTTACTCGGCTTGGCATATAAATGAGTAGGTACAACTTTTACCAGTACTTACTCGGCTTGGCATATAAATGAGTAGGTACAACTTTTACCAGTACTTACTCTGCTTGGCATATAAATGAGTAGGTACAACCTTCATCGGTACTTACTCGGCTTGGCAAATAAATGAGTAGGTACAACTTTCACCAGTACTTACTCGGCTTGGCATATAAATGAGTAGGTACAACTTTTACCAGTACTTACTCGGCTTGGCATATAAATGAGTAGGTACAACTTTTACCAGTACTTACTCTGCTTGGCATATAAATGAGTAGGTACAACCTTCATCGGTACTTACTCGGCTTGGCAAATAAATGAGTAGGTACAACTTTCATCAGTACTTACTCGGCTTGGCATATAAATGAGTAGGTACAACTTTTACCAGTACTTACTCGGCTTGGCATATAAATGAGTAGGTACAACTTTTACCAGTACTTACTCTGCTTGGCATATAAATGAGTAGGTACAACCTTCATCGGTACTTACTCGGCTTGGCAAATAAATGAGTAGGTACAACTTTCACCAGTACTTACTCGGCTTGGCATATAAATGAGTAGGTACAACTTTCATCAGTACTTACTCGGCTTGGCATACAAATGAGTAGGTACATCTTTCATCAGTACTTACTCGGCTTGGCATATAAATGAGTAGGTCCAACTTTCATCAGTACTTACTCGGCTTGGCATATAAATGACTAGGTACAACTTTCACCAGTACTTACTCGGCTTGGCATATAAATGAGTAGGTCCAACTTTCATCAGTACTTACTCGGCTTGGCATATAAATGACTAGGTACAACTTTCATCAGTACTTACTCGGCTTGGCATACAAATGAGTAGGTACATCTTTCATCAGTACTTACTCGGCTTGGCATATAAATGAGTAGGTACAACTTTCATCAGTACTTACTCGGCTTGGCATATAAATGAGAAGGTACCGCTTTCGCCACTTCTTACTCGGCTTGGTATATAAATGACTAGGTACAACTTTCATCAGTACTTACTCGGCTTGGCATATAAATGAGAAGGTACCGCTTTCGCCACTTCTTACTCGGCTTGGCATATAAATGAGTAGGTACAACTTTCACCAGTACTTACTCGGCTTGGCATATAAATGACTGGGTACAACTTTCACCAGTACTTACTCGGCTTGGCATATAAATGAGTAGGTACAACTTTCATCAGTACTTACTCGGCTTGGCATATAAATGAGAAGGTACCGCTTTCGCCAGTTCTTACTCGGCTTGGCATATAAATGAGTAGGTACAACTTTCGCCAATACTTACTCGGCTTGGCATATAAATGAGTAGGTACAACTTTCACCAGTACTTACTCGGCTTGGCATATAAATGAGTAGGTACAACTTTCACCAGTACTTACTCGGCTTGGCATACAAATGAGTAGGTACATCTTTCATCAGTACTTACTCGGCTTGGCATATAAATGAGTAGGTACAACTTTCATCAGTACTTAATCGGCTTGGCATATAAATGAGTAGGTACCGCTTTCGCCACTTCTTACTCGGCTTGGCATATAAATGAGTAGGTCCAACTTTCATCAGTACTTACTCGGCTTGGCATATAAATTAGTAGGTACCGCTTTCGCCACTTCCTACTCGGCTTGGCATATAAATGAGTAGGTCCAACTTTCATCAGTACTTACTCGGCTTGGTATATAAATGAGTAGGTACAACTTTCATCACTTCTTACTCGGCTTGGCATATAAATGAGTATGTACAACTTTCATCAGTACTTACTCGGCTTGGCATATAAATGAGTAGGTACCGCTTTCGCCAATACTTACTCGGCTTGGCATATAAATGAGTAGGTACCGTTTTCGCCACTTCTTACTCGGCTTGGCATATAAATGAGTAGGTACAACTTTCACTAGTACTTACTCGGCTTGACATATAAATGAGTAGGTACAGCTTTCACTTGGCATATAAATGAGTAGGTACAACTTTCACTAGTACTTACTCGGCTTGACATATAAATGAGTAGGTACAGCTTTCACAAGTACTTACTCGGCTTGGCATATAAATGAGTAGGTACATCTTTCATCAGTACTTACTCGGCTTGGCATATAAATGAGTAGGTACAACTTTCACTAGTACTTACTCGGCTTGGCATATAAATGACTAGGTACAACTTTCACTAGTACTTACTCGGCTTGGCATATAAATGACTAGGTACAACTTTCACCAGTACTTACTCGGCTTGGCATATAAATGAGTAGGTACAACTTTCACCAGTACTTACTCGGCTTGGCATATAAATGAGTAGGTACAACTTTCACTAGTACTTACTCGGCTTGACATATAAATGAGTAGGTACATCTTTCATCAGTACTTACTCGGCTTGGCATATAAATGACTAGGTACAACTTTCACCAGTACTTACTCGGCTTGGCATATAAATGAGTAGGTACAACTTTCACTAGTACTTACTCGGCTTGGCATATAAATGAGTAGGTACAACTTTCACTAGTACTTACTCGGCTTGGCATATAAATGAGTAGGTACAACTTTCACCAGTACTTACTCGGCTTGGCATATAAATGAGTAGGTACAACTTTCATCAGTACTTACTCGGCTTGGCATATAAATGAGTAGGTATCTGTGCATCGAACGTCATTCAGTCCTCCACCAGGAGCGTTAAGAGTCAGACAGTCGCCGTTATTATAATCATCATTGGGGTTGCCAGGCGTCCAGTGGCTAGGGTTTACCTTATCCAGTGTAGACGACCAAACCCATGTACCCTCAGCGAACATGTCACTGCCACCGAGATAGAACTGAGCGTTGGTCGCTGTAGGCATACAGTCGTATATGAATTAGCGCGACAGCACGAAAAGTACCAAAAAATTAACGTTAAAATAAATACGTTTACAGTATGTATTAAGGAAGTAAACAAAAAGAAAAGTTTCCGGATAACACTAGATTTTATCAGAAAACATGTAGGCTTTAGCCCATACATTGTACGAGCTTTTTATACAGACAGAGTGACACTAAGAAAACATTATACAATATACTGATAAAGTTACATCAGGAAAACATAAACTGACAGAGTTACACTTAGAAAGCATTATATTAATAAAGCTACATCAAGAAAAAAATATACTGACAAAGTTACATTAAGAAAGCATTATACTGATAAAGTTACATTAAGAAAACATTATAATGACAAAGTTACAATAAGAAAACATTGTAATGACATCTTTACAATACACTTTACACTTGTTATTTTAGCTCTTTTAGTTCAAACTCCAGGGGAGTGGCAGCTTTAATCAATAATAATTTCGAGATAAAAAATTTAAAGGAAAAAAATTATTTGGATGGAAATTTTATTGCTCAAGATGTCTCTATCGATAACATACGTTTTACACTTATTAATCTGTATGATCCAAATTCGGATACCCCGTCTTTTTATAGTAAATTACTAGATGTTGCATATGAATTTGGAAATGACTCGTTCATCATTTGCGGAGATTTTAATTTAGTGTTAGACCCAAGTCTAGATGGTCCTAATTATGTACATGTGAATAATCCTAGGGCAAGGGGGAAGCCCAGGCTCAGATGGCTTCACTGTGGAATTTTAAAAATGTTTTTGGAAACAGCTAGGTCACTTTGTATATGTAGTTCGGTCAATTCAACATGGGTTTAACATAAACAAACTTTCAATCACACAAAGGCAGGGAATCATAACTTGTTTACCAAAGGGAGATAGACCAAGGCAGTACTTAAAAAATAGAGACCTTTTTCGCTTTTAAATACTATATATGAAATCGCTTCAGGCACTATCGCAAATAGAATAAGAAAAGTATTAGACACCATAATCAATACTGATCAGTCTGGATTTATATCAGGCAGGTATATTGGGGAAAATACTAGAATCTTTTACGATATTATGAATTATGCAGATGAAAATTACATTCCAGGCATGTTGTTAAATGTTGATTTTGAAAAAGCTATGATTCAGTCAGCTGGGATTTTATTGACAAAGTACTAAATTTTTCAATTTTGGAAATGATATACGTAAATGGGTTAATATTTTTCAAAATGGTTCTAACTCTGCAGTTAATCAGGGAGAAAATTTGTCTTCATTTTTTCTTATAAATCGAGGTTGTCGTCAAGGAGATCCTGTCTCCCCATATTTATTTATACTTTGTGCAGAAGTGTTAGGAATTAGAATTCGAAATAATGTAAATATTACGGGTATAAATATTGAAAACACCCCCTATATTACTATCCCAGTACGCCGATGACACTTCAATTAAACTAGATGGGTCAAAAGAATCATTGAATGAATCATTGAGTGAAATAGAAAAATATGCAGAAATATCTGGCTTGAAAATAAACAAAAATAAGACTGAAGTAATATGGATAGGGAGTAAAAAATATAGTGAGGAACAATTTTGTTCGGAGTGGAACTTGAATTTGGGAAAAACAACATTTACAATGTTGGGTATTGATTTTAATGTAGATCTGCATAGAATAATTAAAATTAATTATGACAAAAAACTAGTTAAAATCAAATCACTTTTGAATAATTGGAATAAAAGAATACTTACACCTATTGGTAAAGTACAAGTGTCCAAATCACTACTTATTTCGCAGCTTAATCACCTATTCATTGCATTACCAAATCCGGAAATTTCATTTTTAAAAGCACTTAACTCAGAAATATATAATTTTCTCTGGAACAGTAAAGTGGACAAAATTAAGAGAGATATTGTTATAAAAGAATATAGTGATGATAGATATATTGTCTTTTATCAAAGCTCTAAAGTTAACATGGATAAGAAGATTATATACAAGGTCAAGTAAATGGCAAAGGATTTTAGGTAAAATATTGACATAGGCAAGCTGGCTAATTGTGGAGAAGGAAATATCAAAGAATGTGAATCTAAATGTAACAATCAATTTTGGAAAGATGTTTTTAATTCTTTGAACTGCTTTATGGAGAAAAAAAAACAAAGTTAAATGATAATCCTGAAATATTGAAAACACCAATTTGGTACAATAATGATATACTAATTGACAGGAAAATGGTATTCTATAAAAACCTCAGAAAGGTGTTATTTTTCTTAGTGACCTTTTGAAATATCCATACTCATTAAGTTTTTACAATTTTCAAGAATTCACTGATAAATTTAATGTAAATACTAACTTTATAACCTACCAGGAAGTTATCAACTCATGTAGAGCATACCTAACACACAAACAACTTGACAATGTCAATTTGTCATATCCAATTATACCAAACAATTTAGACATTTTTATTATACATAAAAAGGATCCAAAGAATTCTACCGTATACTTTGTCAAAATAACACTATGTCCGCGGGCAAAAGAAAATTGAATAACTTATTTGAAATTAATGATGAAACTTGATAAAAAATATTCTACTCCTTTCCGAGTTACTACAAGTTCAAAACTGCAATGGCTGCAATACAGAGTCAACCAACATATCCTTACAACAAACACATATTTATCTAAAATTGGTTTATCTGAAAATCCACACTGCTTTTTTGTAAGACAGAGATAGAAACAATAACACATTTATTTTGGGAATGCAGCAAAGTAAAACTTTTTTGAACACTTTGAATTTTTACCTGATGCATTACTTATTCTTTTTTTCCTTCAATAAAGAAACAATTCTCTTCGGGGTAACAAACAATAAAAACATGTATTATAAAATTGATAATCTGATTTTGCTAATCATGAAACAGTACATTTATAGATCTAGGTGTCTTCAACAAAACCTGTCTGTAGCATCATTAACATCTATTATAAAGGAACATTATGATATTCAGAAATATATTAGTATTGGTAAAGGTAATAAATACATAGAAAAATTTAACCGTAATTGGAAAATGTATTAAACTTATAGAAACTTCACTTAATCCCTGACAGTATGAGATAAAATATACTTTATTACAAAATTATTTTAACACACTTCATTAAGTATTTATACAAAAGTTTACATAACTGCAACCTCCAGCTATAGAATCTATAATATAGTCATTACTCTCTCTCTCTCTCTCTCTCTCTCTCTCTCTGGTATATATATTATTGAATGTATGTTTTTGGATCGGTGTGTGGATGTGGTAGTATAGACTTGTGTATGTCAATTAAAAAGCCGAGACATGACAATAATATGGCTGATGATGATGAAGATGATGATTGATTATGATGATGTTGATGTTGTTTATGTAGATAAAGATAATGTGACTAATTATTGAGGATAACTACATATAGTTGATGATGATGATGTTCTTTTTGATGATTATGATCATGACAATGATGAGGATGAAGATAATGATGTTTGATGAATTAATGATGATGATAAGGATGAGGATGAGGATGATGATGATGATGATATTTCATGTTGTTGATGATTATGACGATGATGAATGTTGATGATGATAATGATGATGATGATGATGATGATTAAGATGAGGGAAATGATGAGTTTAATGACTATGATGTTGACGGTGGTGGTGATGATTATGACAATGATGATGATGATGATGATGATGATGATGATTACAAGATGATGATGATGATGATGATGATGATGATGATGATGATGATGATGATGATGAAGAAGATGGCAATAAGAAAACATTATAATGACAGAGTTACATTAAGATTATTGAGGATAACTACATATAGTTGATGATGGTGATGTTCTTTTTGATGATTATGATCATGACAATGATGAGGATGAAGATAATGATGTTTGATGAATTATGATGATGATGATGATGATGATGATGATGATGATGATGATGACAAGGATGATGATGATGATGATATTTCATGTTGTTGATGATTATGACGATGATGAATGTTGATGATGATAATGATGATGATGATGATGATGATGATGATGATGATGATGATGATGATTAAGATGAAGTTACATTAAGAAAACATTATACTGACAAAGTTACATTAAGAAAACATTATACTGACAAAGTTACATTAAGAAAGCCGATAGCTAAAGTTATTGACTATATTAGATTGATACTGTATCCAAATTGATACCATTATTAAAGTTTAAGACCATGTTTGAAATAGTGGTGTTTTGTATGGCTATATATATAACTTCTTAGGTGTTGTACTGGAACATAACTTAGTTGATAAAAAGTGTTTATGCATCAGGCTTAACGTTAGGTATTACTGTTCACTCTAAGATTGTTGCGATGTTTGTTCATTTTGGCAAGATATGCAAAACATTTTACATTACAGTGAGTTTAGTAAGTCCACAGGGTTCAGTATATAGTCCTGTCACCAAATAAACATGTCATTATGTTTACTAGTGTTCATAGCATGTAATAGGAGCGCTGGTTTAACCGGATTTGGTTTTACAAAGGCATACACATCAGTCCTTTTAGACCTTGTCAGGAAAATGGCGGCTGTAGATTATATGCAAATATAACACATTGAAAGTCATTTCCATCTTCTCAAATACTTCTATTATATACGTTTAGGAACACTGAATATGATACGAAGACTATTTTTGAGAAAAAAAGTTCAACTGCTGTATTTAGGGTAAAACATGCAGATTTGTGGAAATGCACTTAAACTCTTAAGACATATTTTCTTAAAAATGTTACTCGCACTATTCAAATGACATTATAACATTGAATATGTACATTGGTATCAATTGGGACGCCTCATATATGCCATATTTGCATGTTATAATCTATTGCCGCCGCCATTTGTATGACATTATCAAAAAGGATTGGATGCGATCAGACAAGCGCTCATTGCACGTGCTATAAACACTAGTAAAAAGTAATGGCATGGTTATATGGTGACATCAATATGTACTGAACCCTGTGGACTTTCTAAACTGAACAGTACCATTTTTTGCACATCTTGTCAAAATGTACATACAATACAACAATCTACGAGTCAACAATAATATCACAGGTTAAGACAGATGCATATACAACTAAGTTATATTATGAATACCTAAGAAGTGATATATAGGCATAAAAATCACTAGTTAAAACAGGGTCTTAAACCTTACGAAAACAGCTGAACTTTTTAATGGACAAAGTCTACCTCATTTCTCAGTAAAAACACCAAAGATATATAAATTATTTATTATTGTGCTTTCAAATATTTATGTAATGTTCTCTGACATAACTTAACTTTGAAATGGATACCTTGGTCAGAAACATTGGAATTCCTAGCAATAGTGACATGCGACAAGTATTACCGGTGCTAATTCTTTTCTTTCAGAACATTAATGAAACTCAAAGTTATGAACACTCAACAAAACTAGAAAGAATATTGTTGCTTCACACTATTTTTCTCTAATGAAGTGCACAAATCCTCCTTTACGTACCATTATTGTCTCCATCTTGATTTTTGTACAAAAACTGGAATATCTTTTAACTTGAGTAATCCATTTTATAGTTTTCTTTTCATTAGAAATTATTAGAACCATGTGAATAAAGATTCGGTTGTATTCTTATTATATAGTTATCGCTTTTCATTCACATTTATTGAAACAATGCAAATGTAAGCTTCGGGAATGACATGTGAAAAAGCTGTAAGTTTCGACACATGCTATTAATCGATCTGTCAGTAAATATGCACTGTCATAATAAAAAAAAAAGTATAAAAATAAAGTTTTCAAACCATGGAAGAAAAAGGTGAAAATCGTCAAGCAACAAATAGGGTATTAAAAGAATTGAGTATATTGCTATTGCATTGGGTGCTATGGCATTGATAAAGCATTCACCACTAAACACAACTGGCTACGCATCATACTGAAAATTGTCGAATTTATCCTCCCCCAATACACAATCAGAATCTAACAAATGAACGATAAGGATACATTTAGTAAATGTTCTTACGATGCTCGATTTTAGCATGTCTAAGTAAAAATGCAAGCGTAGCGTCATCCTCCGGTTCTGCAAGTCTGGTGTTGAATCCCTGACAAATGGCCTGCATTAATAAATCAAACACAATCATATTAATAAAATACCTAAAACGAACGCAAAATAAAAGTGCAAAATAAGAGAAAAAAAAATGTATCGCAACAAAGCCTGTCGTGACATCAAATACACCAAGGACGAATTGGTCCGTGTCCTGGTTAAGTAACAATCCAAACTAAGAAGGGGGGGGTCTGTTTAATGTCACTTTACCGCAATATCTAAGCGTGATCTTTTGTCAGTAGAAAATAAGGCATTATGTATGGTGATTTGAATACATTTTGTATATTTGATATTTAACGTTAAGAACGATTATATGACATGCACACAAGTAAAAACAACATAAAACTAATATCATGGATATCACTTACATTGCCATCAGCCCAAGACCCACCGAATTTACTGAAAAAGAAACAGGCATTTGGTCCTTGTACCCATCCTTGAGGACAACCTGTAACACCAGATACCCATGTATAAGATGGCCTGTATCATTCATCTGATTTTATTACGCCAAACAAATTTATTAGAACAGGTTAAGATTGATAGGTTTATTTCCTATATTGTATGTAACTTTAACGAATGGGCTTAACATCACGTTAACAGCTCAAGAAATTGTACCTGTTGTCCTGATTGCATACTTGCCGACCAAGTTATCTTATCTTTTCTCCTGACTTACTCTGTCTTTCCTAACGTTTCTCTTTGACTGTGCCTCACTTAAGGGCAGCTTAATTAAGCGTTCGCCCCTATGAAGAAGACTTTTGTCCCCTGACATACCATAGTCTATAAAGGTTGTAGGTTTTGCTCCTGCTCAGCGTCCAGTGTTATAGACTATGGTGTGTCTCAGCCAAGGGACAAAACCCAGCGACTTCCACACAGAGGCGAAAGCTGAATACAATGTCAAAGGAAGACAGACGTTAGGAAGAAGAAAGTCAGTCAAACAGAAGAGAAAAACATAACACCTCCAAATTTAGTTGCCTTTTAAACTCACGCTATGAATTTAGCGGGAAAATGATGACGTCCTACCTGTAGGACATGAATGATTAGAAACCACTCTATCAAATAAATGTATAGACTACAGTGTGTCTTGCCCGGGGGCAGAAGTCACACCCTTCCTCACAGGTGGACACTTTCAACTCAATACCATACTAGTAAAACGTTTTTCAGAGAGCTGTTGGTGAGAATAGTTAGTTCGGGTAGACATCAATTCGCCACCTTTACGATATATGCAAGACTGCTAACCATAATATGAGGCATCTAGGAGTTATGAACCGTTCAAAATTGATCCTATTCTATTCCCTTGACCTCGAATAAAGGTCAGGTTCATTTTTAACAAACTGCAGTCCTTCATTAGAGCATCATGATTGTGTCTCGAACCTAACCTGAAGAACTGGCGAATAGAATATTGCAAACTTTACCTTGCGTCTTTATCGCAATAAACATTAAAAGAGAAACATACATCCATATCCTCGCCATTGTATTCCATTAATGTCGACAGTTTTACTATTTAAAAGGCCAGATAAGCTATCATTTATCTATGTGGTACAATTGGCCAAATCTGTTATCAGTTTAACCTTCACTTGTACCTTTCCAAGACGGTTAAGGAGGTAAAAACTTTTAGTCAAAATCATGGTCAATATTTCCATATCATCGCTTAATAGCTTAATGGATTTTCTTGTGTAATTGATTTGGTGTTTAAGTGAGGCATTTATAATATAAGTAAGTTTTTCAAAGGACTTGTTTTTGAGCCATCTCTATCCTGTTACATGTACCTATTGTATAATGATGTTCCTTGATTGAATTTTAGGACACTGCTCCATGATTGGAAAATAAACTGACCATCATGTCACCAACTGCAAACTGTGATAAGGAACACCATGTCTGTGCTTTCAAAAGTAGTTGAGCTGTTGTTCCTGTCTGCATATGTTGAGAACTGAATCTGCAGCTTTCAGGGGACATAACTCAAGTCTTGTTCACCCCGGCGAATTATGGAAATATGGTCACAGAAACTATTAAGAGATATCTTAGTTGATTGAGTGTTGCTGGTAATCATTCAACACAAGTGTTGAAAGATTGATTTCTTGATGGACATTAGAAACAAAATATTTTGATCAAATGTTGGATTTCTAGTCTATAATATATGATATGTATAGATAATACATTTAATAAATATGATAGTTTTAATGCTGACTCTTTCCTTTGTCAGAACTTTTTCTGAATTTATTGTAAAAGTTTCATTAAGTCATATTTGTGATTATGTCAATTGTAACTTATCAATGAGCAGAATACCTATCTTATACATGCTCAAGTTCTGTTCTTTCTTTCATTTTTGAATAAATCAAATATTACAGTGATTGATGTTGTTAATCATCATTTAAGGATACAAACTTTTAATAATTAAAAGATGATTTTTTTATAAAAGAAAATCTATAAAATGATGCTGCATCAGAGACTGGATGCCAATTTGCTTTTGTGCTTTGTCTGTTGTCATCATAGAGTGCCATTACAGGTTCATACATAACATTTTCACTTTGTATTTTTTTCTGATCTTGGAATGGAATTCAATTCAAACTTACATACATGTATGGGAAATATTTCATAAACAATATTTGTTATTTACTTGCTTCTATTAGATTTCTATGTGGAATTCTTATGGTTATCAAGTTTGATTTTGTTTAACTTCTATTAAGCAGCCAGGGGCATTTAGGTATGTGCCAGGTTTAGGAAATGGAGGGAAGACATAGTATATTGAAAAAAAATCACTGACCTTCAAACTGGTATCTTGGAGGTCATGTGACCAAAGACCTCAGCCCTGTTATCGGTGTTTGGTTTACATATGACATTCATATATCCCCTTGATGCTAATAATTTAATACAGGAATTGAGATCTTTGATGAAAAATAACTTAGCAACCACAAAATTTGATCATTTCTATGTATGAAAATGCAATTTTATTGATAAGAAGTATTAAATTATGCGAAGGAGAAATATTTGAAAGTGGTTGCTAGGGTACACAACCTTTCATAGAGTATTTTTTCATCACAAAATCGTTTTAGTCATGATAATTTATGAATCTTAAAGAAAAACTTTTGTGAAAATACTATATATATATCAAAAAACTTTGAATGAATGCAAAATTGAATCCAGGTAAGACTTTGACAGTAGAATACTGCTTGGTTGCTATGCAACGGTTGGTTACGAATAAAAGTTAACCAAAATATAGTTTTTCATTGAAAAACAAATATTTTATCATCTTCACATGCATAACATGTCTTTATCAGAAAAAATATACATTAGATTACATTAAAATGTACACAACAACCCTATTTATACATTTTAGAAAAATGTTGCTAAGGAAAATGGTTGCTATGGATTTAACATCCAATAACTTTTTTCTTAGAACAATGACATACCATTTTCTCCTCATTTTTATAAAGATATGGATGTCCTCTGCAAAATGAGCATCTTTGGAAAAAAGTTAATTATTCCTTCATATATTTTTATCATGTTGAAATGGACAACTCATTTTGCTATATATCTGTACTGAAAAATGAGGGAAGCGTTGCCATGGAGACACTTTTTAAAATCGACGCTAGGAAATAATAGATACATTGATTTATGATTTATATTTGTTAATAGTCACAAGACATCCATACAAATACTTTAAAGTAAGAAAAAATGAAAAAATCTTATATTTCCATATAATTTTATTGCATTACATTTACCAAGAGGATGTCCTGTTGTGCTATATTTCAGCGCAAAGGTTTGGTTAAGTCGTTGTCAAGGTAACACTTTTCAAAAGAGGCTAGCAAAAAAAACTAGCACAATGACATATACTTTTTTGTTCATTTTTTGACACAACATGACCATACAAATAAAAATATCTATAAATGAAAAAAAGTTAATTACTTTCAAACGGTCGAGCCAGCCACCTTAAGTAAAAGTGACACTCTTGGCCCTTTGAAAGTGCAATTTTGCTGATACATATCGCCAAAGTTGGTTGTTTGACTACATGAACGTCCTATTAACAGCCAGGACCATTTTTGCCTCCCGCGGTGTGTGCAATGTTTTGCGTATGTGACGTGAACTCGTGCATGGTTCGGGAGACTACTATGCTCGTGATGTGTCTCTTTGTATCAATGGAATTATTATCCTTGCCACCTGAGGCACAGATCAAGCACACTACATCTTGTCACATAATACTGACATTGGGCAAACCGACAAACCAGTCGAACCCTCCCTTTATGCTTAGCGCCAAGCAGAAGCTGAAACTGCCACCACTTTTAATAGAATATGTTGTGGCTCGGTCAGAGGACAGAATACAGAGTGTTCAACTCCAGTGAGACAGAATCAAGGAAGATGTTATGTGAGCGAATGGTGGGTGTTGTTAGGTGTCCACTTGTTCTATATTTTAGTGTAATAGCACTGCGAAAGGGCAAGAGTACCACTATTACAAGGCAACGTCTATTTTGTTCTGCTATGCAACGTCAAATACAATTTCTGGAAACTTGAATCTTGAATCATTTGGTCAGGTAGGGCCTTAGAATTATACCAACTGTCCCACGGGCGTTAGAATTATACCAACTGCCCAACGTAATGTGCATGGATGGCCGTCCTAAATGACCCTGTCGGTTAATTGGACGTTAATCCAGCAAACCAAATAAATCAGATCTGCTGGTAAGACGTTAGAATTGGTCTGCTGTCCCTATTGCATGATTGTAAAAGGCGACTAATTTTAGGATTTTATGTTTTCTTTTCTTCCTAACCGTTTTAATTTAACGTCTCCCTTGACACCGCTCACTTTTGGCTTTCAGTTCGAACAGCGCTCGCCCCTGTGAGGAAGGATCTGGGTTCTGTCGTCTGGCAGACACACACCATAGTCTATATAGTAGTAGTTTCTGCTCCTATCTAGCGCTTAGCATAAGGGAGTGGGACGACTGCAGGTTTGCTCGTTTCAGTATAATGCAACTTCGCTAGCCAAGGATATTGAGTGCGTTACTATCCCTGGAACCATTGACGGATTTCGCATTCAAGCTGAAATTTCCGCACTGCATGTGCCACCTGCTGGATCACCGAAGTTGTACCCCTTCCGTGTATGTAATAAGCAACCAAAAAAAGCTGGCATCACTGGTGAACTATGGATTGAAAAAAAAATGACAGCGCCCTTTCAAAAACATATTGTATGCTACTAATTCAAAATACCCAAAAGATTAACATGTGAGTTATTTGTTTATTAGTTCGGAAACTACTTTTGTTGTTCATCAGAAATTTAGATAGTGTCTAAACTCTACTTTCATGCTTCAGTGTCCAATTTTGTCTCGAGTTGGAAGTTTATATTTGCATAATTTGCGAAAAACTTTGTGAAACTGAAACTACGTACGTATTTACTTTCCCTATCTGTTTTGAGAGCAATAGATCGTATCAAGTAACCCACGGTATCAGACCGCAACGTAGCGACAAAAACTCTACTCCACTTAGTTTTAGCGGCTACAATCACATTCCCAGTAAGTCGTCACGAAAACAGTAACTGCCGTTGGAAAGAGCGATATTTTTCCTTTCAAAATCATCCTTCACACAACTATGCAAAGTGTCGTCTCTCTCTATATATATACTTTTGAAGATATGCATGAGAAAGTCGTACCATGGGTTTCCATAGTCCGATTTCGGACAAGTTTGTGTAAATTTTGTCGAAACAATTCGAACTGCAGTAGAAACATCATTAGCAAAAAAGTACTAATATTAATTACCTACATGTATATTTTTGTCGTGAATATGTGTACTCTAAATACTCTAAATGAAAAGAAAAAAATCCATTCGAGTATCTATACGCAACAAGCTATAGAGGCAACCTGCAGATGGAAACATTATTAGTAAAAAAATAACAATCCTGGATATCTGCTCTGAACAGTGACCCTACTATATATATAATAGCAACTAACTGTGTTTATCACAAAACAAGATAATTGTGCACAGTTTTTGTGTTTCCATATATTACAAACTGTTCCCCTTTACTCCATTCACGTCCTACCATATCTTCGCAGCAAAAATCTGGTTTTCCACAAGAACAGTTAAATTCTATCTTTATAGATTTTATTTTGGAAGTACCGCATATCTTACTGTGAATTTTTGGAAATGATGAAAAGCTAACAACCAAGTGAGGTCGGAGATACTGGGGACACAACTCTATTTCTTAACCCTGTGGTTTTATTAAATTAAAAGTCTACCAAAAATGCTATAATACATATACAGCAAATAGGCAATATCAAAGCTGATAGTTTGTTGTCGAACTTTAACTGTCAAAGTTATGACCATGTTTACCATATATGGATGACAATTGGATTTGAAGGGAATCCGAAAGTGGGACAGAGTTTTGAAAACTGTCGAGAACAAAAATTGAATTTTCTGATGGTTGAACTGATGTTACCCAATGATCTCTACCGTTATGATGCATCTGACCGCAAGGAAAAAATGTGTTTGTTTTTTCCACTATTCATCATCACGTTTTGTTGGAGCTAGCAATGCATCTTGAAATCCTTTTAAGTTAGGAAATCGTTTTGAAAGAATTGAATTTACACTTTTCATAATATTTTAGCATAATCATGCAATCATTATTTTCTATCTTAGATTATATATGTTTTCAAATTTCCTGATTTTTATAAAGTCCCGGACATATTCAGGAGAGATCTTAAAACATCACAGGCCATATCTCCAAGTTTCTTAATCATTTCCAAATATTTTAAAAATAAAGATGTTGAGGTGTAGTCCTGGTATAAAAATCTCAAAACACGTTCCTGTAACTTTTCTGATAAGTGTGGTAACAATTTGTATTAACTGGACATGAGTAATGTTCTTAATGTTAGGTTTACACTATGTTCCCAGCGGTCACGGCAGCCCCGTTTCGGGTCACCGTGGACAAAATGTGGTGACCGCGAGACAACGTGAGACAACGCAGAAGAACGTGATAGACAAACGTGAGTGGCCGTGGTTACCGTGGATGCCGTGCCAGATTTTTAAACCTTCAAAAAATTTGCCACAGCAGTCCCGGTACAGATGGTGAACGCTGCAGGACGTCATAAAACGGGATTGACGTAACAAAACGTAACAGTGCGTGCGAGGCCGTAACAAAACTTCCAGACGGTCCGTGGTGGAACCATCCTCGATAGAACGTTCCCCGGAATCGGGCAGCAAGAACGTTCCCGGAATCTCACGGTGACTTTAAGTTTTGTGACGTTCATATCAGGAGATTGTTGAGTGCGAACACGAGTTACCGCCCCTGTTTCAAAATGTCCCGGCTTCTCCCATAGACATTTTTTGAAAAAATGACGTTCTTTTGCTCTGTGCATACTTATTCCAGTGTGAATATTTTATTACACAATTCATAATGTTTCCTACGATATTAAAATATAGTTTGATGTAAGGCACGCAAGGATAATGTTATTTCTTCGATCGTAAAATTGCAGAAAACGCGTTTTTTCCACGTTTTATCACGGTTGATGCAGATTGGCTGCACGTTTTGTGCCGTTTCGTCCAGGTTTGTCAAGGTTTTGACGGCAGGCCAAGGTGGATGATAACCGTTTCGATGCGTTGTCAAGGCACATCACGGCTTGTGGCGGTTGAAAGCCCGACGTGATACGGCGTGTTACGTCTTATTACGGTCTTACGTTGCAAGCAATATATGATGGAGTATCATTGCTTGGCCTGGTACATATTTGCTACTTCATGGAATTATTTGTATTATTTAATAGAAATAGTCATTATCAAACACATTTAAACCATCAAAATGTACCAAAGCTATTATCGCAAAAGGCATATTAATTGAGAACCATTACAGAAAAAAATGGCGTAGAAACACTTAAAATTTAATATTTATACCAAAAATAGTTAAGATTTTCTTTTCTTTTAACATATTTTGTAATTAAAATGAGTTTGAAATGACATTTTCGGCAATAAATGTTGTTTCATTTGCTTTAAAAAGCCCGGCATTAGACTTTCATTCCTTGTAAGCCTTGGCGGACCGTGAAAAACGTATCAGAGCTTGATCAAAACGTGTAAAACGTAACAGACCTCATCAGATCGTAACAGGCCTAGAGAGAACGTAGTGGTAACGTTGATAGACCGTGCTAAAGCCGTAGTGTACCTTTAACCTCCGGGAACAGCACTTTCTTGGCTAAACTTCACAAGACCTAACTAAACTTGAACAGCCAAAGTTCCACATGCACGTTTCGGGCAAACGGGGCTACCGTGGTCGCCGGGAACATAGTGTAAACCTAGCATTAAGAAGTAGAATAACAGTATATTTTTTATTATCCCTACCATGCATGGCCCAGTTTAACGAACATTCCTTAAATTTAGTTTAAATAGTATTTTATTCATATAATGATACATATAATACAGTAAAAAAAAACACACATTTCGGGATCGGAAAACAAGCTTAAAGCTTATATAAATTCCTTTCCCTTAAGTTTGAGGAATCCCGGCCTTAACTTAAAGCACAGGCGTCTCCATGTATAGGAAAGCATTACAGATTTTAAGGAAGATTGGTTACTAAAAAGTTTCCTTAATTACTTGGCAAATGTGTCACACGCCTCATTGTTATTAATTACAAAGATTTTCAAACTGGTCAATTCCTTTCCCTTAAATTTGAGGAATCCCGGCCTTAACTTAAAGTTATCCATGTATAGGAAAGCATTACAGATTTTAAGGAAGATTGGTTACTAAAAATTTTCCTTAATTACTTGGCAAATGTGTCACACGCCTCATTGTTATTAATTACAAAGATTTTCAAACTGGTCCGTGATGTATCCCTATAAACTATAAAAACGACATCCGAAAAAGTTCTGAACTAGTATGTTTATGACCAAATCATACAAAATATTGTTTTCAAATCGTCATGATAACGTGTATATTATCATAAATCAAATGCAAATAATGTAATCAAATGGCAAATGACAAGTCGACTTTTCTTATGTGTTATAAATTAGTCGGGCTCTATCAAGTCTAATACTTCGACAACGTGTGTAGTTGGTCACATGGTTATTTGTTTACTTCCGGTGTAATAAATTGAGTAGGGGTGGGCAGTCTTAAAGTCGTATTTACTTTACATAAATTGGAACGATGGAGTTCTTACGCTAGTGACATATCATTCAGATAGCAAAGATATTAATTATACAATCATGAGATTAAAATTCAAGGGAACAAATTGATATCCATAATTTATTGTTGTTATTTAGTTAATTTGTTACCCCTTTGAGTATTTGGACTTGTCCATTTTGGTGAGTTCTGATTGGTCTACCTCTCGAGGCAATGAAGGACAAAGAATAATACGGGAAAATGGCGACGTATCTCTAGCGAAACCAACTGGATATTTCTGATAATACAGAAAGTGACAGCAATGGCAGAACTTTTATGTACACATTCACACCTTCCTTTACCTGTAGGAATAAATGATGGCCATATGAACAGTCGGAAATCGTCATCATCAGACAACGACTCGTCGTCAAAAGATATCAACAGATTTGAGAATTGTCAATTTGCTAATATATCTGAACGAAAGGCTGTCGACATAGAGTTCACAGATTTGGTGTACAGTGTTAAACAAGGCAGACATAAAGGTATCAGCTTCTATATGTACAGTATATGAAGATATGTATGAGGCACACAGTGGTGACAACTAGTGCAAAGGTCTTGACACAGGGATACAATGTATGTGTTGTATAGCTATAGGCCTTTCATGTATGAACCACAGGCGTCTGCTACGTTCTGGTTTTGCAATTGAAAAACAATTTATAGCCTACCCCTGCTATATGGGATATATCCAGAAGCAGACGCCTGTGTGTGAAGTGTGAACTGATAAATAATACAGGATAATATAAGACTTGATACTAAATATAGTAAGCCTACCATGTACATTTTGTACGTACATGTATTTGTTGCAGAATTCGACTGGTTGATAATATAAGACTTGATACAAGTTATAGTAAGCCTAGCTACCATGTACGTACATGTATTTGTTGCAGAATTCGACTGGTTCGATAATCAGTGATCAGGTAACTGAGTCAATAGACCATTTGGCTAGCTAATTTTCGGATGTCCTGGCGTTCCAATCTTTGCTGGTCGATCACGTCTGACTGCTACATTTTCCCCTCCTGTTACAAAATATTGGCAAACATGCTAACTTCTCTTTCAAGCATTGGGAGCACGCTTGGCGAGGGATGTAAAATATTGTGAATTGTCTTCTTGGGCGAAGATTTGGAGAAAAGAGGGAGGAATGCGCAGGAATTGGACTGGGTGGATCATTGGTGGCCAGGTAGCTCAGTCAGCAGAGCATGTGGCTAGTGTTCGGGGGGCCCAAGTTCAAATTTTGGTCTGGCCCCTGCATTTACTCCTGTCCTGTTAATGTTGCATATTACAATTGTATATCCCGTTTTATCATACCATTAGTAGATTATATTCTAGAATATCGAACATACCAGCATTGTAAATGATTATTATGCTGCAGTGTTAAAGGGACATGAACCTTAAATAAGTTGTTCTGTATGCTTAGATATGGTTTTCAGATGTTTATTGAATATTTTATTACAATGATTGGTTATTTAAAACGACAGGAAAACGTGGGGAATATATACCTACCTCAAAAATGATAAAAATAGACCGTCATATTCTATTTTTGGAACATAAAGCGAAAGCTGGCCGAAAGCGAGGTTATAATGAACAACAAACTTGCTGACATGACAAGGACTATTTGTTTTCCACATTTTAAGATTATTTTCTAATTTACGATGGTTGACAAATAAAGTTTAAGCCAAATTTGTTATAAAACAATTTGTATTTAGCGTAAGAATGATAAGTCAAATGTCAAACGAGACTTCATTCGACAGGGCACCGCGAAGTGAGGTTCCTGACTTATTGCACATATGTACATCACGCAAGTATAAAGTGGGGATTTGCTCCTGTCTCTTGCATTTCAGCGATCCATTTATATGTACCAACTTTCCAAATCACGCACGTAATGACTCTTGACGTACAATGTTTTCTATCAGAATTCGTTTGTGTTCGCTTCACCCACGTTTTTGACCCACCATTTTGTTTACATTTGTGCAGTGCATTGTGGGAGGTCACTAAAGTTCAACACTACTATACTATCGTTACAAAATTCGACCGGGGCGGTTCAAAATACAGAAAGATGGAATTTCCATTATAATTATTTTATTTGACACACTTGCACAATAACTGATATATATTACTTAGTAAGCTATTTTACACGTCTTAAATATGTATTTTACTCAAATTTACATGGTTTATTTAGGTTCATGTCCCTTTAACTCATCCATGGTACAATAGAGTATTCATAACAAGCCCCTGTGATCACAAGTTAAGCTGTATTTCCCTTTAATAGATAGGGAAAAACTTAATACAATCTTTTACCCTTTTAGGGAAAGTGAATCAGGGAAATCTCAACCCGAGAGGAAAGATTCTTTAAGCTACATTTACCAGTAACAGTCAAACACCAATAACTTGCCGAAAGTTTGACAGCTTTAGTTAGAATGATACAGTGCATAAATTAAACTTCTCACATTTTAAAGTTCTACCCCTGGTACTAGTGTGATTTATAAAAGAATATTGTCTGAAATAATCCAGTCATTGTTCCAACCAAGAGTTTTTATTTTTCAAGTTGATCTGAAATCCAAGATGTTCGCTATTCGGCCACCATCTTGATGATGCATTTCCCTCAAATTCTTCTCAAGTTGTACAAGTGCAATTTAGCTGAAATGATCCTGGCATGGTCCTTACCAATGGACCAAGTGTTGTTATTTTTCATGTCAATCGTAAAGATGGTTGCATTTTTTTAATTGCCATCAAGAAAACACATTTTATTAGTGTGATATTAGCTAGAACTTGCTAAAAAAATCTTGCATTGTATTGACCAAGTGCTGTTATTTTCTTGGATGTTATTTTGCAAAAAAAAAAAATGTTTAAAGTTCATCAGTTCAACTAGTAGTGCTGAAAAGTATGAACGTAATGAGAGACAGCCTAAGAAGTGTTGATATTTTTAGACTCTAAAAATAGCCAATAATGTCCATCTTGAAAAACATAATTTAAATGTTATCTTATTCAATTGGTGCCAAAGTTATCAGATCCAGATGACTGTTTAATGCCCATGCCAGGGCTTTTTGTTTGTAAAATCAAATTACCCAGTGTTTACTTACCTACAGAATCTTGAATATCTAATTTAGAGAACAAAATAGCTTGCAATATCCATTTCTGGTATGGTTTAAAGCTTTTATTTAGTGCCAACAATAAAATATATATAATACATGCAAGTATCATATCTATACACACTTGCATGCTGTGACAAAATGCTGTTTTTAAACTGATATAGCAAGATTGATGGAATATAGGCATCTGAACAGAAGAACAGGGGTGAAAAAGGTCTTCAAAATGTGAGCAAACTAACTTTAATGGAATGCTATTATTAAAAGATTCTCTATATCTAATTAAGTGGAATTAAAAGATATAGTGTTAATCATATTTTCATTGCACCAATCAGACTTGGGGCTGCGGTGGCCGAGTGGGAAGATGTTCCGACATAATATGATTACCACAAGCCCTCCACCTCTGAGATGCAGGTTAAAATCTCATGTGGGAAATGCGCACTTGTCAGGTACTGACCACTGGTCGGTGGTTTTTCTATGGGTACTCCGGCTTTCCTCCACCAACAACCTGGCATGTCCTTACATGGCCCTGGCTGTTAATAGGATGTTAAACTAATAAAACTAATAAAAACCAATCAGACTAGCTAGCTATAGTATTAATTTATTGTGTAAGGCTCACACAGCTCTTTGTTGGTCAACTCATTTACTGCCAAATATGGGAGACAACTTTATTGTTTCTAGGATGCCAATTTAGATGTATACTTACTTGCTTTTTTTCACTACTTTGGAAATGATCCCATGGCTTTGAATTTGAGAAAATGTGTAAAGAAATCCAAGATTTGGGAAAAAAAATAATACATGTATAAATGAAACAAAACAAGGAATGGGATTATTTATTTCCAGTGCAGTTTATTTTTTCTGAAGCAAATACGCAAATAATGAAATTTAAAGCCTTAACCAACTAAGTTCATCCAAATTTTTGGATGATTTACAGGTACTGGAAGTACTTCACTGCGATCCAATGTTAGGATGCATTGATTGTTACTCTTCTCTATGTATATGTTACTTGTATATATATGAGTCTATATGGGACGTCTCTCTTATGCACCAACTTAAAAGTATAAACTAAAGAAATCAAGCAACCTTTTCTTCAAAACACCTTTAGATATAGTGCTTCTGTCGTTGAAGTTTTATAGTCTCCATATATTTTATAAAAGGTTGGTGCTTTTGTGTGTGGAATCCCTCAGTTTACTGGGCTGTGAAACTATTACTTTTTGCTAGGTATTTTTGTGTTTATGGAAGGAGAATTCTTGGTGCCTGATGTGTGATAGATCAGGCCACTGTTTGTATGATAGGCTGATGATGGTGTGTTTGTAGTATAAACAGTTATCTGGTCGTGTAATCAATTCTCCATACTATCCAAACAGCTTCAGGTGATCGACCTGATAGATAGAGAAATGATAGGTAGATAGAGTTTTACTAGCATAACTTGCACTCGTAATGGGTCAATGTGATGATTGAAACCTTATTTATTAGGGCCTTGTATCAGTGATAGCAATCATTGTCCATCTCCTCTACCTGTCCATCCACATTAGATCTAGAGTTTCTAGAGATTTATCTAAAAGGGTTACCGGTACATGGAGGTGCACACAGCCTCCTAAAATATACAGATCAACATTCACAAACATAAGACATAGCATATATATAGTAGATGTACTCATGGAGATGTTGTTAAATTATATGTGCCGTAACTGGTCGAAAATTTTAATGTTATTTTTTTCTTCCTTAATATATTGAAAACCATAAGGTTTGGTGAATTAATTAAGCTGTGTATATCATTCAATTGGCTTCAGATGCCTTATTAACATCAGTTATTAATTATGACACAAAAATTATGTATGTATTCTAAAATTGTTGTTTTTTATGCCTTAAGTATATGTTAAGATGCCAAATAGATAGAAACATATCTGCAGAAATCACTTTACAATTACTAATAACACTGTAAAAATGTGTAATAAATTTATATATATTGTAGCTATATATATATAGACTACAATTTGGCTTCATGGGACGGTCTGACCGTATGCACTCTTATTTATTTCACTTCACACTGTAGATGTAAATATAATCATTTTTGGCTTTACTGCCAAAAATCATTTTCAGCTCTTATTTGTACATGTAAAATTAAATCATATGCATGGAAAGTACTGTAATTCCCAAAATGTTGAAATTGGTAACTTTTAGTGATGAATAACATATTAATTTAAAGGCTCATTTTGATTGTGAGTATGAAAAATACAGCACATACAACTTTGAATAAGTCTCATACCAAACTAAACCAAAAGGTTGCTGGTATATCTAGATGTGCAAATGTTTCCTGAGAATTCCAAGATGGCTAGTCTACCATGTCCCCAAAAGATGTCAAAACTTACAAACCATCAGAATGTAATTTACATATGGGTTTTGGGGACACTTATCGATTGAGACCCACATATAATACACACATATGGTTGGGTGCACTCTGCTGCACATATGATATATCATAAGTGATTAGTGCAGGGTGGCATAATGCAAGCAACTGTGTTTCTCACGGTCATGATATATTGAAAACCATAAGGTTTGGTGAATTCCTCTGTCATATATAGGGTCATTTTATCAGGGTCCATAATTTCCAACAGCCATGACTGAGAATTATGATATTTTCATGTAAACCATCAGCTGCTGTTAGTAATGTTATATTATCAAAATTTCATATTCTGAGAAAAAAGTGACATACTGTACATAAGAACCAAACTAAAAGTTGCTGAATTATAAGGTAAAACCAGGTGTTTCAAAAGAGTGAGGATTTCTGCTTCATTGACAGCAGTGCAGGACCCAATGTCATGAACATTCCTTAAATTTAAGGAATCTCTTAATTTAAAATTTTCCATAGGAAAGCATTACAAAATTTAAGTTAATCAAAAGGAATTCCTTAAAGTTAGGGAATATTGATGAAACTAGACCCAGGTCTTAAAGTGTTGTCTTCACTAGATAACACAAATATTGGTTCAATTTGATGTGGTCCTGACTTGTAGTTAAGGTGACTAGTATAGATGTTTCCTCTCATTGATAATCAAATGGTTAAAAAAATCCTGATATGAACTATGTGATCAATTGTTGAGCAGTAGATATATATCTATATATGCTGATCCTAACAGAGTACATAGTAGTGTACAATAGAGTCCACTCCTTTTGTTGTAACTTGTATTTGATCAAAGTCCAAAACAGCCAGTCCAGCTCTTGTATGTGTATATATTCTTACACACAGCATATATATGTATGTATATATATATAGTAATCACAGTGTCATTTAATCCATAGATAGACAAAGTAAAAAAATGTACATAATTTGAAATCTAGTTTTATCCAAAGTATATCTAGAATAATCACTAAATTAAAACTCAAATTTAGTACTTTGATTACAGGTACAGTCAAAACTGTCATATCATGATCAGCTACATATATACTATTGGCAGACTCACTGATATACTGTTATAAACTGTCTGTTTATTTATTAGCAGTTTCTGTGCGTGGCTTTATGCTATATAATTTATATACCATATATACATTATTGTATATAAAAAATTATGCATATGTCCAAAACACCATTTACATATCTCCCTGCTATGACACATACATTTTGTTCATATTTATTATAAAATCTATACTAGCATCTACATATTTTGCTGAATGCTAATTACATAATCTTTTAATCAGTTTTGGAGAAAAACATTGTGGACAGGTAAAATGTTGGTATTCATTATTTAAAACCATTCTCAGTTATTCTGGAACCTGCAATTTTATTTAATCCCAGCATTTCCAGCATTCGACTACGGAATTGTACACAAGTCCAATTTTAATTAGATCAAATTTCTAGGTCATATTGTTTTGACACAGATAACAGATATTGCATCACTCATTTAGGAAGCCAATAGCCTGTCTTCACAAACACCTGAAAAAATAAATTTTAGTTAATGAATACCAAATTATTTTAATTTGAATTTTTATCATTTGTAAATTGATTTGGTATTTTTCAGATGAAAAGGTTATATTGAAGAATGTGTCAGGGCAGTTCAATGCTGGAAATTTGACAGCCATCATGGGCCCTTCTGGGGCTGGTAAATCATCACTGATGAACATCCTAGCAGGATACAGGTAAATATTACCAAGTACTATAGTACTTACATGTACAGAATTTTTGTTTTACAACTGAAATTCCTTATCTTATCCCTATAGCTATATTAATTCGTCTATTTCAATGGACTTTGCTGGCTAATTAGTGGTACATAATTAGAAAAGTTATTCTGACGCTCAATTATAACTCGTCATGGCCATCAAAGTTTTTACTACAAGTTCAAAACTCAAGATGGGCAACTATGTGGCCAACTACAGGTTATTATGTGGTACTGACTAGGTTATGTGGTACTGACTATAGGTTATGTGGTACTGACTAAAGGATATGTGGTACTGACTATAGGTTATGTGGTTCTGACTAGGTTATGTGGTACTGACTATAGGTTATGTGGTACTGACTATAGGTTATGTGGTACTGACTATAGGTTATGTGGTACTGACTATAGGTTATGTGGTACTGACTATAGGTTATGTGGTACTGACTATAGGTTATGTGGTACTGACTATAGGTTCTGTGATATTGACTATTGGTTATGTGGTACTGACTATAGGTTATGTGGTACTGACTATTGGTTATGTGGTACTGACTATAGGTTATGTGGTACTGACTATAGGTTATGTGGTACTGACTAAAGGATATGTGGTACTGACTATAGGTTATGTGGTACTGACTAAAGGTTATGTGGTACTGACTATAGGTTATGTGATACTGACTATTGGTTGTGTGGTACTGACTATTGGTTATGTGGTACTGAATATAGGTTTATGTGATACATGTACTGACTATAGGTTATGTGATACTGACTATAGGTTATGTGGTACTGACTATAGGTTATGTGGTACTGACTAAAGGATATGTGGCACTGACTATAGGTTATGTGGTACTGACTATAGGTTATGTGGTACTGACTAAAGGTTATGTGGTACTGACTATAGGTTCTGTGATATTGACTATTGGTTATGTGGTACTGACTATAGGTTATGTGGTACTGACTATTGGTTATGTGGTACTGATTATTGGTTATGTGGTACTGACTATAGGTTATGTGGTACTGACTAAAGGATATGTGGTACTGACTATAGGTTATGTGGTACTGACTAAAGGTTATGTGGTACTGACTATAGGTTATGTGATACTGACTATTGGTTGTGTGGTACTGACTATTGGTTATGTGGTACAGAATATAGGTTTATGTGATACATGTACTGACTATAGGTTATGTGATACTGACTATAGGTTATGTGGTACTGACTATTGGTTATGTGGTACTGACTAAAGGATATGTGGTACTGACTATAGGTTATGTGGTACTGACTAAAGGATATGTGGTACTGACTATAGGTTATGTGGTACTGACTAAAGGTTATGTGGTACTGACTATAGGTTATGTGGTACTGACTATTGGTTATGTGGTACTGACTATAGGTTATGTGGTACTGACTAAAGGATATGTGGTACTGACTATAGGTTATGTGGTACTGACTAAAGGTTATGTGGTACTGACTATAGGTTATGTGATACTGACTATTGGTTATGTGGTACTGACTATTGGTTATGTGGTACTGACTATAGGTTTATGTGATATTGACTATAGGTTATGTGGTACTGACTATAGGTTATGTGATACTGACTATAGGTTATGTGATACTGACTATTGGTTATGTGGTACTGACTATTGGTTATGTGGTACTGACTATAGGTTTATGTGATACTGATTATAGGTTATGTGGTACTGACTATAGGTTATGTGATACTGACTATTGGTTATGTGGTACTGATTATTGGTTATGTGGTACTGATTATAGGTTATGTGGTACTGACTATAGGTTATGTGATACTGACTATAGGTTATGTGATACTGACTATAGGTTATGTGGTACTGACTATAGGTTATGTGGTACTGACTATAGGTTATGTGGTACTGACTATAGGTTATGTGATACTGACTATAGGTTATGTGGTACTGACTATTGGTTATGTGATACTGACTATAGGTTTATGTGTTACTGACTATAGGTTTATGTGGTATACTGATCACTGTAGGTCTGTGATTTAATTATTCTGCATGTGTAGAGCTTGTTAGAATAGACTTATGGGAATTACTTTGTAAACCTCGACAGGAAACTGTATGCCATCAATTTAGCCAATAACAACTAAAATTCTCATCAAAAAATTTAAGGACAAACTAAACTTTGTCTACAATATAGTGCTTTTTTCTGGAAGAGAATACATTAATAAATGCAATGGTTATGTACCACTGCAGAAAGAAAATGGAGACTTAAGTTTGACATGGAGTTACAAAAGGTACCTAAATTCGTCATTATATAAATAAGCATATATAAATATATTAAGATTTGTAACATTTCCTTGTAATTAAGATTATTTTCCACATAGTGACTGAGGTCTGTTTTATACTTGACAGGACAAAGAATATAACAGGACAGATTCTGGTCAATGGTCATGATCGTGACTTGCGTCGTTTCCGTAAAAACTCGTGCTACATCATGCAGGACGACCATTTACTCCCACATCTTAGTGTTGAGGAGGCGATGATGTGCTCCGCCCATCTCAAATTGGCAGAGAAGATGTCACTCAAAGAAAAGGAGGACCTGGTCTGTAACATTGTGTTAACCTTAGTATCTTAATACTGATATTGTGGTGTCACAAATATTTCATGTAAGAAACATGTTGCTGAAGGAAGAATTTGTCTGTGTTACAATAGGAAAGATGATCATGAAAACCTTTTTCCTATCTGCACGTAGAGATTGAATGTATTTTTCTAATTTTCATAGCAGCTATGAATAGCAAAATCTATCTACAAATCCAGTGGAGCGCATAAGGGCTCCTCGGAAGATATGTAGATAGCTTCTGCTATTCTTACCCGCTATGAAAATTAGAAAAATACATTCAATCCATATATTTACATTAGAATAATTTATTAAAATAAAAATTATTAAAGGTTATTATATCATATTTAAAATTATGACACCCATATACGACGAGAAACGAGATTAATGGAACAGCTGGATGACAAAGTCGTTCCAAAACGTCGCGTTTTCAAGCTTGCGCCTTCCGGTCGACCTATTTTTGCAAATGACAAACGATAAACAACAAATATAGTTAAAATAAGTTTTGATTGACTTATTACAGTAAACCTTAATTAAATATTATATGTCAAGAAACAACACATTTAGAGATTATACATTAAAATATTGTGGGGATTTAATTCACATAGGTTGATGAAATTCTGGAAGCATTAGGATTGATGGCAACTAAGAAGACAAGAACAATAAAGCTGTCAGGTGGACAGAGGAAGCGTCTGTCTATTGCCCTGGAGCTCGTCAACAACCCACCAATCATGTTTTTCGATGAACCAACCAGGTATGACAGTGGTATTATAGATAGGGATTAATAGAATCATTCACCCATCTGGGGTGAGGCGGTAGAATCTCAACCTGATGGGTAAGAGTCTTAAGTAGTCAAACTGGGTAAGATAAATATGTATCTAATACAAACAACCTATGATAATCCTCTACATCCACAAGATGAGTCAAGCAAATCTTATCATCTCAATAAATTATTACGCTTACAAACTTTGAGATTTACGTATGGTTCAGCACAAAAATGGTCATAAGATGATATTTTATGTTATGGATTAGATTACATTTACTCGTAGGCTTCGTCTTTATTTTGATTTTAAAAGATTTATTTGTTACATCCATCTTTTCAAGGTACATGTACCATGTATCAGACTTGAATTGAATTGTCACAATGGCTTTTTTGATATCAGAATTCATAGAGAGACCCGAATGTTTTAATTTCCATGCTCCTCTATTTCCATTCCACAGTGGGTTGGACAGTGCCTCATGCTTCCAGTGTGTATCGGTGCTAAAGGCCTTGGCTGGAGGGGGCAGGACCATCGTGTGTACAATCCACCAACCGAGTGCCAAACTCTTCGAAATGTTTGATTATGTGAGTAGAATACAGCAAACCAAAGTAGTGTATAATGTTATTAAATAATTGATTTTGTAATTGTCAATTGAAATTGATCAGTGCATACAAACTGTAAGTAGAACACAATATTCAAACTAATTGCCAAACTCCTCAAAATTTTGAAATAATTAATTTTTTCACAAAATGATTGTGAATATATAGCCCAAATCTTTTGAAAGATTTAAAGGGGTTCAAAACACAGCATCAACTCATCTACCCCTAAAGACACATTTGAACCATTCTAAAACTAAAACTGGAACAGCTCATTATAAAATTCTAGGGGTGAATGAGATAAACTCTAGAACAATTTAGATACATCAGACATCTTTGTCCCAAACGCGATGTGACAGAAGTAAAGCTTTCCTAATACTTTGATATTTAAGGATTAACTTGAATAGATTTTTTATGTTATGGAGATATAACACAAAAATCTGAGTGTACTCTAAATAAACCGCGAAGCGGTTTATGATGAGAGTACACTCAGATTTTTGTGTTATATCTCCATAACATAAAAAATCTATTCAAATTAATCCTTATAATTCAATTTACTAAAGATAATCTCTTCAATATTCAAAATTCATTATGGGACTCTTTTGTCTATGAAATCATTACGCCGTCATCTCAGCCAATCAGAAGCAACGTTATAAACGGCGACGCCATTTTTGCCTTTATGGGCTGATAAAGTAAATTTTTAAGCCAATGAAAATGCACGTAAAAAGCTTTCCTAATACTTTGATATTTAATTTTAAACTGCAAAGCTGGAAGATTGGCTGGAACCAACACACTACTTCTAATAAATTTGGGGTTTGGAGTTTTAAAAGAATTATGATAATGAGGTTTAATTTAATTATGTTTGTTCTGTGTTGCAGCTGTACATGTTGGGAGAGGGAAACTGTATATACCGTGGAACTATCAACAATGTCATTCCGTACTTCAACTCTCAAGGCTGTGTCTGTCCACCGTATCACAACCCTGCAGACTTTGGTAGGTATTGGCAAACAATTTTCATATCAAGGTTCTCACATTTAGATTTGTTATCATGATATTAATCATTCATCATTTTGATGACAGCAATTTTAGATTAATTGTTTTGTCACAGTTGTCAGATTGGTTTTGAATTCCCAAACCACAGATGGAGGGCTTGTGGTTATGTCAAAACATATTAATCATTCAACCATCACTGCCTCAGCTTTGATCAATGCAATCATTTAATGACTTGAACCATTATTTTGATGACAGTGATGGAGATTGCAGCAGGAGAGTGTGGAACGGATAAGGTATTACAGTTAATCATGGCCGTAAAAAATGGCAAATGTGAGGAACTTGCTCTTCAGGACAGGATGAAGGCCATAAAGGAAGGTCTGGAGGAGGCGTCAGAGGTCAAGGTCGTTAGTAACGGTGTATCAAATGGTATGGCAACCAAACATATTGATGAGGATGGACAGTTGATGAATAACCTAGACGAGAAGAGTAGATTGACCAAATGTAATGGAACTTCTAATGGACATTTACCAAACATGTCAGTGAACCAGCTACAGAACGGTGACCTGAAGAAAGAGTCTTTACAGGTAGGTGAAACCCTATGGTTGGTACCACTGTCCATCCTATGGTTTGTGTTTTAGGGAGATTTATACACATGATGTAGTCAAATGGACATCCCATGGTAGGGGATGTGAAACCCTATGATCGGTACCAGTGTCCATCCCATGGTTTGTGTTTTAGGGAAGGATATGCTGAAGGTATGATGAGACCCTATGGTCAGTACCACTGTCTATTCCATGGTTTGTGTTTTAGGGAGATTTATAAAAATGATGTAACCAAATGGACATCCCATGGTAGGGGATGTGAAACCCTATATGGTCGGTACCACTCTCTTTTATATTTGTATTTTATTTTAAGTTTGTATGTACACACACAATGTATTACTAAGGTAATGGAGCATTTTGTTGATTTTTAATTATTCATTGTTTGAGCCGAGAGTAATATTTGATTGAATTATAACCTGTGCATATACTTGCTTGATTTTAATTTGTTGATTTTTAGATATACGAAAATGACACTAATTAGTAAAGTTTGATTAACGTTGATTAGTCCCATCTTCGGGTGAATGTGACATCAAACTTTAATGTCACACTGGTAGGTTCCATTAATTGTAGGTGGCCCGCATCATTTTAGTATCTCAGTAGCCCGATATTGACTCTGTGTCAGTGGTTAGTTGTTTGTTGATAAGAACACTTTCATGGTATCTAGTTCTAGTGCGAGGATATACTTGTCTGGTAAATCAGGGATCACTTTCTCAAACAGGAAACATTGCTGATTGCAGTCATCAGTTAGTCAGTATGTTTTAGGGTACAAAGACTACTGTTACACACAGAATATATATTAAAGATGTTAAGCCTGAAATAATGTATATGTCATATTAGCTACTTATTTTAGTACACAATTAATTTCTTGTGATATAACATAGAACTAGAGATTGAAAGCTTTTAATCATGTCTCTAATTTGTAGGATGGAGATGGTAAAGAAATCCTGACATTTGCCACCAGCAGTTTTACACAATTCCGGATCCTCTTCATGAGAACGTTTATGTCGATCATGAGAGATACAGTGAGTATTTTATAAGCAAATATTTTTGGTTATTAAAACTTTACTAGTCTACAAGCATGGTCATTAAAACTTTACAAGGTTGAAAAATAATTAAATGTGTGTATCCGCTTTTAGGAGAATGGTGGTGTATATATATGCTAATTTGGCAAGGCCATGGTATTATTTCATTGACACTGATTGAATTACAGATGACAGGTTTCATTGTCATGTTGTCAAGATACGTGATATTTCTTTTATTCTAGTTCTATATTTTTCAAAAGTTCCAAAAATTTGTAGAGAAACACAAACTATTCAAAAAAAAAAGAAATATGAAGAAACATTTTATACAACAGCCAGTTTGTCAGACCTGTTTCTACCACAATAAAACGGTTTTTGTTCAAGAATGATTTGACACTGAATGGATTAAATTTTTTGTAGACACTAACAAGACTAAGGCTTATATCTCACCTGAGTGTAGGGATCATGATTGGCTTGTTGTACCTGGGAATTGGTAACGAGGCCAGTAAGGTCCTTAACAATGCCAGCTTCCTCTTCTTCTGTCTCCTCTTTGTCATGTTTGCCGCTTTGATGCCTACAGTTATGACATGTAAGTATTCTCCTATCCCCACCACTTACTTTCCTTAAACCCCTTTTGAGAAATTGGCTATATATTTGGTCCCAAGAAAATGGTCTTATAATAAAAATGGTGGTCTTGTACATACCGTATTTGACCCAATAAGCGTCCCCATCCCTTTTAAGTGTACATGCCCTTTCCCCATTTTTAGGCTTCATATTTCACTTTCTTCAAATTAAATGCAGACTGAAAGTATGTTAAATGTGTTGGTTTTCTTACTGATTCTTTTGAAAATAGATTTTTGGCTTACTTTGTAGAATAATTTTATGAAATGCAAGTCCAAATTTGTTTCTATTAAATAGACATCAATAACCCCCTTACATTCAAGATCACCACTCATAAAGAATAATTACTGTAAAGGGCTTATACTGGTTATGGAAGGTGTCCAAATTTCTGATTGGCTTTAATTTTTTAAGCGCCTTGGCTCTTATTAGGTTGTATTAGGTTATTAGCTGTTCCTGATTACATTTTAGTTCCCCTGGAGATGGCAGTGTTTGTAAGAGAACACCTGAACTACTGGTATAGTGTGAAGGCCTACTACCTGGCTAAAACAATGGCTGATATGCCATTCCAGGTAAGATCTAACATGGTATAGAATAACATGAAATTGTCTAATTTATTTCATACTTTATATGTAAAATCAACATATTTTGAGAAAGTATACAAGAAGAAGATTATTTTCCCAATGCGTTTTAATTCTAAAATTACTTAGTCATTTTTGTCAGAAACACATGCCTGCATAAGGAAGCACGTGTCTATTGTATATAAATACTTTCATTTACAGATAATCTTTCCACTTGTGTACGGTAGTATAGTGTACTGGATGACGTCACAGCCCAATGATTTCACACGGTTTGTGATGTTCCTGACCCTAGCTACCCAGACCTCTCTGGTAGCCCAGTCCCTAGGTCTTCTCATTGGAGCTGCTACGTCATTACAGGTGAGTCCCTAATAAAACAGTTGTAATCCAGATTTTGGGCACTGCACTATTAATTTTACAGTGTATTGATGACAGTATTAGAAGGTTGATAATAATGACTTGCAGAGAAGGGGTATTAATAAAAGATTGCAATTAAAATCAAATGATCAAGAGTTGTCTACCTTCCAATTACATGTTCTCCATCCATATTTATTATACATAGCTATTTCTCATAAAAAATGAACAGGTTCCACCTGTATAAAACATGTCAAAAATGAGGAAGTTCTCAAGCCATGCATCGTCTTAAGTTTTACCAAGTGGACCCAGGTCTTATTTGAATGTTGTTCTATTTGATAGATTGTCAAGGCAAGACAGTCAGCTTCAGACTGTCTTGAATTTGTCAATAGGAATATATACATGTTAACACGACAACGTGATGAATGGAAATTTCCCAGTCATTTGTCATAGATCTTTTTGTGTTGGAAACCTGAGTGAGGAATGTCGGTGTTGAATGCTTTAATTTGTGTGTGGTACAGGTGGCAGTGTTTCTGGGACCAGTAACAGCTATACCTATCCTGCTATTCAGTGGTTTCTTTGTCAACTTTGAGACAATACCAGCCTATTTACAGTGGCTGTCTTATGTTTCCTATATAAGGTAAGTTGACCATACGTACATCTGAGATTAATGTCTTATGTATTCTATATAAGGTAAGTTGACCATACGTACAACTGAGATTGAATACCATGAGTACTAAAGGCTTGCAGGATATGACTTGATAAATTTATGATTCATTTATTTAGAAATTATTATTACTTGTTTGTTCTGTTTCATAACTCACGCGCAGTGGGGCCGCGGTGGCCGAGTGGTTAAGATGTCCCGACATATTACCACAAGCCCTCCACCTCTGGGATGAGGGTTCGAATCCCATGTGGGGCAGTTGCCAGGTACTGACCGCTGGTCGGTGGTTTTTCTCCGGGTACTCCGGCTTTCCTCCACCAACAAACCTGGCACGTCCTTACATGACCCTGGCTGTTAATAGGACGTAAAAATAAACAAAAAATTCATAACTCACGCAAAATTAGATTAATCTGACTTCTATGTTCTTGACCTTGGAGACAGGACTAGGAATTGCTAGAATTTCTTTGTTCCTTCTGTCAAACACTTTCTTCACCCTGAGTGGTGTGAATTATTAAATTACATATTTTTTTATACCACAGGTTTTCCTTTGAGGGAGTACTGCAGGCTATATATGGTAACGACCGGGAGTCGCTCGACTGTGATAAAGAACAATGCATGTTTAACATGCCTGAACAAATTCTTAAGGAAATGGACGTAGAGGAAGCCAAATTTTACATTGATTTTATTGTGCTTTGTGTTTTCTTCGTTATCCTTCGAATTGGCTGTTATTTTGTGCTGAGGTGGAGAGTTAAAGCTCAGAGATAAAAAAAAAAAAACTAATAGTCAGATTAAAGTTGCAAGAGTTTGGTTTTCTTTTTGAAGAAAAAAGGTATGAAAAGATTTAGCTTTTCTTTTTCTACAAATTTTATGAGATTAAAGTGTGTTTTTATATTTACACAAGGAATTTGTTGACAAACTTCACTCAAGTCAATTCTTGCCATTCCTCTTTTGATTTGGACATTTGATTCTTCACATCATCACACCGGATGGAATAGTTAGTTGTGATATTTGATTGTAATATTTTTACATTGTCACCTACAGATGAAATACAACCAAATCAACCAGTCAAAACAGTGGGTGATTACAACACAGTTAGTAGTCTGCTTAATTCAGGTGAAAGGAATTTTCTTTCACAGAGAAAAAAAAGGTTTATTTCCATGACATTATAATTTTTGCATAATTATATTACTTTGTGGAATTTCTAAAGAACTCTATCCTCATTAGATTTCCAAGGTTTTTGTCTGTGATGAGAGATACCCTATGGATATGGTCATATCTGCTGGGGTGATTTCAGCCTGAACATATAACTTTTTTCCACACTTTAAGAGACCAATTTAAAAAAAAAATCCAAATTTCGATACACAATAAGGTAAATTTTATGGCTCTTAGAAAGCAATCCTTGACAAACTGTTACTGATTAAATCAGTTTTAGGCTTTAACCATTGTACTCTTCACTTTTAAGTGCCTATATTTCATTTTGCATTAGTTTAAAAATCATAATATTTCTGGTTAAATTGACCTCAATGTTATCAAGTCTATTCAGGCTAGCTCAACATTTGTATGAAGTTCACCTAACTCAATATTTATATTAAGTTCACCTAACTCAACATTTGTGTGAAGTTCACCTAACTCAACATTTGTATGAAGTTCATCTAACTCAACATTTGTACCAAGTTCAGAGCCAGCTGTATCTAATGGGACCAACACATGGTATTTACAAGAGGCATATTATTTATCATTGTACAAATGACAGCTGATCGTATTGCCCTCCTATAAACCATTAAGAACATTTTAAAAATGAATTCAGAAGTTGCTGCTACTTTTTCACACACATGTACAGATCCAGAATTTGCTAAAAATGTTTTGTCTCAGACTGATATACAAAAATTAGTTGATGATAAGGTTGTCACAAATAGATAGTCAATGTAATATTGAAGGATATGCAGCATTAAAAAAAAATCATTTTTTTGTTTAATTAGAACATGTGTCTGATTGTGTGGAGACTTAATAGAAACACGGATGGAACATGTTACCCTTCGGACATTTTATACAATCTGATTTCATCACTGTCAACATATTATAAATGTATTGTGGGATGACAGTTTACATTTATATCTTTATGTATAATCTTGATGCTTCATTTGAAAGTGAAGCACTTTATTATTTAAATGTCAGTGGACAGCGGTGCCCTTTTATAATTAGTGTGCTCATACCAATATCATAACTTTTAAGATAGTGACCCATTAATATAAAAAATATGAACTTGTTTTGTAAATGATACAGGTAAATTATATTTGATTGTATATATATTTGAATACTGAGTATTGTTAGTGCATGTTTTATCAACATAACTTCACTGTTCATATTTTGTAGAAGTTGTTACTCTTGATGGTTCACCATTTTACTGCCAAAAGTATTACATGTACCATCAGTGAGAGATGAATGTTCAGACGATATTATCTTCATCACAATTTTACAGTTTTGTGGTGAAAATTTCTGATAGACGATATGTACCTCATTTGCACTGGGCATACAACTGGCACTACAAAGTGATATCAACCATTAAGCTAAAGATTTGATAATAATTTAGTTTAGATGATCCAGGCTGAAAATGTTTACTTAAGATATGAAGAAGAAATGTTTAATTTTATTATATAAAGCCATACTTTGTATATAAAGTCATTGGTGTTACTTTCTGTGACCTTTTGCATGTAATATCATTGACTATATGAAACATTTCTCATCAAAATGTCGCCCATTGACAACAAACAGCCTATACATGATTATAAGGTTATTAAAATTCAGTTGTATACCGGTAGGATGATTCTACTGAAATTTATTTTTTTACCAATTTGTGCCATCATAATGTTGGATGTTGTACAAGAAATTTAAACTTCATGTTTAATTAATCAATCAGCATTTTCACTATGCATGTCGAAACTTTTCTTGTTCTTACACATTTTTGTTTGTGGTATAACATAACCAGAACAATTTTTCAACTGAAAACAGTCATATATAATGAGCAATGTTTATAAGATGAAGGTTTAAAAAGCATGGACACGTCTGATGCCAAATTCATGTTATGGTAGCTGAACGTAAATAATGTATGGTTTTTATGTTCCTCTATAAGTTTATATATAAAAAGGTTTCAGAATTTTTCCATAGGACTTTCTGTTACTTTTCCATAGGACTTCCTGTACTGATTGTACACTCTCCCGCTTATGTTACTGTATGGTAATGGAGAGGATAGCAGCAGAATATTGGGATTTGTTTATCAATGAAATCTTGCACACCTGTAAATCTCTCCTAGTCCTAGAATGGAATAGCTAATATGTGTATAATTAATATCTTAAATGTTTAATGTATGAGATTGAAGTTGCATGACCACCAGTTGGGTGTTAGCCACTCTCCTGCCCCGACTCGGAGCAAAACTTTGTTACGTTTGACATAGTAAAAGAAAATCAATATGATTATATGAAGATTTTGGAGAAAAAATGTGTTTTATTCACACTTGTTTATCAAACAATGTGTTATGTCCTTCAACAATCTGGTTTTTATGTTTAAATATTATGAAAATGTAGCAGAAAAATATGTATAGTATATGAATCAGCTTTGGTTTAATTATGGTTAATGTTATCCAATGCTTGATAGAATTTGGTTTAGAGAACCCTTTTCTATATCATTAAATGTTTGTTAAAGATGCTCCACCGCCGACAAAGCATAAATGATATTCATCAGTTCAACAATAATTGGTGTTTGATCATGAATATATATGTCTAATTAACACAAAAAATAATATAAAATAATTTATTTTGCCTTTGGTGCATGCGCAATCAGTACTTCCTTCCATATAGGATATAGTGACACAGATTTTTTTCGGGATGCAATTAATTATTTTTCATATTTTTAACTTGAAGTAAAATTAGAAGCTCAAACTTTTCAATGGTGGTAATGGTGTAAAGTAAGTAACTTTTGTAACTGAAGAAAAATACTAAATCGTCTGCTCCTGTTTTTGATAGTGAAAAAATACCATTTGTCAGCGGTGGAGCATCTTTAAAAGCTACTTATTCAATACTTACCTGTATATGTAAATTGTTGATTATGTGATCTTTTCAATTATGATTGTTAGGTAATTTTAAGTTACTTGATCACTTTTAGATGGTGTTAAGTTTTGAAAGGAGAAGGTACGTTAAGACTCGAATATGGCCCCAAAATTAATTCTCCAGTAAAGACCAACTTATTTTGCCATATAACTGTTGAATACATTTGCTAACACATTACATACTGAAAATATCCCGCATGTGCCAATTATGTTCACTATGACGTCATCAACATGCAGTTTCCCGCCATTTTTCACAAAAATCCTTGAAAAATCATACTTTTTGAGTGGTTTTCTCTAAAAATGAATGTGGCCGCCTTCGTGGAGCAAAAAGAGATTTTCACACGTTGTGTATCATGTATTTACACATATCCATGCAAAATATAAAGTTGCTCCAAGGTGGCGGCCAAATCCATTTCAAGCCTTTTCTAACCTAAAGATGATGAATTTCTAGCAAAATTTGGCGAGAAGAGGAAAATCATCAATTTGATGACGTCATAGGTGGAGCACATCGTGTACATGGTTATAAAAAGTTATGTTTTGATGAATGGCAAGTATGAGAGTATTTATTGATGTGAAATTGATGTGGACCAGAGTTAATATTTTTCAGCCTGAAAAATTAAGGCCAAATACTGGTCCTATCATATCTACTCCTTTAAAATTTGATGATAACCTTATCCTAGTGCTGTAGCCATTTTGATGATTTAGGAGTATATAGTTATTTCTTAAAACATGTCCATTCCATATAATTTATCTCCATGCAGTATTAAATATAAGGTACAAGTTGTCTACCCTTTTTACATTTTTCTGATAAACTCTGTTTAAAGATGCTTTTTGTTAACAGAGTATGTGTTGATCACATCTGTACATAACACAGGGTTTTGTTGACATCTTAACACAAAGGAGTTTGTTTTTTTCTTTTACAAATATATATGTGGTGGTTCGCAGAGTTAGAACCTTGTTTTATCTTTTAAGATGGACGAAGTTTTGTTTGTACCATATAATATGTCGAGTGTGATTTTGTGTGTAACAGGATTTTGTGACAGACTGTTAATCTTTTACCAGTTATCAGTGATATATATTGAGTGATATTCTTGTCGTTAAGTCTTTATCAAAGTATCTATTTTGTATCTGTTAGACATGTAACAGAAAATTAAGTACACATGTAGCTATTTTATATCGGTCATTTTTGTTAATTTCAAATGCAATACTCAAGATCAAATGGATTATGTCCTTAACCACTATTTCTGTTGTATGAATTGTCTCCTCTACCTTTAAGTAACTCCTGTTTTCTCTACTTCCACTGTAAAACTTTTGTAAACTACTCACTACAAAGAAATCTGGCATTCAAACTAAGGAAGTTGTGGGGTGCTAAAACCCTGCTTGTTGCAATATCACAGATGTAATCTAAACAACTGTACTTTCTAGTCAGGGGTGGTTTTATGATCACAAGGTATTTGTTATTGGCCTAACCTAACCAGCCTGGGTATATTCTTGTGTTCTACAGCAACTACAAACAATGCAATTCCATCACATCGCTGCTTCCTGTCATCAGTCAGTAGACTGTTACCCTCAACATGCTGTAGGCCCTATTGCATTTAGGTCAAGGGCATTTCAACATGTTTGAATGAAGTCAACCATTTGAATGTAAGGGTAATACCTTACATAGCATCATTGTAACAGCATATGGGGCATTTCTGCATGATACTCCTTTTTTAGTTTAACATTTTTAGCCCACCATCATCAGATGGTGGGCTATTCAAATCGCCTTTCGTCCGTGGTCCGTCGTCCGTCCCGTCCGTCCTTCCGTCCGTCCGTCCGTCCTTCCGTCCGTCCGTCCGTCCGTCCGTTAACAATTCTTGTTACCGCTATTTCTCAGAAAGTGCTAAAGGGATCTTTTTCAAATTCCATATGTAGGTTCCCCTAGGACCCTAGTTGTGCATATTGCATTTTGGGACCGATCGGTGAACAAGATGGCCGACAGGCGGCCATCTTGGATTTTGATAGTTAAAGTTTGTTACCGCTATTTCTCAAAAAGTACTGAAGGCATCTTTCTCAAATTTCATATATAGGTTCCCCTAGGACCCTAGTTGTGCATATTGCATTTTGGAATCGATCGGTGAACAAGATGGCCGACAGGCGGCCATCTTGGATTTTGATAGTTAAAGTTTGTTACCGCTATTTCTCAAAAAGTACTGAAGGGATCTTTCTCAAATTTCATATATAGATTCCCCTAGGACCCTAGTTGTGCATATTGCATTTTGTGACCGATCAATGAACAAGATGGCCGACAGGCAGCCATCTTGGATTTTGATAGTTAAAGTTTGTTACCGCTATTTCTCAAAAAGTGCTGAGGGGATCTTTCTCAAATTTCATATACAGGTTCCCCTAGGACCCTAGTTGTGCATATTGCATTTTGGGACCGATCGGTGAACAAGATGGCCGACAGGCGGCCATCTTGGATTTTGATAGTTAAAGTTTGTTACCGCTATTTCTCTCAAAAAGTACTGAAGGGATCTTTCTCAAATTTCATATATAGGTTCCCCTAGGACCCTAGTTGTGCATATTGCATTTTTGGGACCGATCGATGAACAAGATGGCCGACAGGCGGCCATCTTGGATTTTGATAGTTAAATATTGAAACCACTATTTCTCAAAAAATGCTGAAGGGATCTTTCTCAAATTTCATATACAGGTTCCCCTAGGATCCTAGTTGTGTATATTGCATTTTGGGACCGATCGGTGAACAAGATGGCCGACAGGCGGCCATCTTGGATTTTGATAGTTAAAGTTTGTTACCGCTATTTCTCAAAAAGTGCTGAAGGGATCTTTCTCAAATTTCATATACAGGTTCCCCTAGGACCCTAGTTGTGCATATTGCATTTTGGGACCGATCGGTGAACAAGATGGCTGACAGGCGGCCATCTTGGATTTTGATAGTTAAAGTTTGTTACCGCTATTTCTCAAAAAGTACTGAAGGGATCTTTCTCAAATTTCATATACAGGTTTCCCTAGAACCCTAGTTGTGCATAGTGCATTTTGGGACCGATCGGTGAACAAGATGGCTGACAGGCGGCCATCTTGGATTTTGATAGTTAAAGTTTGTTACCGCTATTTCTCAAAAAGTACTGAAGGGATCTTTCTCAAATTTCATATATAGGTTCCCCTAGGACCTAGTTGTGCATATTGCATTTTGGGACCGATCAATGAACAAGATTGCCGACCGACAGCCATCTTGGATTTTGATAGTTTAAGTTTGTTATAGCTATTTCTCAGAAAGTACGTAAGGGATCTTTCTCAAATTCCATTGATAGGTTCCTCTTGTACCCTAGTTGTGCATAGTACCTTTTAGGACTGATGCATAATGCCTTTCGGGACTGATCGGTAAACAAGATGGCCAACCGGCCGCCATCTTAGATTTCATTGTTGAAGTTTGTTACCACTATTTCTTAGAAAGTACTATAGCGATCTGTCTCAAATTTTATATGTAGTGTGTTTGAAAAAGTTTGAAAAGCAGGGAAAAGATCCCTCTTTCCATTGTCAGACATAGATCATTCTTTGGTGGGCGCCAAGATCCCTCTGGGATCTCTTGTTTAAGTAATCGTTGTATTGATTTCTTCAAAACCTATGGGCCAATTATTTTGAAATTTCATATGGTAATAGCTGATAGTATGAACCATGTGCAATACGCGTTTAAGTTTTTCCTGGGAAATCCAAGATAGCCAATTTAAAAATTGTCCGATTTCAATTAAAATTGGTATCTAGGTTCTTTTGGGACACTGAATATCATAGTTATAATTTTGAAGTGGTCTGGAAATCCAAAGTGTCCCCAGTGGACTCTAAAGGGGTAAAAAATTAAAATATCTTTTTTTTTATTAAAAATTGGTATACAGAGATTTTCAGGGACACTGAATACCATCATGGTTAGTGGAAAGTTTTGAAGAGGTCTTCAAAGAGCCAGCATGCTGCATCTACTGTAGATAAGAATGGCTGGACTTTGTAATTGTTTTCAATGTATTTCAATCTTGAAATTAGATCAGAGAAAATCTGACATAAATATCAAATTGCTACATCATAAAATATGGCAAGGCATGCTTGCCTCTTGAATTAGTGCTCCAAATTAATATAGAAACTGATCAATAGATAAGAAAAAGTTAAATACCCTGGTATATGGGTTCAGATTATAGTGTTTAAGACAGTACAAGTACTGTTTAGACTTGTGGACATGTTGATAATTCTGTGATCACTGGACCGTTTAGACTCCTGGACGTGTTGATAATTTTGTGATCACTTGACTGTTTAGACTCGTGTTGATAATTCTGTGATCACTGGACTGTTTAGACTCGTGGACATGTTGATAATTCTGTGATCACTCGACTGTTTAGACTTGCGGACATGTTGATAATTCTATGATCACTTGACTGTTTAGACTCGTGGACGTGTTGATAATTCTGTGGTCACTTGACTGTTTAGACTCACAGACATGTTGATAATTCTGTGATCACTGGACTGTTTAGACTCGTGGACATGTTGATAATTCTGTGATCACTCGACTGTTTAGACTTGCGGACATGTTGATAATTCTGTGATCACTTGACTGTTTAGACTCGTGGACGTGTTGATAATTCTGTGGTCACTTGACTGTTTAGACTCGTGGACATGTTGATAATTCTGTGGTCACTTGACTGTTTAGACTCGTGGACATGTTGATAATTCTGTGGTCACTTGACTGTTTAGACTCGTGGACATGTTGATAATTCTGTGATCACTGGACTGTTTAGACTCGTGGACGTGTTGATAATTTTGTGATCACTTCTGAATTGTATGTAATTTATTGTTGTTATAATAGTTTGTTCACCATTAAAAAGTGCAATTGATACAGATGTAGTCAGAAACATATTCATCTTGCTATGTTTCGGATGGAGATTTTATAATAGTGTAAATGGTGTGAATTACTATGACCCCAAATCATGTGTAATCTGACTAAAACTACATGTTCTGTTATAAAGTACACAGGGTCTTGGCACAAATATTTGCATGGTCATTATGCCATACCAAGCCCCTGTGCTACCGACAGTTAGTTACATAATTACACCAGTGAAACCTGTAACTATGTGCACTCGCTTAGATTCTAAAAGCTTCTGAAAGCTAATTGGCTAAAGAGTGTATTCAATTCAAAGTAACAGTACCTGTAGTTTAAGTTCGATTAATTTGATGCATACAAATAAAATGTAAGTCTAAAGTCTTTCAAAGAATCATTTTATTTCTTAAAATAACTTCATTTTGTGTACGATACTATAACTGTGAAATCACCAAGGGAAAATTATGGTGTAACATTTCCACTTTGATCAATAAAGAATGATACTGAACTTGGTTTTATTGTCATTCTGTGCTTAGCTCACTTGGTCCATATATATATAGAGCTGGGGATCTTATGCCATGAAGCATGTTCCACCATCTCTTGGTCGTCTGTCAACATTTCTTCAACAACTTGACATAATATGGGAACATAGCGGTCATTCCTCATCAAATCACTATTAGACATAAAGTTCTGCATGGATTGTAAATGGCTAGAAAAATCCTTGGAAAAGGGAACAGAGTATGTATAAATTTTGGCAGATAGTTAGAATCCTGTATACATTACAATGTCTGTAACATCACACAGACGAGATCACATACAATGTATCTTTGAAACCTTCAGCATATCATGATCAGTGGTACAAATTCATGTCACAGGTCCTAAGTTGTACAACAGGTCCACTGGTCAAAAGTTGTGTCACATGTCCATAAGCATAAGGAATGTCACTTGTCTGAATTCATGATGCTGGTCCAATTAGTCATACAAGTGTATGTAACACCAATGATTTTCACAACGTGGGCTCATCAATGTAAAAAAAACCACCAGACAAGGAAAGGTTGATTTGTCATTTTATTCCACAACACAATAACTTATAAAGACCCCACAATTATAGTTACATTTGATGAAGGACATATGCTACACGTTATTGTAGCTATAAAAAGCGATGAATACACATGGGTAGCTAGGTATTTTAGAATAAAATTTTTATAGTACGTGTTATATCAAATACCAAATTTTCTCATTCTTAGTTGTAAAATACCCAGTATTGGTCATGATTTGGCTATATCTTCAAGAATCCAATGTCCTTTGAAATTGTGAAAAATATTGTAACAAAAGATGACTAAACATCATCACTGATTTTATTCTCGATTTACAAAAATGTTAGCATTCAGCTACAACAATTGAATTGCTTGTGTAAATTAATAGAGATTATTGTTCAATTTAAAAAGTCTTGTAAAATAAAATATTTATCTCAAACTAATTGGATTTAATACTTATAAAAAAGACAAAATTACAATATTCAGAAAATTATAACATTACTTTAAACTATAATTTTAATACTAAATAGTAAATGCTCTAAAATGCACAGGGACTTGGCACCATTCCCAACTCCTATGCATAAGCATATATATGTACATATTAATTGTCATTTTGGAAACTGTGACAAATCCCTGTGTTTATACCTAAATAGACTAGTTTTCACACACTTATGATGTTTAAGGCAGCACTTTAATGGCATATTTGGCACAATTTCTTAGCTATAGGATGTTACTGTCAACAGTGATCTTATGGCAGTGCAATGATGACAGTCTATCAAATAGAGACTTAATATACAAATTTTAATTTCATATTGTAATGAATTTGAACAATGCAATGTAAGGAATGATAATGAATATTTGATTATAAAGAGCTATTTCAGCCCCTTTGACATTGTGGTTATGGTCTAAACACCTCATACTTGACAACTCTTAACTGTTTTACAGCATGTACATAATACTAATTAACAGTAGTAAAGAGTAGAGTATTTTGTTCAGTGTTACCATGTTAACTCAGTGCTCATCGCCGAGATTCCAAACTTTGTGATCTTTTTAATTAACAAGTGCACTACCCTCACACAATCCTACCTGCTAAACATCACTATGGAATTTCACATTTTTGTCATACATAAAACTGTAACAATAAGCCAGACATCAACAAACCATTAGTGTTCATCTTTCCGATTTCAGAATATGTATTGAATGAGTATCAAAATTGGCTAATTGGTCCACGCCAGTAAATTACATAACAGAATATTTGCCAATCTCATATATGGAAGGAATTTTACTAATTGAATTACATAATTAAATTTTATCAATGATGATGTCACCATACTCAAGACTCTCCTCACAAAGACTTTGTTGTTTGTCAGTGGACAAATTGTTCACAAGTGTAAATTATTATGTGTTAATATAAATCTGGTTAATACAAACATAATTAACAATTGTTTTAGGTATTTGTAAAATCTTAAAAATGCACTCTGTGGTATTTTCGGGCTTTTGCATTTTTTAGTAACCAACAAACTGGTAGTGCAATATTTTCCATAAAATATATCATAACAAAATTTTAGACCTAGTACATAGTACATTTATAAATGTAAAGTGTATAACTGAATGCTAACGGAGCAAAACAAAAGTTAAAGCTTAAAGAGAAGATTACCACTAACAGTAATCTACGGGTATGGTTCTGATTGCAGAGTACATAATATGTATATGAATATCCACACACACAGATATGTATAAGTTCACAAAAATTCTAGGTTAAATATGTTCCACACAGATTACTACTACTACACATCTCGCCTACCATTGGAATGTACAGAGTATTTTCATTGATGTAATGTTGAAATATTTGTTCCTAAAGTAAACACAAGGCAGGCCAGAAACATAAGGACATACAGTATGTATCACAAATGAGATATATCTCCTATCTAAAATGACACCGTCTTCAGGAATCTATTGTACTGGCGAGCTCATAGATATGTCATGATTCAGGAGGATATACAGATAGAGCTCTCAGCAAAATAAATTGAAAACAAATATATACTTTGGACTGGATAGTGACCTGTGGTTAATTAATAGCAATTCCTTCTTTTCTTTGAAAAATTCTTCTTTCTTCTTTAAAGAGTTTATAAATATTGAAAATTTTGTTTAGCCTTTGACATTATTATGATAATTTTTTGTCACTCTCCTATCCTTTGGTGCTTCTGTGTCCTGCAATCTGTCACCAATAGTCTATTTGCCAGCAGCCTTTTCCATGAAGTTAGCCAGTTTAACGTCCCGCGTCGACAGACCACCCACATCATGAGTACTGAGTGTTACCTGAACCTGTAACAATGGAAAGTTTTACAATTGAAAACAAAAATACCTTCCAGTTACATAGATAAGTCATTTGTTATTTAGTCACAGTAACAGATTACTCGAAATCGGCGTGTGTGTACTCTGGGTTCTATGTTCATAGAGTATATGTACATTTTATACATAAAGAATTGCTCAGAAGTTTACATTTCTGTATATTTGTAATTTTGTATGTTTCATTTGCTATTTTGAGTGAGCTGTAGTAGCTGGTGGCTACATTATAACAACAAAGAGGAGTGGCGGCCAACAGTCTGACAAACACAAGTCATAATAGAAATATTTAATTACAATTGCATACCTTATTATAAACATTGAACCACTCTGGGTGATGGTCCATCTTATCTGCTAACAGAGCCACTCTGGTCATAAATCCAAATGCCTGGTGAAGACAAAACACAAATGTATAGGTATTACATTGTATCAATAATTAATTCAATAGTCCCCAACAGGATGCCATAGTGCACCTGAATTCTTCATTTCTTTGATTAAGTTATTAATTTGAAGGTAAAAAAGTGAACTGATGTGAATCCTATTCACATCCAAAGGGTTTTGACTATAACTATCTGACCCCCTAAATACTGGTATCTATTATTTTGAGGTGGACGTGATATCAAACGACACCCCTCCTCCCTCTACCACAGCATTATAATTATTTAGCAGGTCCAACCCAATAAAATAATCCCATCACTATCTACAACTGTGCAAGGCAATCTGGATGGATATAGCATTATTACCTCATTAAAATCCTTAAACAGATATTCCTTGTAGATGGCATCTCTCCCTTCCACTAGGCTCCATCCAGCAGTCTTCAATGGAGACAACAAATCCTGTCTCTCTGCATCGGACAACTTCGCACGTTTAGCTTCAGTAGCCTGAAAGGTTTTAAAATTTATTTCTGACATTGTCATTTTCATTAAATCTATCAATGGGATTTTTAATGAGATTTTCAGTTTAAATGTAAATGTATTGTGTACAGCTGCTATAATCTGATCATCAGTTAATCTGCAATTTCAGCAAGTTTTCAACACTCATGTGTCGGAATATTTCGCGGTAGTACAAAATTAACTATCTTAAAAAGACACACCTACCATTTTAGCGAAATATCTGGAAGTGATGGCAGTACAACGGTGAAAGGTCTGTCGACTGAAAGCCGTGCAAACACCTATCATTTATGAGGTAAAAAAATCGATTGTCAACAAGCACCTTGCAGTGGTGTGACTAAAGTACAAATCAGACCCGGACTGATCAATATTTCAAAAACCATCTTATGTGAAATTATATGTGAAAATGAAGAGAGTGTGATATAAACTGATATAAATGTAACTCTTAGATGGTACATATATGTTGATGAAGTAACTTAAATGTGAATAAACGTATTTGATTCTTTTAAGAATATCCGGAAATCGCAACCACTTTTGACTATTATATTTATCTAGCAGTGTTTCCGCTTTTTACTTTCATTCCTCCAATTTGAAGATTTCTCACTTGGTGCTCGAAGTTATTTTCACTGTGATGTTTTGTTTATACTACTAGTTTACCTCATCATCTAGTTTAACTATGGCGGCTGTTTGCCAGAAGCTTTCTGACGAAGACTGGCTTGTTTCACGCGCGCGTTCGTGCATGAAAACAGATCCATTTGCGGCTAAAGCGTGGATGATAACAGCAAGAACTTTGTTCCCGCAAAATTTTTCAATTCAGGTAACACCATGGCCACCGTACACTGGTCGATGTATACAGACTTTCTTTTATGATATTCAACAAAAGAGTTTTAGAGTAGACTCTAATTGTACGTGTCGCCAGAACCCTCTATTTACAAATAAATTAACTTAAATCATGTGGTCAATGGTCATACATTTAAGCTTTAAGTGTTTTAAAAGGAGTGGGTCAATGTGGCTTATATAATATTCTACATATATCTATACAGTATCTGCCACTCAGCTGACGGAGCATGCTACTTTGGCTCAGTCGGTTGAGCCATATTTTTTCACACCTGAGACCTATGTTAAAATTGATCATTCCTTGTTGGGGCACTCGACAGGATCAACATGTAATTTTCCTGTTTTTCTACAATGGCGCCCGAGTTAACCCACGAAAGATTGTTTGAGAGTTCGGGTAATAAAGATTTAGGAAACTCCAGAAAAAAACAGAGGGAGTGGTGTAAAAGGAGCAGGTTGGTGTGGTTTGTACATACTGATAGTGTTAAATGCAGTCTCTGTTACAAAAAACTAACAGAGCATGCTTCTTCATCCGCATTACTCCAGGGGTAACTTTTACTGACGTTATGTTCATGCACTCCTGGACTATCTCATACTGTAAAACTTGAGGCAGCTCAGGTGGAAAATAAAACTGACCAATCACAGACCTGCAGAGTCTTCAATAATTTTCGAATATTACAGAGAGGGCAATGCCCGACTTCAAAGCCACAGAGTCGATGCAGTGTGCCATTATTTGATTCTTTTGATGTCATCAAATGACCAAATTCAGCTGAAATTATCTGTGTCTTATGTTACCTTCAGTTTTACTATAACATAGTCCATGGGTGGATTGTTATGGTCTTATTTCGTTGTTGACTAGGGGAATTGATAAATGTATGTTGTCGCTTGGCTGCGAGGTAGAAAACAGACCATCTTCTTTTCATGTCATAACTTTATTTATTCATTTATTAGAGAGACCCACATAAGGGGAGATAACACATATGAACTAAAACTTTGAACAGCAGATCAGACAAAGGGAGACAAAACATCACAATACAATAACATTTACACATGTGGATGGTTCTACAAATAAATATATATATCATATATATAACAGGATATAACAACAGTGATAGTAGCCCTTGGAATATCAAGGGTGATACTTCTTAATGACTCAGTCACTTGAACTTAAATTTTCCATCCTGGAGACCTGAGTTCAATTTCTGGTCAGGCACTTGACAGGTATGTATAATTTTCCCTGTTCTACAGTGTAATAGGAGCAGAAAAATGCATGACCATGCAGTTCGAAAACTGGAACCAGGAAGCCGATGATCAATCTGACCAGGTTTACCAAATTAGACCAGGGCTCAAGTTCTAGATGAAGGCTCTAGCTCTCTGCGTGGACACTGATGGTCTACACAGTCCTGTTTTGTTCATTTTTAAATGTAGATACTGTAATTATCATTCATATGGTGTTTTTGTTTTCAGTTTGAGGCATACAACTTAGAAAAAGTGGGTAAAAATGTCAAAGAAGCTGCCAAGTTATTGGAAGAAATGTAAGTTTTATGGTAGCTGTTGTATATATCATGTACTTGTATCAAATTAGTTGTTGATTATTTGTTGAATTGTATGTATTACAAAGAAACACATTTTTTGTCAATTTACTATAATTAGCTTCTATCAGTTTAAGAGAATTTGAATATACTAAGTACATTTATATCCATTATTTCTGTTATTGATGAATTAATATTTATAAATTGTAAAATAAAACAAGTCCACTGGTCAAAGTTTTTTTGACCAGTCTTTTTGCCACATTCATGGTAACACAATGTACATATATGTGGTATTGCATGTTTACAAAAATAAACATCCCACAAACTTATGTTTTAAAAGTAAGTATCTGTTCTATTCTCAGGTTTTTGGCATTTCCTGGAGAAAATCGTCTGTGGGCAGAAGTGCAGGCGATTCTGGGTGCCCTACAGTCAGAGACTTCGGACAGCAGAGACAATTTCTTAACTGGTATTGTAATAATTTACCATGCATGGCCTACACAGATACAGTACATCCATAATTTTAATACTCTTAGTTTTTCATTCTTTACTAAAATTTAAAAAAATCTTAATTGAACATGAAGTATTTAGTGTTTTAGATCATTAGTAATACATAGTAAAATGCGGAGGTAAAAATTGAAATTATAAATAATTTATTTGAAATACACCATTTTTGTTTCAGAAATCTTTGCTGCTATTTCCACACATTCTCAGTGTGAAATGTTGCTGCATGTTGCCGACAAAATGAGTGATACTCTGGAGCAGTGTCGCCTCCTTCTCTTGGCTATGAGGAAGTTTTCTAGTCTGGTGGATGAACACGGGGTACCATTACTACATTTACCATCATAGCTATATTATATAAGTATTAAATCTTACTTGAGGGCTTCCGAAAAAACCAACACTACACTAACAATCATACTGGTATATGGTTGCTCTAAGTATAATCATTTTCTAGAAAACAATATTTTGGTATCATTTTGCTGATTAGTTAAAACTGAAGTGGGCTGGAGTCCATGGCCACCATACTTAACAATAAATGCTGTACTGTACAGCAGACATTTTGAGGTTGTATCATATGTCAGTTCAAGATTGAAGTTTTAAATATCAGAAGATGTCCCATTGTTTCCTGTGCCAAACAGTGTATTTTATTTTGCAGTTGACATTGATAGATAAATTACAGAGAGCGGAGAAAAAGGCTGGTTATGTGTCTGCTGTTGAACTGTTATAGAAAGCTTTTCAGTAAGTGATCTCTAGCATTCTAGCATACCTTATTACGGGGGGGGGGGGGGGGGGGGGGGGGCAATTCTTTTGAAAAATATCAACTACACCACATAAGATCTCACAATATCATCATAGATTTGTAATTTAATATGTAGTTAGTTTCATCTGTTTTGTCTATAAGTGCCAACAAATTAATAATAATAATTGTATCCAGCATAAAAAGGAAATCGTATTATTACATTGAATGTTTATTGTGATGCAAATACTCTATTTTGTAGTTTGTGACGTGCTGCCGTTAGTCCTACACAAAGTGAAGAAAACAGATGTACCCCCTAGACAGCTGTATCGATGGTTACAACAAGCCATAGAATTCTATGTGATGTTTATAACACAAGCGCCATGTTTACCATCCACCCAACCCTCATCGCCAGGTATATATAAATACCATCCACCCAACCCTCATCGCCAGGTATATATATACATACCATCCACCCAACCTTCATCACCAGGTATATATATACATACCATCCACCCACCCTCATCACCTACATACCATCCACCACCCTCATAGGTATAGATATACATACCATCCACCCAACCCTCATCACCAGGTATATATATACATACCATCCACCCAACCCTCATCACCAGGTATATATATATACATACCATCCACCCAACCCTCATCACCAGGTATATATATACATACCATCCACCCAACCCTCATCACCAGGTATATATATACATACCATCCATCACCCAACCCTCATCACCAGGTATATATATACATACCATCCACCCAACCCTCATCACCAGGTATATATATACATACCATCCACCCAACCCTCATCACCAGGTATATATATACATACCATCCACCCAACCCTCATCACCAGGTATATATATACATACCATCCACCCAACCCTCATCACCAGGTATATATATACATACCATCCACCCAACCCTCATCACCAGGTATATATATACACATACCATCCACCCAACCCTCATCACCAGGTATATATATACATACCATCCACCCAACCCTCATCACCAGGTATATATATACATACCATCCACCCAACCCTCTTCACCAGGTATATATATACATACCATCCACCCAACCCTCATCACCAGGTATATATATACATACCATCCACCCAACCCTCATCACCAGGTATATATATACATACCATCCACCCAACCCTCATCACCAGGTATATATATACATACCATCCACCCAACCCTCATCACCAGGTATATATATATACATACCATCATACAACCCAACCCTCATCACCAGGTATATATATACATACCATCCACCCAACCCTCATCACCAGGTATATATATATATACATACCATCCACCCAACCCTCATCACCAGGTATATATATACATACCATCACCCAACCCTCATCACCAGGTATATATATATCATACCATCCACCCAACCCTCATCGCCAGGTATATATATACATACCATCCACCCAACCCTCATCACCAGGTTATATATATACATACCATCCACCCAACCCTCATCACCAGGTATATATATACATACCATCCACCCAACCCTCATCACCAGGTATATATATACATACCATCCACCCAACCCTCATCACCAGGTATATATATACATACCATCCACCCAACCCTCATCACCAGGTATATATATACATACCATCCACCCAACCCTCATCACCAGGTATATATATACATACCATCCACCCAACCCTCATCACCAGGTATATATATACATACCATCCACCCAACCCTCATCACCAGGTATATATATACATACCATCCACCCAACCCTCATCGCCAGGTATATATATACATACCATCCACCCAACCCTCATATTTGCAAGTCTCAGGTAATTTTCATCAAAATAACAGTTAATTTAAAATTTCAGTTAATCTTCTCACAAAACCTTAATGTCATTGTGTTAAGAAAACTTACAGTTTCTATTTCTGTATGACCTTGACCTTCATTCTAATCTTATGGGTCATTAAGGTTAAAATCATATTGCTGTTTTCTGATTACCAACTGTCTAAAATGATTGATACTAGATATTGGCATTCCTTCAAGTTCATTGTGGTCAAACAATTCAAAATCTTTCCATTACTGAAACAGTCCATAGAACTGATATTAGATATTGATGTAACATGTTGAGGAGAAGAGCTTCCAGATTTATTCAATTGAATGACTTTGACCTTCATTCTATATCACATAGGTTCTATATGCAAATATCAATTGGTCACAAAAATAATAGAAATATTGTGTCAGTAGCATGCTGGAAAAATACAGGTAATGAGATTATTACTGTATTTTTGCATGTATAGTGCACACTTTTTTTTCATAAAGTTACAAGTGAAAAATTGGGGTGCACACTATACGCAGGTACAAGGCATGGCCAGGCCCTAAGTCTTGGTCGTTGACTTCTATCTTTAATTTCTTGAAAGTCTGTTTGGAGCACACACACGTATCTTCGGTACACATGTTCATGACTGAACACATGTTATGATCACGAATCTTCAGCGTGGTATCTCCAAATCTAAATGACTAAATTAGTACAGTCTGGAGCTTAAAACGATTATGAGTGTGTAAGTGATTCGTCACATTACACAGATTGCTTTATCAATATGTTTCGCCGGCATGTGAAGACTTTGGACTTGCAAGATGTTAACAGAAGTTGAAGCCATTATGCAGAGCCAGCAAAATAAGAAACTAAAACTCATTAATTCTGACCATGTGGCACTATAAATGATGGCTAACTGTAAAATATACTCTAATTAACCATCATTTAAAGAAAACTAATATTTTCTCCTCCTCTGTATTTGTAGATCAGATCTCGCCTACAAAGAAGGGTAAGCGGTTTGTACTGATCCCTGGTCTGTATGACCGTGAGAGTCAGGTGACAGATCCCTGGGGAGGCCTACTCAGGTTGTTAGTACTGATTGGTCAACACCTCAACTGGGAAATAGACGAGGATCTCTTCACACAGACAAGGTATATGTAGGAACCTATTGTCAAAACTGCCACTCCACTGTAACATTCAAAAGTATCACACTACCCTGACATTAACTGTATTGTGAAAACAGTCACACCACCCATACAAGTCTGATGTCTAATCTGTCCAAATCCTTATTTTCAAGTGAGTGAAGTGATTCCATGTATAATTATATGGACTCTGGTTATTGTGCATTGTTGATTTCCAACAGAGACCAACAGTGGCAGTATGTGTTTAATGTGTATAACCGGGCCAAGCAGATCCAGGGAAGTCCTTACACCAAACAGATTGTGTATGTGACCACTGTACTCTTCCTAGAGTGCCTGTATACCTACGTCAGCAGTGTTGACCCTGATGCCTTTGTTGGTAAGTACAGTCACAAATCTTAAATGCCCACTAACTTTTCAAAAAAAAAACCCATAAATTTCTAAAAACAACAATAGCATAAAAAAAATTATATTGATGACCTAAGATGGGGTTACAACACTGAACAAATTCAAGCTTCCCTTCGTAATCTATGGTAAAATGAAGATGTTCTCTGTTTTACCATCTGGCGCAGTGATAGTAAACTAATGCGTGGCAATTAGGACAACAGCAGGAAACATAATATCACCCGTGTTATGAAAATAAAGATTGAATTTAATTTCATTAAATTGTTCATAAGGTGATTTATTTGAGTGTAGAATTAAGGGTAAAGCTAATACCAGTAACTTTTGCGATTCTACAAAAATATCAATCTCGTTTTACATTCACATTTTGAAAATTAAAAACCATTTCGGAAAGGAAGTGGGCCTTTAATATTGATTTTATTCTCTGTATAAGTATAAGTGTATTATCCCCCTTTATTTTTTTATTTGTGATTAACAGGTGGCGCTACAGTTCATGGACCTCTAGTCCTGATAGAAGGATTTGGGAATGATATAGTAAACAATGCTTCACCGTAAGTCAACTTAACTATAGCATGGTTCAATGTCCATCAAAGCTTTCTGTTCTAAGATATATTTATGAAGATATCTTGTATTTATATTTGTTGTTTCTCATTGGCAGTGGCAGGAGATTGAAAAATTTGTATGTTTAGTATTCCAAAGCCACTGCTATAAATCTTATCAAATTTGAACGCAGTTCTGTAGATATACATATTTGAACAATCAACTTATACTAACACGTTTTTGCACTGAAAAATTAAACATGATGACAATAATTAGATTGTTTGTAGGTCATCGATATCAGAAATGTTTTGGAATGTATTAATTCAGCATCGCAATAAAGTTTTCCCATTCAATAGTGCACTTCAATAGTTTACATGAAAAGTACCTGCTCAAATTACACTGGTGCAGAAATTATACAAGTTTTTATGGTACAATCACAGACAAGGTATATGTAGGAACCTATTGTCAAAACTGCCACTCCACTGTAACATTCAAAAGTATCACACTACCCTGACATTAACTGTATTGTGAAAACAGTCACAGTCACACCACCCATACAAGTCTGATGTCTAATCTGTCCAAATCCTTATTTTCAAGTGAGTGAAGTGATTCCATGTATAATTATATGGACTCCTGGTTATTGTGCATTGTTGATTTCCAACAGAGACCAACAGTGGCAGTATGTGTTTAATGTGTATAACCGGGCCAAGCAGATCCAGGGAAGCCCTTACACCAAACAGATTGTGTATGTGACCACTGTACTCTTCCTAGAGTGCCTGTATACCTACGTCAGCAGTGTTGACCCTGATGCCTTTGTTGGTAAGTACAGTCACAAATCTTAAATGCCCACTAACTTTTCAAAAAAAAAACCCATAAATTTCTAAAAACAACAATAGCATAAAAAAATTTATATTGATGACCTAAGATGGGGTTACAACACTGAACAAATTCAAGCTTCCCTTCGTAATCTATGGTAAAATGAAGATGTTCTCTGTTTTACCATCTGGCGCAGTGATAGTAAACTAATGCGTGGCAATTAGGACAACAGCAGGAAACATAATATCACCCGTGTTATGAAAATAAAGATTGAATTTAATTTCATTAAATTGTTCATAAGGTGATTTATTTGAGTGTAGAATTAAGGGTAAAGCTAATACCAGTAACTTTTGCGATTCTACAAAAATATCAATCTCGTTTTACATGCACATTTTGAAAATTAAAAACCGTTTCAGAAAAGAAGTTGGCCTTTAATATTGATTTTATTCTCTGTTCGGAAAGGAAGTTGGCCTTTAATATTGATTTTATTCTCTGTATAAGTATAAGTGTATCATCCCCCTTTATTTTTTTATTTGTGATTAACAGGTGGCGCTACAGTACATGGACCTCTAGTCCTGATAGAAGGGTTTGGGAATGATATTGTAAACAATGCTTCACCGTAAGTCAACTTAACTATAACATGGTTCAATGTCCACCAAAGCTTTCTGTTCTAAGATATCTTGTATTTATATTTGTTCTTTCTCATTGGCAGTGACAGGGGATTGAAAAATTTGTATGTTTAGTGTTCCAAATTAAAGCCACTGCTATAAATCTTTTCAAATTTGAACGCAGTTCTGTAAATATACATATTTGAACAATCAACTTATACTAACACGTTTTTGCACTGAAAAATTAAACATGATGACAATAATTAGATTTTTTGTAGGTCATTGATATCAGAAATGTTTTGAAATGTGTAAATTCAACATCGCAGTAAAGTTTTCTCATTTAATAATGCACTCAACAATTTTACCTGAAAAATACCTGCTCATATTACACTGGTGTAGAAATTATGCAAGTTTTTACAGTACAATATGCAGAGAATGGGAATACTCCACTACACACTGTTATAGGGTTAACACACAGTAGAACCTTTGGTACTGTAACTATTGTTATAATGAACAGTTGCAATCTTGAAATATACATTTGCTTACAGGTCTAAGGCCAAAAAGTCCAAGACAACTGGATCAGCGACAAATATACTGGCATCACCTGGGGTGCCAGACTCGCAGAAAATCATCGAGAGCTTCCTGACGGCCTTCAAATGTTATGAACTTCTTCACTCAAAACAGGAATTACAGAGAGGTAATTGAAACGATAAAAAAGGTCACAGTGGTCAGATATGTAAAAATCTAAATATTCTTTTAATAATGAAGGAGTTTATTGGCTGAATACATATAAACGACCATAATCTGAATGTTTTTCAATGATCACAAGTACGAAATTCAAAACACAAAAAGTTAGTCTTAATATAATGTGGTCTTCAGCTTCTGTAATTTTTAGTTTTGAATACTGCAGCTAGTATATTAAATTCAATACTTTTATATAGTTCATATTTGTTACATACATTACAAAGAGGTTACACAATGAGTGGTTATTGAATATTGAATTTATCCCACACGAGTGAGCTATTTGTTAAAAGTTTGTTACAAAAGACATGAGCTTTAGCTCTGTTACAGAGTTTGTTTAACTAGACAATCTGTTACAGAATTTGTTGGCCTATGTGAAGTGTGGAGAATGGAGACATGGACATGGATGGCACATTTCCAAACAGACATGCTAATATATCAGGTATGTTTGATAACATGTGTCTCCAATTTATTGTCCACTTCATGTCTTTTGTTGTGAAATAGTGGTATATCCAAGCAATAAACTGTTACCAGATTGGACATGCAGTTGATGTAGCCCCTCCGGAAGAAAGATAAATAGAATGGTGCCCGTTAGGGAGCCATGAACGGATGGGCTACATATCAACTGTATGTCAAATCTGGTAACAGTATCTTACTTATATTTCCATAACTATCATTAAAATTCAAAACTATATGTGTATATATATTTCCTGTGTGCGCTATTGATGACCTCACCAAGTTAAATAAATAGAATTTATGAAAAATCATGATGCCTATTGTGAAGAAATCTTGCATTTAAAGAACTACAAATTATGTTTAAATTAATGAGTTAATATTGAAATAAAATGGCTTCTAATTATTCAGAATTTTAAAAGAAGTAGCAACAGCATGAAGGCCAATATTCATATCTGTAATGAAATTTTGTTGTTGTGAATTTCATATGACTGTCAGTACATAATGTAATACACATACTGTAAGTACGGTATACAAAATATTTTGATGGGAGCACTATATTTTAAATTGTTCTTGTAAAACAATTCCACATTGAAAGCACATATATGTCGCTATTAGAGCAATGATTGCAGTTCACTAAGTAAGCTCTTCTTAGTCATTACTGCGCTTGTTCAAAAATTATTTTAGGCTTATTCAGAAATTTGATTGTTACAGAATAAAGTCTGTTTACAGTATATATTTGAGTAATGTTGGAGAAGTGACCCTATCACAATTTGTCTGTATTGTTCTGTTTACAGGGAGCGTTCCAGGACGCCCTGGCCCATCTCCAGTCCTGTACACCGCTTGTCAAAGACTCCATGAAGGTCAGTCTTAATATCTTGACAACAGTTACTTATCCCTAGCTGCCAACCTTCCTTTTAAGTTAGTGTTTTATCTAACGTGAAAACAAGATTATTGTTATAATTTCAGGTGAAAGTACAGAAACAATAATAGTTGACACGTTATCTTTGATTCAAGCTCATGATCATTTAAATGTAGACAAATGTCAGTAGAGAGCTGACTTTATTTTCTTTAATAATCCATAATCACTTAAAATCGTGTTTTGTTCAGTTTTGCTACCCTCACAGAATACAGGTTACTTTGATGTGCATGCTGAAATCACTATGGGATGGGAGAATATAATAGCTTTCTATCAATACCAATATTGCTGTTTCAGACTCGTAGCTCTCTCCAGATGGCATGTTGTTTCATGACGTTAGGTAAATACAGCGTAAGTATGACCACACAGTGTAGGTACAAGATGAAAAAGTCTTGTTATTAAACAATATGTACTATAATTTGATCTGTCATGTCATGTCCTGTTGTATTCGCCGTAATTAGCGCCCAAGGTGCTTAAATAAATGTAACAAAAAGGGGGGGGGGCCTCTTTTTAATGAACCCAAAATGTAAGTTGTGGATGAAAAAATTCATGTCATTGGACACAATGCTGATGTTAGAGGCATCAAATGTTATAAAACATTGTAAAATTCATGGAAAGGGGGCGTTTATACAGCTTCCACTCTTCTCTAGAAAAGGGGAAGGGTGCTTACAGGGGGAGGGGCCCAAATTACACCGAATGCATTATAGCAATTACTGTAAACCCATTTTCTATTGTGTTGATTTACTTTTGTCTTTAAGTTTTAACTCCACAAAAAATGATATTGAAGGATATTTCAATTATTATCAGTTTTTTAATACGAGAATACTAATCTACATGATCTTGATTTAAATCTGAAAAGGTGAAATTTTGTACATACACGTATGTATTTGTGAAAGAAAGCTGGTCTACTGTATTATTCATACATATTACAAAAAAAGTAAATATAGAAATTATTTATTATGTGAGAGCTCATACTTTCATGAACAATTGTAACCTATTTAGTGTGTGTATCAACTCTTTGATTGCAGAGAGCATGTGAGATTCTTTTAGAGGTTATATCATACCTGCCAGGAGGTCAGAGGTCCGATAAAAGTGCTTTACCAAGTGACTCCAGCTCAGGGCGCCACCTGTTGTTAACATTGTGTACCGAGGAGGAGATAGTCCCGTACTGTGTACAACTCCTACTCTCCTGTTTAAAGGTGAGATGATGTTGTAAGAGATAGTCCCGTACTGTACAACTCCTACTCTCCTGTTTAAAGGTGAGATGATGTTGTAAGAGATAAACCTGTACTTTTTACAACTCCTACTCTCCTGTTTAAAGGTTAGATCATGTTGTAAGAGATAGTCCCGTACTGTGTACAACTCCTACTCTCCTGTTTAAAGGTGAGATGATGTTGTAAGAGATAGTCCCGTACTGTGTACAACTCCTACTCTCGTGTTTAAAGGTGAGATGATGTTGTAGGAGATAGTCCCGTACTGTGTACAACTCCTACTCTCCTGTTTAAAAGTTAGATCATTCCCGATGTTGTGTACAACTCCTACTCTCGTGTGTAAAGGTGAGATGATGTTCTAAGAGATAGTCCCGTACTGTGTACAACTCCTACTCTCCTGTTTAAAGGTTAGATCATTCCCGATGTTGTGTACAACTCCTACTCTCGTGTGTAAAGGTGAGATGATGTTCTAAGAGATAGTCCCGTACTGTGTACAACTCCTACTCTCGTGTTTAAAGGTGAGATGATGTTGTAAGAGATAGTCCTGTACTGTGTACAACTCCTACTCTCCTTTTCTATATATAAAGCAAATGTTTAAGCTATTTAAGTTTGTTTAATGATTTAATCTCAAGCAACACCTGCATTGCAAGCATTTTGTTAGAATGTTAAAATTGTGCCTGCTGCTCCAATTCATGATCGTAAAAGGCGACTAAATATAAAACCTTTCTCTCGTGGCTTTACCATACAAAATCATATATTTAACATCTAGTGTTCACATTAAGAGAATATTAGCTTATTATTATTAACTGGTTTGTAGTGACAGGAAAGTTTTCATGAGAAAGAAACCTTCTCTATGATATTTGAGACAGAAATCAAATATATTTTGATCTAGGTAGCTACTAGAATTGACAAAGGGAAGTAACTTGATAGATAAATGTTAGTCTACATGAGCTATCTTGTTTTTTGGTTGCAAATCATATAAACTGATCATGTTTTCAGGAAAAAGCTTTATCTCCGAACAAAACCGACGATACCGCCCTAGGTCACATGGTTGTTTTACTGCAATATGATTGGCCACGTCAGGAACAGTTATTTCAGCAAATAGTTAAAAAGATCAGAAGTCAAGGATCATTTACGTATAACCTGTTCTTCAACTTCATCATCAGTATCCTCAAATACCACTGCTGACTGTTGTGTTTCTGTTATGTTAACTTCTTAATATCAGACAATACTTAGGATTCACACCATAGCTAATCTGAGCATTGTTAAAAAACAGTTCCTTTATCAAAATCAACCAATAGTAATGGTAAATGACAGTTTATTAAATCCGATTTGAAAAAGAACTACAGCAATACAATTCAATTTAAGTCCTCTTTTCAAATATTTATCGATTGGTAGATAATTATGTTTTCAAAATTTACTTTTTCTTCCTAGTATAGTACAAAGGCGTTTCTGCATTAAAATTGTTAAATGTTACTGCTTTACATAGTGATTTCTCTGGTACATAAAATTCCTTGAATATATTAATTTAAAAATGAAATATTACTTTATGTTTTTGTCTTTTTGTCAAGCTTATTTCCATATGCATCATTTGATTTCCTAACCATGGCAGATATTGATATTTTGGAGGAGTTTGCTTTTCTGAAAACACAGGAAGGAGGCAAGGTTTCTCTGGACATCCTTCCTGTCAGCACAAAGGCTATTGCACAGTAAGTTCTAACTTATTATCAAAATTAAAGATTCTTACACCTTTTTCATTAAATATCATTGCACTGACTTAACACCAATATACAGGTATCAGATAGATTAACTATTACCCCTAACTTAACTAGTAGTATCAATTAATAGATTCTACTAATCTGATGGCAGAGAATGGTGACAGTCGTTTCCTGTCTGATCTTCAACAAGACTTGTTTTGCAGTCTTATAAATTTCATACTGTTTTACTGCAGACTGTCTGGTCATTCTTTTGAAATGATATCTACTTTTGTTTTGCATTAACTAATGTCAATCAATGCATGAATGAGGTCATTGTACTGACTTTGTCATCAATATACAATATACAGGTATTAGAAAGATAACTATTACCGCTAACTTGATTAGTAGTATCAATTAGTGGATTTTACTTCTCTATATCTGATGATTTATATTACAGACAGAGAACGGTGACAAGAGGTGTAAACAAAAATGTGAAGGAAGACTTCAAACATACGATGGAAAAACAAGTGGCTCGGTCAGAGGAGAACATTGACACACTTATACGTAGTTTCTTAATGGAGGAGAGACAGCAGATTGTGAAGAGTGTGTGACAGGACAGAGAGGCTGTCATGGCGGTTTGTGTTACAACAGCTGACATGTAAAAGTGACATAATATTATGAGGTTACTGTTCAATTAGTAGGACAGATACTCAATAGAAAATATCACAAATAAAACATTGAGCATATTTCACCAAAGACAGACCATTACGTTATCATTGCTATAAGACTGGACAGTTTAGAATGGAGATATTGTACAATTTAGGAAGTTAAATCACCGACATAGATAGCAACATATCTAGAAACAAAACACATCAGAAAGTGATCAGTATCTGACTTGGTTGTCAATACTGTCAGGGGAACTAATTCTGTGGCCAGCATATTAAATGTATAACAGGAGAGGAGAAAATGTAGCGGCCAGACCGGGATTCGAACCAGGAACCATCCGAACACTAGCCGAGTGCTCTACCGACTGAGCTACCTGGTCACCGATGATCGACCCAGTCCAATCCCTCTACACATGTATAAACTGTCAAGGTAAATAACCATAGCTTACAGAATTCTTGTCTTATATTCCGAGTCGCACGTGTTGTTTCATATTCTAGGTCCTACCTAAAGATAAGAAATAACATATGCCACCCTATTTGCTGTTAATGAGTCTGGATGATAGCTTTCAAGGAAGATATTTAATGTTTATATTCAACCTATTATCTACATGTTTTTTTCTTGGAGAAAAGTAGTAGATGCTGGTAGTCTCTATACTTTTTGGGGGGTGTACTGTACTCTGGGTGTCATGTTCATGACCCAAACTAAAATAACAAACAGCAACAAATCGTTTTCAAGTGAACACATTTATTCAGGTAATTTATGATGGTCTGATGTTCATGTTCTCTTCCTGTAAAACATTTAAAACAAATCACAATTTTTTTCAAGATTATTAAGGCATGTACAACTGTCATTGCATATAATAATTTGGTAATCAAGATTACTTCATTTAAGTGAGTGAAGGTAAATGTGTTTCATTGAAGTGTATATTAGAGTTATAAACAGTTTGATTTTCTTGTTGGACCATTCCGTTTTTGCATTAAAGAGTTATTCTCCTTGTTGGAAGGTATATATTATGACATCATTACTTTGTGAAAGAAACTCGCCTCCTTTTCTCTGTAGAAATGAGGTTGTTGCGCTCTCAAACACATGTGGTCACAATCAACATCTACATGCAAGAACAGATAACTCTTGTATGCTAAAACGGAATATTATATGCAGTTTATGTAGTTTGTGTATATACCTGTGTAGGTACTCTTTGTATACATATGTGGACCATGTATAAATAAGAGGTCTAGAGGGCCTGTTTCTATCTCCTGGTTTGTTATACCAAGAAATGCTCTTAATACAAGTTCAGAGTTTAATCCCTCAAACATTTGACTATTTCCATAGAAACAACCTCTCATACATTAACCATGGTTTAGCACTCATAATGGTACCATCCCTTTGGGATTGGGATTCAAAATCATACAAAAGGTTGGGTTGATCCCTGGGACCTGAGCATGAGAGACCAAAATGGATGGTCTATTTGGATATTTCCATATAAACGACTTTTTATATGAAACTAAGCATTAATTTAATCTATTAATATATAACCTTAAATGACCATAAGCATTTAAGTCATACACATTCAACTAATGAGGAAATACATCACGTACTCAAATTCACAGATGGACTGGAAGTGATTGTCACAGACGTTATCGTTCCATTGGTAGTTGTAGGATTCCCCATACTCCACACAGTGTTCAGGAAGTCCCTTGTGCTTATTTGGTTCTCCCGGCTTCCAGTTCTTGTAGGTCATGGGCTGGAATTTGTAGTCCCACATGAAATGTCTATCTATCTCATTGTCTGTCCCGTCTATCCAAAACTCTCCGGAGTATTGTGCTGTCAAAGATACAGATAATAGTTAACATGAAAACTCTCCGGACCATTCCACTGACAAAGATAAGGTAATAATTAACATCAAAACTCTCCGGAGTATTCCACTGACAAAGATACAGATAATAATTAACATCAAAACTCTCCGGAGCATTCCACTGACAAAGATAAGGTAATAATTAACATCAAAACTCTCCGGAGCATTCCACTGGCAAAGATACATATAATGATTAACATCAGAAACTATCCGGAGTATTCCACTGACAAAGATAAGGTAATAATTAACATCAAAACTCTCCGGAGTATTCCACTGACAAAGATACAGATAATAATTAACATCAAAACTCTCCGGAGTATTCCACTGGCAAAGATACATGTACATATAACAATTAACATCAGAAACTATCCGGAGTATTCCACTGTCAATGATAAGGTAATAATTAATATCAAAACTCTCCGGAGCATTCCACTGGCAAAGATACATATAATGATTAACATCAGAAACTATCCGGAGTATTCCACTGGCAATGATCAGGTAATAATTAACATCAAAACTCTCCGGAGTATTCCACTGACAAAGATACAGATAATAATTAACATCAAAACTCTCCGGAGTATTCCACTGGCAAAGATACATGTACATATAACAATTAACATCAGAAACTATCCGGAGTATTCCACTGACAATGATAAGGTAATAATTAATATCAAAACTCTCCGGAGCATTCCACTGGCAAAGATACATATAATGATTAACATCAGAAACTATCCGGAGTATTCCACTGACAAAGATAAGGTAATAATTAACATCAAAACTCTCCGGAGTATTCCACTGACAAAGATACAGATAATAATTAACATCAAAACTCTCCGGAGTATTCCACTGGCAAAGATACATGTACATATAACAATTAACATCAGAAACTATCCGGAGTATTCCACTGGCAATGATAAGGTAATAATTAATATCAAAACTCTCCGGAGCATTCCACTGGCAAAGATACATATAATGATTAACATCAGAAACTATCCGGAGTATTCCACTGGCAATGATAAGGTAATAATTAATATCAAAACTATCCGGAGTATTCCACTGACAAAGATAAGGTAATAATTAATATCAAAACTATCCGGAGTATTCCACTGGCAATGATAAGGTAATAATTAATATCAAAACTATCCGGAGTATTCCACTGGCAATGATAAGGTAATAATTAACATCAAAACTCTCCGGAGTATTCCACTGACAAAGATACAGATAATAATTAACATCAAAACTCTCCGGAGCATTCCACTGGCAAAGATACATGTACATATAACAATTAACATCAGAAACTATCCGGAGTATTCCACTGACAAAGATAAGGTAATAATTAACATCAAAACTCTCCGGAGTATTCCACTGGCAAAGATACATGTACATATAACAATTAACATCAGAAACTATCCGGAGTATTCCACTGGCAATGATAAGGTAATAATTAATATCAAAACTCTCCGGAGCATTCCACTGGCAAAGATACATATAATGATTAACATCAGAAACTATCCGGAGTATTCCACTGGCAATGATAAGGTAATAATTAATATCAAAACTATCCGGAGTATTCCACTGACAAAGATAAGGTAATAATTAATATCAAAACTATCCGGAGTACTCCACTGGCAATGATAAGGTAATAATTAATATCAAAACTATCCGGAGTATTCCACTGACAAAGATAAGGTAATAATTAATATCAAAACTATCCGGAGTATTCCACTGGCAATGATAAGGTAATAATTAATATCAAAACTATCCGGAGTATTCCATTGACAAAGATAAGGTAATAATTAATATCAAAACTATCCGGAGTATTCCATTGACAAAGATAAGGTAATAATTAACATCAAAACTCTCCGGAGTATTCCACTGGCAATGATAAGGTAATAATTAATATCAAAACTATCCGGAGTATTCCATTGACAAAGATACAGGTAACATTAATGTTAATCATCACGGAGTTGAAATGTTTATCGTCACGGAGTGGAAATGTTTATCGTCACAGAGTGGAAAAAGCTGACTTGATGGTCTCAGAAATATTCCGCTGACAATTTCATTAATGTTGCCACTGCAAGTAGTATTTCACAACGATGCATATATATATATCAATTCGTGTTGTTCAAAACATAGAGTCGTTTGCCAAATTAAGAAATGTAATTAATATTTAATCTTGCAAACATTTGTAAAGCTATAAACGACATTCTAAATATATCCACGAACTTATTTTATAGATACAAGTACAATACCTTGGCGAGGTTTGATGTAGTTGGTGAGGAAATTCTGCTCTTCGGCCCTTTCTATTTTTACAAGATGGCCTCCTTGATGATGGTATTCACAATTTCTCTGAAAGGAAATTGGTTATATAGTTATGCCATACCGCTGATTGTTTTTATTATAATTTGTACAAGAGAATACAAATATTTGAACTTTGCATGAGAATAGTTTAAAACTGACTTAAATGTGTGTCTTTCGTCCGTGTTCTGTCGTCCTTCCGTACGTCCCTCCTTTCATAAACATATTTCAATTTGACCCAGATACGAAAATAAGATGACTGGCAGGCAGCCATCTTTGATTTCGGCAAGTGAATTTGTTATCGCTAATTCTCATAACGTAATAAAAGGATCCCTCTCAAATTCCATATGTATGTTCCTCTTGTTGCCTAGACAGTATGCGTAATTTATTTTGTGACCACCGATCCGAAGTCCATCATGCAGCTATCATGACGTTTGACAATTGAACTCAGTAGTATGACTATTTCTCATTACGTGAGCCTATATAAAGTAAAAGGTATCCTCACCTATTCCATAGACAGTCAAAGCTGCCTATGAAAGCCCAAGAACGGGACAAGGAAAAGTCTTTATCGTAAAGTGGTCTTTATTACCAGGTCAATTTGTGTCATGAACGGCCCTTCAAGATCATATGCAGTAAAAAATATGGTCTTTATATAGTTATGCATGTCACAATCTGGGACTAATTAGAAAAGAACATGGTTTAGGTTTTGGTAATTTCAGTATGGTGCTTCTACAATGTATGTTTACTTTGTATGAAGAGGGAAAGAAGGTAAATGCAGAGAAAAGATCCCACTTGCCTTTTATAAACGGTGATCATTATATGATAGGCGCCATGATCGCTCTGAGATCTCTTGTTAGAGAGGATGCCTGTATATTTACATTCACTTGTCACTTCTACTATATAAACTAACCAAGCCAAACTGAAGTCTATGAGGGTATAACTGACACCCAAAACGTTACTATTATGAAGTATACGTTGACATTGTCACGTCAACTGATGACCGTCAAAATGGCTGTTCCATCTTGTGGAGTTTATCGTCGTTGATGAACGGTTTTCCTGGTCAAACAAAAATAATTTTCATGCAGAGATCTCCAAAATGTATTAATAATGTAAATTTATGTATTAAACCATCTTCCTATAGAATCTATGGTCTGTATTGATGCCAAAGCTTTGCAGACAATCATTTCATAAATCGCTAGCACGCATTTATGAAGATTGTCTGCAAAGCTCTGGCATCTATTTAGACCATAGATTCCATAGGAAGAAAGTTAAATGCTTACTGACAGTAAGTGTATCTCTTATTACTGTACTTTTGACAGATTAAATCATTCATAAATCATTTGCCTATTTGTTTTGGATAAGATATGTCAGGGCAATAACGATCTTAGAGTTTGATAAATTACATGTTACTAGTACCACGACAATGCATTTCATTTTTTTTTCAATTTCAATTTCCTTTCCTTCAACTTTCTTAGTCTTCTCCTGTAATTTGTGGTACAAACACACAAAATTAAACATATACATAGTAAGGTTTATGAAGATAAATATTATAATGATGTGTATAATGATGACATCATTGTTAGGTCCGTAAAGATTATGAAAGTATGACGTCATTGTATAATGATTTATCGGCATTAATCATAATGACGTCGTTCAAAATAATGTAAGCATTACGTCAGCTTCTGCCCACGTTTTGGTATCCTTGACGATCATGTAGCAGGAATTCTGGAACTCTATGTCCCATGGCGACGGACATGCGCAGTACACCACTGTGGATATTTATATTTAAACATTAATGATGAGTTAGGTTAGGTCTCTTGCATTTTGGTACGCTTAATAGTGTACCTGCTATTGTTACTTATCATTATTTATACTTAGAAACAATTAAAGACATTTGATTAACGAATACATTTAAAATTGTGTAAGAAAAGTGTTGCAGGAGCAACAGTCTTGAATTGCCGTAGTAAAGTTAACGATGAAAGCTAATCTGGTTAGGAATTAAAGATAAGATCTGGAATGACGAAGCAATATGATATTATGATATTCCATAAAGGGGCAACACTTTTATTGGCAGAAGAAGGTTTAATTCTAAGGATGTGTTTTGTCCCACCATTTGAATCACATTAAAAAAATCACTTTCAACATAAGTGACGGGTTAGAGACAATACGAAATCAAAGGTGCCATACTTACCCGGTAGAATTAAAAGTAAAACTCTGACGTCCATGTTTGTGCCCCGCGTGAAGAACTTGTGACTCCTACTGATTAGAGGTATTTCCGGTGTTTTTGATGTGACACGTCCTACCATTTTGTTTGATACCATATTCTAAAGATAGATTCATATCTATAAGCACTTACTGTACGTCCGAAGTATACAATGTACATACAAATTTCCTTTACGTTAACATTCTTAAAATTATTTTATCTGGCATTATGATTTTGGTTCCAAGATACACACTAACTTGCTAACAGCTTCTTCTCCCCATTCTTTTGAGTGTTATTTGTTTTCCTGCCTGGTCTTCAACCACACTTGCTTTGCAGTCTTATGTATTTCATAATGTTTTCCTGCAGACTGTCTGGTCATTCATTTGAAATGATATCTACTTTTGTTTTGAATTAACTAATGTCTGTCAATGCATGAATGAGGTCATTGTACTGACATTATCATCAATATACAATGTGCAGGTATTAGAAAGATAACTATTACCGCTAACTTGATTAGTAGTATCAATTAGCAGATTTTACTTCTCTATATCTGATGATATATATTAGACAGAGAACGGTGACAAGAGGTGTAAACAAAAATGTGAAGGAAGACTTCAAACATACGATGGAAAAACAAGTGGCTCGGTCAGAGGAGAACATTGACACACTTATACGTAGTTTCTTAATGGAGGAGAGACAGCAGACTGTGAAGAGTGTGTGATAAAAGTCATAATGACTTACTGTTACTGTTCAATTAGCAAGGCAGATACTCAATAGAAAACATCTCAAATAAAGCATGTTATACAGGAATCAGACACCACAGAACATTCCTCACTTATCTTTGCTATAGGACTGGAATGTGTTGAATGAAGTACTAGTAAGGGAATAAACCCACCTGAAATCTTTGCTATAGGACTGGAATGTGTTGAATGAAGTACTAGTTAGGGAATAAACCCACCTGAAATCTTTGCTTTAGGACTGGAATGGGTTGAATGAAGTACTAGTTAGGGAGTAAACCCACAGAAATCTTTGTTATAGGACTGGAATGTGTTGAATGAAGTACTAGTTAGGGAGTAAACCCACCTGAAATCTTTGCTTTAGGACTGGAATGTGTTGAATGAAGTACTAGTAAGGGAGTAAACCCACCTGAAATCTTTGCTTTAGGACTGGGATGTGTTGAATGAAGTACTAGTTAGGGAATAAACCCACCAGAAATCTTTGCTATAGAACTGGAATGTGTTGAATGAAGTACTAGTTAGGGAGTAAACCTACGAGAAATCTTTGCTGTAGGGCTGGAATGTGTTAAATGAAGTACTAGTTAGGGAGTAAACCCACCAGAAATCTTTGCTATAGGACTGGAATGTGTTGAATGAAGTACTAGTTAGGGAATAAACCCACCAGAAATCTTTGTTATAGGACTGGAATGTGTTGAATGAAGTACTGGTTAGGGAGTAAACTCACCAGAATTCTTTGCTGTAGGACTGGAATGTGTTGAATGAAGTACTAGTTAGGGAATAAACCCACCAGAAATCTTTGCTATAGGACTGGAATGTGTTGAATGAAGTACTAGTTAGAGAGTAAACCTACCAGAAATCTTTGCTATAGGACTGGAATGTGTTGAATGAAGTACTAGTTAGAGAGTAAACCCACCAAAAATCTTTGCTATAGGACTGGAATGTGTTGAATGAAGTACTAGTTAGGGAGTAAACCCACCAGAAATCTTTGCTATAGGACTGGAATGTGTTGAATGAAGTACTAGTTAGAGAGTAAACCCACCAAAAATCTTTGCTGTAGGACTGGAATGTGTTGAATGAAGTACTAGTTAGAGAGTAAACCCACCAAAAATCTTTGCTGTAGGACTGGAATGTGTTAAATGAAGTACTAGTAAGGGAGTAAACCCACCAGAAATCTTTGTTATAGGACTGGAATGTGTTGAATGAAGTACTAGTTAGAGAGTAAACCCACCAGAAATCTTTGCTATAGGACTGGAATGTGTTGAATGAAGTACTAGTTAGGGAATAAACCCACCAGAAATCTTTTCTATAGGACTGGAATGTGTTGAATGAAGTACTAGTTAGAGAGTAAACCTACCAGAAATCTTTGCTATAGGACTGGAATGTGTTGAATGAAGTACTAGTTAGAGAGTAAACCCACCAAAAATCTTTGCTATAGGACTGGAATTTGTTGAATGAAGTACTAGTTAGAGAGTAAACCCACCAAAAATCTTTTCTATAGGACTGGAATGTGTTGAATGAAGTACTAGTTAGGGAGTAAACCCACCAGAAATCTTTGCTATAGGACTGGAATGTGTTGAATGAAGTACTAGTTAGAGAGTAAACCCATCAGAAATCTGTGCTATAGGACTGGAATGTGTTGAATGAAGTACTAGTTAGGGAATAAACCCACCAGAAAATAAATTGTATTTCAGTGGCTGTCTACTATCAAGAGAACTACACTGTACATGTGCACGTAGCTCAGAAAATAATTCAAGTGATGTAACTGTCTTACATTTTTTCAGTCTTTATCCAGAATTCCTCAAACTCATATCTACATGTAGGCAGACGTGTTGTTTCAAATCATACCTAAAAATGTATAACAATAATAAGAAATATCACATGCCAAGTTAATGGATCAGGGATCCATCAAGAGAGATAGCCGATACTTTTACATTCTAGTCATGTATATATTGCCAACATGTTTTCCATGTAGAAAAAAAAGAGGTGTATGACAGTCTCTATGCCTTTGAGGGGTCTACTGATCTCTAGTTCTCACGTTCATGACCTAAATTAAACATACAAAAATAATAAACAGCAACAAATTGTTTTCAAGTAAACATATTTATTCAGGTAATTTATGGTGGTTTGATGTTCATGTTCACTTCCTGTAAAAGATATAAAATAACAAATCACAATAAATGTATTTTATTTTCAAGATTATCAGACATTAATGGTATATGATGTCTTAGTAATAAAGATTTCTTCATTTTATTCAGTGAATGTAAATTGTCCCACGTACTGCTAAGTTTTACTGCAGTCGGGGCCATGTACAAAATTATATTGTTTCATATGGTGTGTTTATAAGAGATAATTTGCGTTTTTAGAGTTGCATTAGCTGCAATATTGTAGCTCAAAAGACTTTTTGACAGAAAATGGTGTCGTCTTTAGAGCTACAATTGGTGCCTATTACTGCTAATTATGCAAACCATTATAAAACGTTTGTTTGCATTGTTATCGTACTTGTCAGATATCGCTTACCTACTAGGCAATAAAACGGGACCACATAAGATATCAAATTTTCATCGAGGCATTATTATTTTTACATAATACATATGAAGGTCTTTCTGAAGGGAATTTATACGGCAAGTCCACAAATTGTGAATTTGACGTCATGTGAGCGGTAGGGTAGATATTAAGAATGGTAGTTATGTTTGTTTTAGAAAAACAAAAAATATGTAAATGCATGCATACGCATAAAATAAATGGAAACCTACAAAAAAGTATAGAAAACTATGCCCGAGTGATTTTCAGAAGGCAGTGCTCCACTACGACACATAGGGACCAATTCGTACCCGGCCGAAAGGTATAGAAGGCCGGGTACGTATATTCGTTCAAGAGTTGCATACGTACATGTAATGATTTTTTTTCCTTTTTGTGTCGCCTGCAACGCAAGGGCGACATTTGTGTCGCCTGCAACGCAAGGGCGACACTTAGGTATCACAATGTCGACGTCGGCGTCCGGGAAATGGTTTTCGTGCAATAACTTTAGTATTCATTGTCAGATTTCAACCAAATTTGGTTTATAGTTTTATATTACATGTAATGAGATCTTAAATGCCTTCGATACCAATCAAACTCCGTCAATATTTGCAAGAGTTACGGGGTTTTAATATCGCCAAAACATGGTTTCCGCTCGATAACTTTAGCATTTATAGTCCGATTTCAACCAAATTTGTTATATTGCTTTATATCAATGTGATCTCAGATGAGTTGGATAATGGTCAAAATCCGTCAATATTTGCAAGAGTTACGGGACTTTAAAATCGTCAAAACAGATTAATCCATGGTTTCCACTCGATACCTTGTCCGATTTCAACCAAATTTTATATATTGCTTTATTTCAATGTGAACTCAGATGAGTGTGATAATGGTTAAAATCCGTCAATATTTGCAAGAGTTATGAGACTTTAAAATTGTCAAAACAAAAAAATCCATGGTTTCCGCTCGATGACTGAAATATTTATTTTCCGATTTCTACAAAATTCGGTATTTTATCTTATATCTATGAGATCTCAAAGGGTTTCGATACTAGTCAAATTCCGTCAATATTTGCAAAAGTAATAGGACTTTTAAATTCGTCAAAACAGATAAATATATTTTGTTTCCGCTCGATAACTTTAGTATTTATTATCCAATTTTAACCAAATTTGGTATATTGCTTTAAATTAATGAGATCTCGGAATGGTTTGATACTTGTCAAATCCATCCATATTTGGAAGAGTAGCGGAACTTTATAACACTCACTCAATTATTAACAATATTTTCAACTGTAAATAACTATTTTTGTGATGCTTTGCAGGCGACACATCCACTTTCGTGGAATTCTTGTTCATATAACATGCAGTTTGCATGTTCCAGTACGAGTGCGATATTCTTTGTCTAAGAATAAAAAAATTATATCAAGCCCATGTGCTGTTACATTATATTCTAGTACGTGCAGATAGCTGTTAAGTATAAACTAAAGTTGGAATTTGTGTTTCTGTAACCTTGGAGGTGGCATCTAGGCTCAAAGCAGGGGTTTTGCCTTTGTGTAACATCTTAAAGTTGCCAGGCAAATGCCAAAAGATGGTGGTTTCTCCATGTATTCTAGCTATTCTCTGCCACCAATTTTAACCATTAATTGGGACAAAGCCTATCCAAAATTGATCACAACAGTAAATAAGCCTAGGACTCGCACACACTCAACTAATATTGAAATCCGCGTACTCAAATTCACAGATAGACTGGTAGTGCATGTCACAGGGGATGTCGTTCCATTGGTAGTTGTAGCTGCGCCCATACTCCACACAGTGTTCGCGTCCGCCTTGGTTGTTTGGCTCTCCTTGCTTCCAGTTCGTATATACCATCTCCTGGTAATCATAGTCCCACACAAAATGTCTATCTACCTCCTTGTCTGTCCCGTCTGTCCAGAGCTCTCCGGAGTATTCCGCTGTCAAATAGACAGGTAATAATAAACATCAAAGCTCTTCGGAATATTTCTCTGTCAAAGATACTGATAATAATTTCATTAATAACATTACACTCCATAAAATTTTCTGTTAAAGATACAGATAATAATTTAATAAATATCAAAGCTCTCCTGAATGTTTCCCTGACAAAGATACAGATATTAATTTATTCTATGTCAAAGATACAGGTAATAATATCAAAAGGTCTCCGGGATGTTTCTCTGTCAAAGATACAAGTAATAATATTAAAACTCTCCCTTAGTATTCCACTGTCAAAGATCGATGTAATGCAATATATATTAATGTTACACATCAAAGGTTCACAGAGTATAGAATGAGTCGATGATTTCAGAAATATTCCGCTAACAAATTCATTAATGTTGCCACTACAAGGAGTACTAGGTATCTCCCCCTTTCGTTTAATCATTAGTCTTGCAAACCTTTGTAAAGCTTAATGTTTTAAATGTCTCCGGATTTATTTGTTTAGATACCATACCTTGATGAGCTTTGATGTAGTTGGTGAGGAAATTCTGCTCCTCGGCTGATTCAATTTTTACAAGGTGACCTCTTGCATGGTGAAGTCCACAATTTCTCTGAAAAATTGGTTTGTATATGCCATACCGCTGATTCTTAAAGACATTATTATTATTATTTTATATGTTGTAATCAAAACACAATAAGCTTACAAATGATTTAATTATATAATGTCGCTTGAAAATAGTATCAAACTTATTTTAATGTTTTATAAAAGAGAAAAAGTATGTCAGTGTGTATCTAAGTATAGTTTTTATACCCATTGTGTAATGATTTATCGGTGTTATTAAAGTTGTATGATCTATAACTTTCGCTCTTTTTGTCGTAGTGAAAATTGATTAAGTGTTATACATTTTTCTCCGTCTGCCTGAGTTTTAAACTTTCTAATTTTACCACTTTTTATAATGTTGCAGCACTGGAAGTATCTCTAATTATAAAAGTAAAAAATCTTTTTAACATGTACACGTGAAAAATAGGCTCGAAAGATGCCGAATCATTCCGAACTCTTCCGAACATCGTGGCGACAATCTCGAAGTAAAACAAGAGGTGTAAAACCAAGAGAAAATATCAACAATTTTTCATAAACAAAACATGTGGTCGACCTCATCAGACTCTATCAAAGAAAATAATGCTCGCACATTACTATATTTGATACACACAATATTTTACGGTAATGTGAAAATTGGATGTTTCAAATACTTTATCTGTGGACATATACCAGCATGATTTGCTCATATAAGCCAGAAGGAAAACGTAAACAAACACATGTGCGCTTACGCTAGTTATCTGGCTCACCACGTGCAGGTCGTGTCGAACGTCAGTCACGTGATACGATTCGGAATCCGATGTCACTGAACATGGCGGTGATTGAAGGCGCTTTATTCAAAACCAGGAATATATGATTCCTAGATTTCGGCTCTCTTATAGGCCGACATATGCTTTTGGGGAGCTAAATCATCAAGTTACATGTCAATGTTTAAATATCAAATATTTAAGTTACATATCGTTACAGTGAAATTAGCAGCAATACAACTTTAAAATGACGTCATTCAAAATGATATAAGAATTACGTCAGCTTCCGCCCACTCTTTGGTCTCCTTGACAATCATGTAGCAGGAATTCTGGAACTCTAGATTCCATGGCGATGGACATGCGCAGTATGCCACTGTAAATATTTAAACATTAAAGTTTTTAATTTGCTTTCTTACATTGCTGAACGCTGTAGCCGCTAAAGTTATATGTTATTATTTATAAGGGTAAACAATTTAAGGCGTTTAAGTGTGTTCTTTTGTTATTTGGTAAGCATGTTTAATTTCGCCGTCAAATACATTTAAGGTTGTGTAAGCAAAGTGTTCCACGAACAACACTCTAGAATTGCCATAATAGTAAAACGTTCACATTTAGATATCATTTTCCATAGTTACATGAATAGCAGTTTTGGAGGTTCAATTTAATTGTATGTATATTCTACGTTATTTTCTCTGAAAATACCAGGGAAATTTACTCTGTTATTACAAGAATTATATAATGTAAATGTACATTTTCATATCAGGTTTTCCTTCATACCTACCGGTGTAATACTGGCTGGTCTAGGGCAATACACTCATGTCGCCTGAGGCTGTATTGCATGGCTACCCATGCAATACAGCCTCGTGACGTCACGGCGTCAACAAAATCTCTATTTCCTCGGTAAAATTTTAACATTTTTTTCACAAAATTGACTGGTTTTACTATAAAAGATGCAAGCAACGGAATTTGTGTTGAAAATATCACGTAATTTTTCATGTATGGAAATTGACTTCCAGTCGTGGATTTCTTCGAATTTATTTCAAAATGGCGGGATATTATAGTTGTAAAATTGCAGTAAAACGTCGTGGTATGAAAGAAAAATACTCTTTCATAAGTGGATATGAAGGATAGGGATATTCTACCCTCGGGATCACAAAATGTTGCAAACCCTCGGCAAGCCTCGGGTTTTACTACATTTTGTGACCCTCGGGTAGAATATCCCTATCCTTCATATCCACATATGAAAGAGTCTTATAATCCTACATTGTATATAAAAAATCAAATGGTTTTAATACGAGTTTTTGTGAAACAGCCATTCTAATACATAATTTCTCGAACATCGAACATAAACAAATGGTATCGTTATGATATGTCCGAATTTCTGAGATCGACACTTCTTCTGATAAGATTACATACCTACTGTTCAGTGAAAACATGTTATGCATGAACATTTAATGTAAATAAGAATTTGAGAGTACTCAAGTGCATTTTTCGCGTGATTGCGTTGTACAAAATGCGTCTATTCTATATATTGTCACTTTCGTAAGGAAATCCCGCATCCCATCGCTGCCACCGATTGTAACATGAACTAGTACAGTGGATCTGTGCAGTCACACACTTTCACTACATTGTATACATGGCTAATTCATAACTCGTTTACAACAGTACTAATGTTAGTAGTCTCTGGTGTTTGTGTTGTCCCTTACAGATGTGAAGAACTTGTTGCATGTCTACTTTATAGTGACACCTCACTAAAACATCCAGTAAAACACTCAATGTGGCTATATAATTCGGACAATCGTCTGACCAGTCGTTCATTCTCTAAAGAGACATTCAACTGTCATAAGTTGTTGAAGAATTGTGTTTGTTTCTTTGGTACAACACCAAAAGCCTGTTTATGAGTGTAAACTCTCAAATAAAGGGTAAATATATATTAGGCAAAAAAAAAAATTTAAAAGCCTAATAATATAGGCAGGTTTAGCGGACTACATTTGACCACACAAAAAGTTTCAACATAAATTACGGGTTAAAGACAATACAGAATCAAAGGGACCTTATATACTTACCCGGTAAAATTAAAAGTAAAAGTCTGACGTCCATGTTTGTGCCCCGCGTGAAGAACAACCAGAGATAAGTAAGTGTGTTATGTCTCTCCTACTGACGTACGTATGTCCAGTACTGATTAAGCACGTTGGTTATCTATACAAGTGTAGATTTATTTCCAGCCTTTTCATTTTCACACGTCCTATTTTGGGTGATCGGCTACTTCTAAACATAGATTCATATCTATAAAGATATATAGGTCACTCTGCGTCCGAAGTCTACCAGTACAAATTGTAAGTTTCCCATGTCATAGCATTCATACGGGCGCATATAAGAAAGACGTTGATATGTGCTTTTTAAAAGTGAAAGTAGATGAACTCAAATAATGGGTTTGATGTTCTGTAAATAAGAATATTCTAGAAATAAAGGTATAGAAAGAATGTAACGCCTTGTTCATGTATGGTAATAAGTTTCCATTTAACCTATTGGAATGTTCAGATTTTCGCATATTTTAGACTTTACAATGTCAAGAAATCCGAAGGATTTTGACGATCTTACCCGCTAAACTTTATGACGGTCAAGACAAAAGATGTTTACCTGACTGGAATAGCCTCTCTGGTAGACGTAACGCATACGAAAGAGGTCTCCTTATTACTGGTCGTGCAGCTTTGTGAAATAAGAAACTCATAGAACCATTTCATGCGAAAACGTCCATAAAACAAAGACATCCAATGAGGAACCATTGAGAAATTCACATTTAGAATTTTCAAAAAATCAAATGCCATGCATGCGTATCTGCTCAACATCTGTAAAGAACAGAAAATATAAGCTTTTACATCACGAAGATTAATACGTATGCCATATATAAGGGGTTGTAACCAAAGTTGACACTGAACAACTCCATTACTGGCTTACCTCATCATGATGCCGTTTCTCTGCATCAGTTGAGCCGAATGGAATGATCAGGCCTTTTCAGGAACACCCTTACCCATGTAACCGATCAGATTTCGCTTCTGCGTTGTTATATTTACTTGTTTTATCATCTGAGCTATCCTCCGTATGATGACATCCCTTCAGTTGCCTGTCATCATCTCGTGAGTTCCGCTGTAGCTGGTGACCAAACCATATCTTTCAATTCTTCCTCCAGACCCAATATGAAGCCCTCTGTTTACACTCGCAGCCCTTATCAGATTCCTCGGTCTGCGCACTCCGTAACTCATGTAGACATTCCTCCGGTAGCTGCTGGAATCTCTGTTGCTTGTTGACCTGCATTAAATATCATGACTATGCGTAGAGCTTCGTGACTATGACACCGGTGGGGATACCGGTCATCATCTCTCAGTCTCATGAGGTTGTCATAATCCGACTTGACCTTGCTTCTTTGCTTTCAAAGTGCACAAAAACTAGTCATATAAAACCATAATATAATTTTTGTACTTTATTTAGAACCACGCATGTTCGAAAAGAATTTGGAGACTTCAAATTTTAAGTTAGTCCAAAAGAGCTCGTTTCATGCCCTTGAAGTACACCCTGTAGCTAAGAGAAGATGTAAAACATTCTTGTACTGAAATAACGGTTTAATTACATGTAATGTGCGTTTGCGTTGGAACTTTCTAACGGGCTCAAAATACGGGACCCAGCTTATGCAAGAACATTTAATGTATAGATATGTACATGTATATAGATTTGGGCTCATCGGGGTGTACACAGGCTTTTTATGTGTCTAAATTAAAAATCGGTAAAAATCATACTCTATATCAAATTCTAAAAAGTTTTCCAATTTTTTAACACCTAAAATGGCCTATGGACACTCCAGTAGCTAGGTCCAAATATGCCTCTGCCGTCAGCACAGACTATGGAAATACTACATGTATGTCTGTAAACATATGTATACATGTATGCTTATACAATATATATTTCTGATAGTATATGTAGTACGAAATGACGAAATACATTTTGTAAATGTGTACTCATATAGTACTTATGTTTATAACGTAATAAGACAATATGTTAGAATTGTATATCTGGCGGCAAACGCTTAACATTGAGAAACGCTTTGTTCTGTTCTAATTTTTTCCACGTATTAACAATAGATATGTACCACTTTTGCTCTTGTTTAAATGTCAAGTACCTTTCCGAAGCAAAAATTTAAGGTTTCTTTTAAATAATAAAACTTCAGAAAATGTTAATCGACATTTAAGACCCCTCGCGTGCTTACATCCGGGCCATCGAGAATGATTTACATAAGTTGTATAACTTGTTTCTCAATCGATGTAAAATAAATAAAGTTTATATTTTTATATTTAAAAAAAAAACAAAAAAAAACATTTGATTTATTTTGATTAAATTGTTTAGAAGGTGACTGGTAAGCGCTACATTAAATGATATCTTTTATGGTTCAACGAAATTATCTTTTCTCGTTCCACGTTTCCATTATAAAAATTAAAAATCGTTTCGGAAAGGTACACATGTACTGCATTTAATAAGTATAGTCGGGCCTTTAAAGATCATGATTCTGGGTCACAGTTTAACTAGTATACCAAACAGAAATATGTAACATATCGAAAATTTAAGACTGTATGCATAAAAAAGTCAATGTGTCGTTAAAAAAAACCTTCTCTGTAAATTATACCAGAGATTACAATTTAAATCTCTGAGTTTACTGGTAGCAAAATGGATCTCAAGACACCGTATATCCTTCACATGTAGCTACATGTACAATGTACCAACACCAGCAAATTGCCATCGATGGGACCTTGTGGAAACACCAGACTGCCCTCTGTGTGGACAGAGAGGAACTCTCCAACACATACTCACCTCCTGTCATGTGGCCTTATCACAGGGGAGATATACGTGGCGCCACAACCAAGTCCTTAGGGAGCTGACTGGTGTTTTGGAAAAAGAACGGAAGAGCGTCAGGTCCTGTCAACCAAGGTCCAAGCATACGCAGACATCCAGATCTGAGAAGTCAACCGGAATTATCAGCCAGACAGCTGGGGACTGGAGGCTGGAGGTAGATCTCAACCAGAGATTAACTTTTCCGGATATTGTTCCCACCAACCTCAGACCGGATATGGTTTTATGGTCACCAGGAACAAAGAAAGACATCATCATCATCGAACTAACAGTCCCATGGGAGGAAAGGTGCAGTGAAGCACATGAAAGGAAGAGGGCGAAGTATGAGGCACTGCTGACGGAATGCAGGGAGCAGGGCTGGCATACATGGAACTACCCCGTTGAGGTTGGATGCAGAGGCTTCCCCGGAGGAAGACTCTAGCCAGGAAGAACACCATATTGCTGAGGACCTCCTACCCACTGAAGTGGATCAGGACTATGTTGAGGCGGAGACTGGTAGTCGGAACCCAATTCATACTTACCAGGAAGAAGGCAGTACAGTTGCCATCTTCAGAAGATAAACGGTGGGAAGCATTTGACAATGACCTCGATAAGATCTTGCAGAAGACATTGATAGGCGACGTACACACGAAGATAACATCACTGTCAACATTAGTGTACGCAGTGGGACTAGAGCACTATGGAACAAAGCAATGTGGTAGCAGGAAACATGTAACACACAACATGCGCCAAAAGGAGATACTCAGCCTCCGAATGGAAATCAGGACTATCACCAAACAATTTAAGACAGCAAACGAGGAGGAGAAGATTGGTTTGAGTGAGTTGAGAGCTATTCTGAGAGAGAAGAGAAACAACCTTCCAAGAGCAGAGAGAATATGGAAAGCCAGGAAGGAGTGGGAAAAGAGGGCTAAGTTCATAGCAAACCCGTACAGACTAACCAAATCAACACCGGAAGGGTCTAAGTCATGGTCGCTGAAGAGTTCTAGAGAGGAGGTAGAGAGACACCTATCAGAAACACATGGAGATAAACAGCAGGGGAGACCACTAGGCCCATGTGAAAGGATAGAGGCAGTGCCAGAACCAGGGATACCATTTGACGGCAAGGAACCATCATGGAATGAGGTCTAAGAAATTGTCAAGAAAGCCCGATCTGGATCAGTACCCGGGCCCAATGGAATCCCGTACAAGGTCTACAAAAACTGTCCGAAGATTTTGAGGCATCTATGGAAGTTAGTCAAAGTCATTTGGAGGAAAGGAAAAATACCCTCTTGCTGGCAAAAGGCTGAGGGTTGCTTCGTACCTAAGGAAGACAACTCAGAGGGCATAAATCAGTTCCGTACCATCTCATTACTGAATGTAGAAGGCTATCTGCATTTAGGGTTGTCGGGCAGGACCAGAAGGACAGCAGTGCAGAGGATGGCTAAGGCAGCAAAACGATCTTTATGCTGGATGTGGATGAAGAAGGACACCAGTAGCTGGAGACCCACCACCGACGCGCACTTACTGATCATCACTGTAGACCCCCATCCTGAGAGTGTACCGAGTTTATAAGGGGTCGAAACACGCCGTGTAAGAATGCCCAGTCTTGCACGATAAAAACTCCTCTGCGGTCATTCGATGAAGACTAGGTGTGGTAACGCCGGCCCAGAGGATAGGTATAGGTACAAGATATAGTTTAGATATTTTTACATAGATAAATTAAAAGGGCTTCAAAATTGTAGAATCTAAATACCAAATTGATAGTCTAGGTTCCTTCCTTTCCACCTGCTCTTGATGGGTAGGGCTAGTTGCTGCTAGACGATGCCATGATAGGACCTTTTAGGAACTAGGAGTCGTCTTCCAAATTAATAGATATAGGTATAGCAGACGACTCCTCACTCTATGCTTTCTCTATATACTTTACTCTTCCTACTCTATTTCCTAAAAATAATGTCTGTTTCGGGTTACATTGGCAAAAAAATAGGGTCGGTAAAAAAATCCTAGAAAAGTGGAAAAACATTAGGGACGGTCGGGTAACGTTACTGTACAGTAACCTGAACAGACATTTTTTTTGTCTACATCAAAGTCATACTTTATAGCTAAATTTATATAGACTAAATATAAATATCAGCAATCGATACTAAACAATGTACAATTTGTACGTTGTAAATGTAATACCATATTGTTTACGAAAAATAATGTACCGCAAGTTTTCTTAGAGTTATCACGCCTATTACATTCGTGTGGCACGAGGTGGCGCTTCACGCTGTCAGCTGAATGTTTGTATTGCACGCAATAAAGCACAATGTTTCGTTCGTCCTATTTAGACGATAAACACACGTGCATTTGTTGTGTTGACTGCTTGATTTCGTAACGCCTAACGGCAGAAATATTCTACAATGTCCTTTTGCCAGGAAGACGGTATGTATTTTGGAGAGTATGAGATGAAAAGATATTTGAATTTCGTCGGAAAGTGGTTGATTCGCCTGAGTTTACCGTAAATGTCGTCATAAATTTTAACCGGCTTCTGGCCTGGTAAAGGTCATGATCACTCTTTCCCCAGCTGATGTAAGACAAGAACAGTATGTCGTGGTGGTGTCAGTATATTCATGCAAAATAAAGTTGTAACTGTTGTATGATGGTGTATAACAATGGAGTATGTGTTAGTGGAAAAACAACCACGTCCCCGTTGGGTCTCTTAATTCGCTGGGATCTGATACAAATACATTTATACATTTGTAAGTGGAGAGGAGGAAATGTAGCGGCCAGACCGGGATTGGAACCCGTGACCTCCGAACAGTAACTGTATGCTCTACCGCTGAGCTACCTCAGCTGATCACCGATGATCGACTCGGTCCAATCATGCTACACTTCACACAACGTAATGATCAAATGTGTCTCGTTGTGCTATACCCCTAACATTATTGTTGGAGTAAGACATACATATGTATGAGTCGACACTTATACCACTTATTCCTATATTGAGATTCCTCCTCAAGACTCTTTCATATTCGAATGTTTAATAGATGTCTGACGAGAGACATCTATCAAACGTCCGAATAAAATGTCTCGAGGAGGAATCTCAATAGGGATTATTATACCACCACTGCTACAGTTTATATCAATTTGGACCCACCAGAGTGCCCATGGACCATATTTAGAAGACTTTGGGGTCTAGATAAACATGTACTATTATGTAATAAATAGACGAATAGGATGGAAAGCTCGACGAGACAACAAAATCTATGTTACCCCACCAAGCTTTAACAGATAAAAAGAACAACATTTCTAGTAAGCTTCACAGAAATGCTTACTATCGTTGTAAGAGAGATAAAATTATTTCTTTCAAAATTATCTTACACTAATAACACAAAATATACAAAGTGACATCACTAAGAAGATACATTTGTAGCAACCCTGTTTCAACATAAATGAGACAATGACCTGTATAGGGCTTTGGAAATCCATCATGCATGGTGACACACTTGCATGAATTATGCATGTATTTTAACCAGGTGTCTCTAGTGTGTGGGTTACACCAACGTTAAACAAGGAGAGGTCCCAAAAGGAGCATAACAACTTTTGTTTTCAGTGATTAAGCCAATGAGATCAAAGCGATTATCTCAGTCATAATGTAAGGTGGAATTCTCCATAATGTGCAACCATGGATTTCCAAAGCCCAATGTAACACAAGCCCAATATCAGGTCTAGGCCTCTTAGTTGTTGACAAGAATCTGTTAAAGATTTTAGCTTTTTTGATCCTTTTGACATTGAATAAAGGTGCAAGGTCATATATATAAATAAATAGGGAGCCCTTATCCCAGTATGATACAGGCCAAAATATATTATCAGTATCTGAGCCTTATGGTGATTGAGAAGAAATTAATTGTATGGAAAATTTTAAGAACAACTGACGCCGCACAATGATGAATGAAGCATGATGTCTTTGGGTCAGATGACCTTAAAATCATTGACCTTATCTCTTACGTTTCTGTTTATAGTGTTCTATCACTCTGAGTTAGTAATTAGCAGCAGACTAACTTCTCTTCATAATTTTCTAAAAGGTCTTTCATAGACTCAATACATGTATTAATATCCCCAATACCTTTATTCTATGTCACTTTTTTTTATTACCCGATAAACAGTGTTTTCCATGTTGCTCATGAAATAATATCTTGTTCCGTCTTGTATGTATGTATTATGTAGAATTGTCAAAAGTCAAAAACGATGTATTGTACTAATAGCTAGAGCTATCTTATATTGTTATGTTAAATGAGAATGTAATTCCTCTTCAATTTTTTGTATAGCATGATCTCATACATGTTTCATTTTTATTGTCAGGTAAAGACAAATATGTATTTCTAACAACAGAAGATGCTAACGAGCCAAGTAAACTACCTATACCGGAGGAGATTGACAGACCAGAAAATTTTGTTAAAGGTATGCAATATTTAGACAAGATATCCAACAAGTGAACGTAAAATAGATAAACTGCGTTGGCTGGGGCGATGTCATATTTCATCAATCTGGCAAATACACATATATAGGATCTTGAATGAGTTTTCATTTCATATGAGATTTTGTGAAATGAAGATTTTATTTTCGTGAGCCTTGGCAAGCAAAAAATAAAATTTTCAATTTTATGAAATTAATACTAATTCAGGATACTTGTCTTTTTATCACATAACTACAACAACCTCATCGTGGGAGACCCACAAGTGATTAGACTCTACTACATAATGTAGTGTGATCACTCATGGGTCCCCAATGATGCAACAACCTAGACTTTGAAGGATTTCAACAACATAATGTGATGCAATTTCCAGTAGAGTGCCAGGCAGCCATTTTGTCACAATGTCCTTGAATCCTGACGTCAAGTCATGTCGTCATAATGGATTTCCAGCCATTGAGAAGCGCCCCAGGATATATTATATTAGTGATATATAAAAAATATAACATGAGGGAAGTCACTGGTCACCAGGGGGATTTATTGATAAATAAAGTGATTATATTATGTGCTTCCATATTGAGGAACCGAATCTGATTTTGGGAAGTCAGAAACAACATACTCTCTGCATATCTAGCTGCTCTGGCATAAAGTCACTCAGATGTGAAGTTATTTCCATTCTATATGTAATGAGACTATTTATTAAGTAATCACTCTAAAGAATAAACAAAAAATAAACAAAAAATAAACCGAACCCACCATTATTAGCACCCAGGGTGCATTAAAAAATTATAACAAAGAGGGGCACTTTTTAAGTAACAAAAATGTAAGTTGTGGACAAAAAACTTCTATTTTAACTCTTTCTTTACTCATGGTACATTAATCTGTCGCAATAAACATGCATATGAATTCTTTCCTTTGCTACTTAGATATTATTACGCCATGATTCACATGTGAATGTCAACAAATTGCAATTTCATGTAATATGGGATACATTAATGCAGATGTTATATAGCATCACACAGATATAAAACATTTTTAAATCTAGGGATGGAAGGGGGCATTTATATAATGTCATCTCCTCCAGAAGAGGGGATGGTCGTGGTGCATATAGGGGGAGGGACACTAATCACAGTAAATACGGTAGTAAGGAAATTACAGGGACAGCATTACTGTGCAATATGAAGAAAGGAGCAGTCTCTTATACACTGGCATTTCCAACAGATGTCCTTTGATTCTATTGCTCATTTATCATGGGCCAGCAATACATTAATGTAAAAATAAAATTAGTCAAACACAAAGAAAACTTTAAAAACAATGTTATTTACCTGATTATGACAATGATGATAACTAATTCATCTGTGAAGCTTGTCATTAAATACCGATTCCTGGACCCTGTTGGACAAGCCTTGTGTAAGTTTTCACTCTTTTTTTTTCAATTTTATTAAATAGTTTAATCAAGCATTTTGAAATTAATGACAATTACAGTATGAGTGACATTGAACCTTTGTCTCATATCATTTTCTATAACACAGTTTAGTGTGTAACAATAACATAGTTTTCCTATTAAAAAAAAAAAAAAAAAGATAAAAGAAAAAAACATGATGCCTCACATCATCTCGTGTTTAAATAATAGTGTGTTCAAATTTCTTTTGATAATATTTGAAGCCAATTTTCTGTTTGAAAAAAAAACGTATAGAGAGAAATTTAAATTATGTATAAGAGTAGAATAATAACCATGAGAATGAATTTCATGTCAAATTGTATTTTTGATACTTGTTGTATTTAATGACATTCCTGTTATGTTGGCAACGTTTTTTGTTTACAGGATTTTTACGCGAAGACGGTAAACTGAATTGGGAATGTGCGTGTCGAGGAAGTATGGTAGCCAGCAAGTGTGGTGTGGAAGCACGGACGTTCCTACAGTGTCTTCATGCCAACATGGACAAAAGTAACAAGTTTCAAATATGTTTAGATCAACTAGTGGACCTGAAGACGTGCATGAATAAATATCCAAAACAATATCCTACAAACGAGGATAAATAGGACTCAAAGAAAGAGGCTCAAAGTGACAGAATATGAATACTCTGGTTGTGATGGATGTGTATTTGTAACTGTAAGATAACTACATGAACAAACATATGGAGGAAGCTGGACTGGACTTGTTTTTGGAGGAAATAATTATTTTATGTGTGTGATAAGGGAAACAACGTAAATTAACTCCATAATTTAGAGATGTTTTTGCAGATCATAGTATTTTTGTCATCAGGGCCCAGTTTCACAAACATTTCTTAACTTTAAGGAATTCTTTAATTTTAAATTTTCCATAGGAAAGCAATGCAGATTTTAAGGAAGGCTCCTTAACTTTAAGATGCTCCACCACTGACAAACGGTAATTTTCTCTTCATTTTACTTCAAGATAAAAATATCAAAAACAAATAATTGCATCCCGAAAAAATTCCGTGGCACTATGTCCTATATGTAATGCAGTACTGTTTGTGCATGCACCGAAAGCAAAATAAATTATTTTAAATTACTTTTTGTGTTAATTAGACATATGTATACACAATTAAACACCAATTATTGCTCAAATGATGGGTATCATTTATGGTCCGTTGGCAGTGGAGCATCTTTAAGATTTTTTTGCTTAACTTTCATAATGCTTTCCTATTAATGATTTTATATTTAAAGTTTGTGAAACTGGCCCCAGATTTATGTATACAAGTTAGGACTGGAATTCATTTCATCATGGAAGTTTCTTTGAAACCTCCAAAAAGGGTATTTAAAATCCTTTGCCAGGAAATAATTTAAACTGAAACTTGCTGAAATAAATAATAGTGTACAGTATGGTGAATACTGTGACGTCAGCTAATAATCAATAATGATCAGGACATTTCTTTTGCCAAAAACAGAATCCAGCTTTGCAATTGAAAGTATTTCAAATTTGAGTGAACTTGCTAATGATATATAGTAATATATATAACTGTTATTCATAATGTAAGCATGAACTTGAGCAATGTATTTGATATATTCAAATTTTCGACAATTCATTTTATTTTGAATATCAAATTTGGGTACGTCTATATGTGTCTTTTGAAACTGATTTCCTAAAATCAGTTTTAATAAAGTTGATTTAACAATATGTATTAATATCTTGAGTTTTTATTTTCAGAACAGTTTATAATGATGGGTGTCCCAGGGACTCCATCTAAAACGTATCTAAAGTGAAATGAGCGAAAATCAATTGAACATCTTTGTATAGGAAATGTGTTAAATTGAAATATAATCATTACATTGGTTCTAATACATTACCTGATAACGTTTGTGCATGACTAGTATCTTCAGTGCTGATGGAACATAATCTTTGTAATCACCCCCCTCTCAAATGATGTTAGCATGGGATATCGTCTTTTAGCAGTATTCCATGATCACCAATATGGAAACAATAGTCCCGCACAAACCTTATCAGATGTCACATGGTGTGTGAATAAGTTCCATTAAAGCACATATTTTATGATAATGAAACAAACCCACATTTAACTATTGTATAGTTGCTAAATAAATATTCACAGAGGTTTTGATTTCGCTAAATTCACAGATTCACCCAAATTAAAATGTGATATTTGATACCTCGAGAAGCTTTTCACAACATAGTTATACATTTCGAACTTTCTCAGAAAATGATGCTTGCTTTCAAAGGCGACAAAAAAAGAATGTTAAAGAATGTTTTACATAGGTAGGAATATGATACATTTGTGTTTTGAGTGGTCCATGTGGTTGTATTAATTATTATTAATTTTAAAAGACCACCAACCACTTATATGATTATCTAGATAGCTTGGAGATGATCAGATTTCTGAAATTTGGTGTTTAAGAACTTTTATTAATCCAACTTTAGGGAAATCCTTAAACTTTGATTATGTTTTCTTTCATATGACTGACATCTTCATCTATCTAATGTCATTTGCTGTGTTTGGCACATCCTCGACATTTCAAGGGCTACTGTCACTGTCGTAATATCCATCCCTGGAATAGGTCCTAGCAAACCTGTTTGAAAAAAAGATGAGACCGGTAGATTATCCATCAAAAGAATCGAATAATGGTACATTGTGGTTGACAGTGCTATATGGTTGTAAAATTTTGTAGGTGCACATTTTCGCGGAAAATTACTACGGTATTCACCCAATAAGTATCCCCATCCCTATAAGCGCCCATTCCCATTTTTCAACTTTCGATTTATGGCTTACTTTGAAAAATTATCTCATGAAAAGCAAGTCCAAATTTGTTTCAATTAAGTGCCCCCTGAGTTGCTTTAATTTCTTAAGTACTCTGGGCGCTTATTGGGTCGAATACGGTATTTGGAACTTATTCATGGAGGGTTTTTTTTCCACTAGTATAGTTAAAATCCCTGTGAATACAATATGCTTTGAAGTCGGGTGTTCAACAGTTGCTCTCTGTGATCTTTTTTGCTGGCCTGTGATTGATCTGTTTTTTTCTCCCTAGCTGCCTAGAGTTTTGTTCTGACATATTCCAGGGGTGGGTATAACGACACTAATTGTAACCCCTGAGTGAAAGTATATATTGGCTGTATTTTATGATCAAACAGATGATAGTTCATATATAATTCTGTATTAGTTTCGTCATGTGTTTTTGTTTGTCTGCAGGTTTTGTTGATGAGAATGGAAGTCTGAACTGGGAGTGTGCATGTCGCGGTAGTATGGTGGCCAGTAGGTGTGGCGTGGAGATGAGAGACTTCTTCCAATGTATCCATGACAACATGGACAATGAAGAGAAGGCTGATGCCTGTCTAGAGAAGTTCCACGAAGTAAAACTGTGTATGGACAAATATCCCGAACATTACAAAGGTCCAGAGGAGGAGGAAAGTGAAGCAGTGGACAAAGGAACAGCAGACAAATCTCAAAAAACATCATAATAGTTTATGCTTATTAGTAATATACAAGTATTCAGGTAGTATCGATTGGACATGTTCTTAAATCTCAGAGTAGCCTAAGTCTTATAATCATAAATGATGGAACATTTACCAAACATGTGTACCGGTAATAGAAAATTGAACAAGTTTTATGTGGAATATAACTAAGGTCGTCCTTAGATATGTATTCTGTTTGGGATAGAGTGGCCCACCACACAGTTTGAGAGTAGGTCAATTGGCAGGAAAATTTTATTTATTTCCAAAGATTTTAATAACACTGTATATCTAAATAAAGAATATCCATAACCCTCACTATACTGAATGTAAAACACTATCAACAGCCTCTGCAATTTCAAGCATCTTAGCACCAAGCTTAATTTTGAATTGAAAAAATTGTTTTCTAGAATTTTCAAAGTTACGATAAAAAAAAAGATTTTGATTCTGTAGATGTCAAGAAATGGTTGTGGCTGGCACTGAGTGAGTCAATAATTTCTAAACAAACAATATTTTATTTATAATTTTATACCAACCTATTGTTAAACATGTGTAACGTTAATTGGACCATTATAGTCAAGTGAAGTTGTTATCTACCTCCAGCCCTCCACCAGTGTCACCAAGTGGGTTATTGGTGAAACTGTCCTGTTCTTAGATCTGTGACATAGTGGTTTAGACTTCCAACATTCTAATGTACATCCTCCTGCTCAAAGTGGCTCCAGGGATTGTTGAGCGTTTTACTACTTTGGGTTGCAGTGGCAAAATTTTTTACAGTAGCTGAATGGCTTAAACATCCGACCTTTGGTTTTATTCGCCACCATATTGTTTAGCATTTGGTCAATAGAAATGTTCCAGGTAAGTCATCTGACCTGTTTTAATTTTATCATCTATACCACGATATACAGGTTTTTGTAACTAAGTCAGTCTGACCAATTGGCAGATAGGATAGGATATTCTGCTATGTGTATGTACACAATAATACAGATGTATTTGGGTTTTTTCATTGTATACATATATATGTATGTGTTCTCCTATGAGAAAGTATTGGTTCTCTGTAGTCATATTATTTCTTACTTGATCGTTATCTACTTAAATTGTATGTATGTTAGTGCTTTATGAATATGTTTTACTGAAAAAAAGCCCATTCTTCATTTGTCTGTTACTGTATTACATGAAACATCCATCTTATATTTGTTTTATTGTTTGGAGTTTATGTATTGTTTCATGAATAGACATTTTTCTATGTTAGGCCAAACATCTTGAAGAAAATACTACAATTTTCTGCAGAAGGAATGTTTTTGTGTAATACATTAATTCAATGGAGATGTGCTGGGCATTGGCTATTAGGTATTGACTGTGTTTTTCTGTTTGAGTATGAGTGAATTGATTGTGACAACTAAATAATCTGTGTAGAATGAATTCTGACTGAACAATAAATGTAATCAAAAATAATTTCCTTTTGTGTTTTAAATGTTTAAGACATTAATTTGATTGGTATTTACACTAAAGGAGGAATGATATATCTATACTCTTCTAATCCTTGATATCAGAAGGACCTAATTTACACTTTTAGACATTCTCATCTTCATTTTCAAGCCATAAAGTCTTAAATCTACCGTATATGCTAATCATGAGCCTCATATTTAAAGAATTTTGTAAGGATCTATTTTTCATAGAAATTCTGGAAGGTCTGCATAATGCTGAAGGCATTGTTTAAACTGGTAGATGGTAAGGACCCAAGAAAAGTTGTAGATTCATCACTTTGTCAAGGTCACGAGTTCAAGGCCATTCCTCAATATCACATAGCATTAGGTATATATTACCACAAGTTAATTTGACAAGTTTAAGTCCACAAATGTTGTTTAATGTAAGGTTGTTTATATGCTTCCGTTGCCTAGGTGGACCCATCCTTGATACTCGGGTTCTGATCACTTACGATCTCTATGCCCTGGACTATCTGACATAGTAAAACTGAAGGCAGCTCACAGAAAAAACTCTGAACCAATCACAGGCCAGAACAAATTTCCTTTGAATTCTACAGAGAGAGCGACGCCCAACTTCAAAGCCACACAGTCAACCACAGTGTACTGTTATACGGCTCTTTTGATGTGCATCAAAGGACTAAATTACCTGTTCTGTTCTGTTGTCTTCAGTTTTACTTTGAGATAGTCCATGGGTGTAGAGATCATAAGTGATTGGAACCCCTGGAGTATCGAGGATGAGGTGGACCTATATACAAATTTTGACACTTCAGTGCCTCAAAATACATAAGTGTAATGGAGAGTGAGCTCCAACAAGCCTTTTTGTAATTTAAGTAAAGGTAATTAAAATTCAGGTCACTTTAACCTAGGTAATTCTGGTATTGACACTGTCTCACCTAGATAGTCCCATACATCAAACAGTTTATATACATGTTGTATTTATTTTTACTTAAAGTCGCATACAAATATTACTTATTATTCATACAAATAACATTAGTTCTTGTGAACAAAAGTATATACCATGTACATGTATTTAACAACAGAAAATTAAAATTAGACTTTAAGCCGATGGCTGCCTATAGGTCAGGTTAATCAGACAAGTGTACCATTATGTACTACTACCATAGGAAAACGTAAAAATTGACTGATTATACACTAATAAAGTGTGAATCAAAAGAGAAACTTTTTAAAGGCCCACTACCTTTCCGAAACGGCTTTTAATTTCTAAAACGTAAATGTAAAATGAGCTAGAATGATTATTTTGTAGAGTTGCAAACGTTATTAGCTTTTTACGGTAATCCTACACTTATCATCACCCTCTAAACAATGTTATTAAATTAAATCAATTGTTATTTTTTATAACGCGGGTCGTCTTACGTTTTCCGATGACGTCCTAATTACCGTGTATTAGTTGACTATCACTGCACCAGAATCGCCACTGTTACGCAGGAAATCTGTTTCGTGTTATAACCTTAACTTAGGCCATCGATACATATTTCTGATGTTATTTCTGCTTTTAAGAATTACTATTACTATTATAATATTTGTTTTCGAAAGGTAGTGGGTCTTTAATTGCAAATGGTAAATACATATATTAAAATAATTTAGTATCATAGATAAGCAAAATGCCGTTGAACATTATTTAAGCAAAAGCGTAAACATAACAAAACTTATGATACAATAAAGTTACGATACCATACTTTCTCGGATACCATTTGAATCGTTTTAAAGTCCATGTGAAATTATTTATTATGCTCCAAGGCGATCACGATAATAGACATGGACCTTGCGGTTTTGTGGTCAATTTCTATATGAAGTTTTTGCCCTAAATAATCGACATTTGGCAACAATAAGCACAAAATTAAATACAGATATTATTCATAATTAAGCAAAAGGCAGGGACTTATACATCGTAAGATCTAAATCTCTGATAAAGCCAAAATATTTTGAAAATAAATAAATTTCATTTTAATATGGCATTTGATACTTGATGAATTATCCAAATTCAAACTTAAAACATTTACCAAGTACATTTATTTTTATCAAAAATTGTTCAATATTTCGCCAAGGCACATCCCCCATGTACCTCTTACTTTGTTTCCGGAAATTATAGGCCTAGTAGCTAGTCTTTTATTATAATATTGTCTTTGTCTTTTAAACGCTTCTATTGGACGCGTGTACAATCAAGCTTCAGTGTGACATTGAAAGAAGGAAAACATGGTTGACGAAGCCACGAAACGCACTCTTGCGAAGATTCCTTTGCTAAAAACGAAGGCAGGACCTCGAGATGGAGAACAATGGGTTCTACGTTTGAAGGAGGAATACATGTCATTGATCAAAGTAATTTTGATTAGATACTGTTGACCGATTTATTGCCTTACATGAGTTTGACTCAACAATATGGCAAACTCATATTTTGACGTTTCTGACAGATGTGATGGAAAACCACTGCATAGTGAAATTTTCATTTGAAAAATAAGAATAGGAAATACGCTATGGGTGTAATCAATAACCACATGCATGGATTTCTTTATTCTTTTTTGGAAAACTGTAGTTGAGTAAGCTAGTTCAAATTATCAATATGTTTAGCTGATGTGAGATCCGTGGCGCTCTTATTTCCATTCAGACAACGAGGATTGTGCGTTTATATATAGATGTCTGGTTTAGAAGGAATTTAGAAAATTAATTGATAAGTTAACATGTATTTATGATTCACTTGATTATGTCAAACACTTCATTGTTCATTATAATTTATATGTATATCAAAGATTGTCAAGAAACAAAATGCAAGATACAAGATATTTTAATATATTATCTTACCTTCCATGATTTACAATCATATTAAAACATTAAATGGTGAAAATCATAAAAACGCCACTCTAAAAAGAGTTATGGGAGACTTATATTACATATACTATTAATGTAAATATACTGTACATTTCTCTTTATTATATATTTATATAGATACCATACATGTATATAGGTATCTTATTCGAGTATTTAAAAAAGACATGTTGTTCCTACAGTTGGCAGTAGACTAAAGGTTACACATTGTGTACACGGTGTGAACTACAAGTGGACACGGAGTGCACGAAGTTTAGACTACAGATAGACACGTAATGCACGTGTAGTGCACTCCATGTCTACCTGTAGTCTAAATTTTGTGCACTCCGTGTCTACCTGTAGTCTAAATCTTGTGCACTCCGTGTCTACCTGTAGTCATCCTCGATACTCCAGGGCTTCCGATCACTTACGATCTCTACACCCCTGGACTATCTCATAGTGAAATTGAAGGCAGCTCAGCGGAAAACATTTGACCAATCACAGGCTAGCAAATATTTCATTTGAAGACTATAGAGAGAGCGATGCCTAACATCAAAGGCACAGAGTCAACCACAGTGTACCGTGATACGGCTCTTTTGATGTACATCAAATGACTAAGTTACCTGTTCTATTCTGTTGCCTCCAGTTTCACAATGAGATAGTCCAGGGGTGTAGAGATCGTAAGTGATCGGAACCCCTGGAATATCGAGGATGACCTGTAGTCTAAACGTAGTGCACTCCGTGTGCACAAGGGTGTAACCTTTAGTCTACTACCAAATGTAGTTCAACATGTGATTCTGTGAGTAAATATGATTTGTATATAAATATATATGATTTAAGTATAGTAATTGTCAGCTGTGTTGATATCACTAGACATATCCACTCTTTTTCTGTATCAAGTTTTTATTTTACAGTATGTTCAGAATAACAAGGAGTCGGATAATGACTGGTTCCGTCTCGAATCCAACAAAGAGGGAACTCGATGGTTTGGTCGTTGCTGGTATATCCATGAACTTCTCAAATATGAGTTTGATGTGGAATTTGATGTAAGCCTGAAATTATATGATTGGCATTTTTCAGTTGATGAAATATTTTCAATATTGAATTTAGTTGGTGATATTCATATTTTGTTTAATGTATACTGGGACCCTACCTGTAGTCATGAAGGAACAGTAATCGTGATTTGGGAAAAATTAGATTTTTTTGTATTTCATGAAAGACATTATTTCCACATAAATAAAACAACAGCATCATGAAGTATTCGTCAGCAACTCCAGACATTTGGAAATCTGGACGCATAGTCAAATATGCACACAATCACGACTATTGTTTCGTCATTAATACTGGTTTGGTCCCAGTATATAGAATTCAAGAATATGACTATAAATCTATAACCCCTGGCCCTGTTCTCCAAATGACATTTTATAAAATAATTTACAATTCAATTGTATACTGGTTTCTTTAGGTTTTGGTATAAATTATGTACTCTAGTCAGAAATATTTGATGACATTTGTACTAATTTACATATGCTATCTTAATAAGCATAAATACTACTGATACAAAAAAATTAACAGACCACAAACCACTATAACCTTCTGAAAAAAGGTCATTTTATTGAAGTGTAGAGTATTCAAATCCAGTGAAAACTGAAAATCTAGACATTTTTCTTTTGACATGATATCAAGAATTATTTAACAGGTAGGTTAGATTTGATAAAGATTTTATTAAGTATAGATTTTTCTCAATAGAAATTTCACTAAATTAATCTCATCTGATGTCATATTGAAAAGCTTTAAAAAAGATAATTAAGGACCAGAATGAATACATGTATACACATATAACTGACAATTCACCTTGAAAGAATTGTTGATGGAAACTGCAAGCCATATTATCAAAAAAAACTAATGCTTATTTAAAATACTTTTAAATAATATATGTTCATGTTTATATATTTGTATTGGAAATGTAATAAGATTATTATTTTCATTTCATTAAATTTCAGATACCAGTTACCTACCCAACTACTGCCCCAGAAATAGCATTGCCAGAACTGGATGGTAAAACTGCTAAAATGTACAGGTAAAAGTGTTTGCAGCGATAGGCTCATACAGTGCAATGTTAATTCTTCACATTTTACAATGTAAAAGGTTACACTGCATTTATGTATTTAATATGTGTGTATCTGAGTTTATGAAATCATGTATTGTAAATCAACCAATCTGTATCACACTACTATCTGTCCTGCTTTAGGGATAAAACTAAATTTCATTCAAGATCCAGTCAATTCATCCCTTCATAATCTTATCTCACCACAACTTTCTATCATTTTTTTTTCAGGGGAGGAAGGATTTGCTTGACTGATCATTTTAAGCCTCTTTGGGCCAGAAACGTGTCAAAGTTTGGAATTGCCCACGCAATGGCTTTAGGAGTAAGTGTTTTCTATTAAATTGCTAAAAATCAAACTTTTATGGACTTAATAAAAATTAGATTATTAAATTTCTGGTAATTATCATGGCAATGAAGTATTTAAAAAAAAATGTTTCACTTTTTAAACTTGGAATATAAATAATTTATAAATGTAATTAATTTCCAAATGTCAATTATCATAAAATTGTCCTAATAGGTACTGTGAGTGATAATTAAGGGAAAATTCCTTCATACCTGGTAATATGAGTTATTGAATTTTTCAGCTCGGGCCCTGGCTGGCTGTAGAGATCCCTGACTTGATAAGCAAAGGTGTGGTAACACATAAAGAAAAACAAGGAGAAGGGGCGGAAAACTGATACATAGGATTGTAATATATTGTGATAAAGACATGGAAAACATAAGGAGAAAATTGATGGATTCTAAGAAAATACAGAATCAAATAAGACAGACAAGGATAATTAAAGGGCAGACAACTGTTGAATGCCAACGTGTTACAGAATCAAATTAGACAAAGAAACAGACAACTACTGCTTGTATCATTGCTCTAATGTAATGACACGAACAAACTCAAAAGTGGATGCCAGTGATATCATGTCTGGTTGTTAAAGGCATCAACTTAATTTCTCCTCCTTTTCTCCAACTTGTAAGGTAGTAAGTGAAAATGTTTGTCTATTGAAAAAAATATTGTCTTGGATCTAGTTATGACATAGCTAACTGACAGATTGGCAGGAAACCAGGCGCTAGGGCTATTAGAATACTTTTATTAATTTAAAGCAATTTGTCAAACTTATGAATATTACATGATAACCCAAATTCCATCTTTATAATTACTTAGAATTTCAACATGAAAAATATAGAGCTTCATTCATTATTATTAATCAGGACTTGTAGAGTTTTCATGATGGTTAAACCAAAATGTTTGTACAAAAATACATGTACATGTTGTTTTATTTATATAATTGAAGGATTTCTGTGAGGGAGGTGACACTGTTGATTATATCTTTGGATGGTCAGATGTGTGTATCTGTTGAATTGTGTGGAGGTTATCTGATAGGAGAAGTTTCATTTGCTGATGGGTGAACTAGAGTGTTTGTATGTATGGTTATAAGGTAAATACAAAAGTAAGGATGATGGATTAGTTACAGGTTACATCTTTTATCTTTAAAACATGTGTTCCTAGATGTGAAACGTTTTTCAAGAGACTTGTGTGTCATGTCCCACTAAATAATCTGAGGAAGATAGCATGGCAACTAGGGCTGGGTATTGGAACAGCCGAACAGATACGATACGTATATACATATTGACAATACAGTGAAACGATACACGATACGTATTGACGATACAATGCAAATATGTTTATGCTTATACAGTTGTAGATATTGTGCAAATTAAAGACATATTTGAAGAAAAAAAAGTTGTTTGCAAGTGGTTTCTCTGTTTAATTAGTTTTTAGCATGGAAGAAAAACATCTTGCCGAAAAGACAAAGAGACACAAAATTAAACATGAATAAGACTTTTATTCGATTATCAGATTCCTCAATCCATGTTCTTCTTTAAGAAAACAAGGCTATCTACAACCTCAGAGTGAAGGCATGCCAGTGTTGCTGTGACAATATCTCCTGTAGTGCTGAAGACTCTCTCAGATGCCACAATGGAGGCTTGAACACAAAAGTACTCTTGAGCCAAAATACTACAAAACTTAAATTCATGTTGTCTCTCTTTCCAAAACTGTAATGGATCATTGCTCATTTTAATCTGGGGAACTTGTCTGTACTTGTCTATTTCCATTCTGGCCCTTTCTAGAGGAGGAAGTGGGGGTGATTCACCAGTCACCTCTACATCATCATCATCAAATAAAGATGAAAGAGCAGACTTCTTTCTGGGTGGTTCATCTGAGGTGGGCATTTCCTGAAATAAAACGTTTTTGACATAAGGGGCAATTACAAAAGTAATAATATATTCAATAATGCAGATATAAAGGGAGATATCACTCAGAAATAATTAATGTATCAATCACACATATTAGTTATATACTTTTAACTACATTTATGTACCCGTGATTTACTTAATTACTGTCTATTACATGTACCTTATCAGTTTCTTGATTAAGTGAAGGAAGCTGGGGAAGTTCAGAGACTGGTTCCCGTTTCACATTAACAGTTTTAACGCCATCATTTAGTATTATGGCACATTTGGAAATCAATCTATCCCAGGTCTCTATAGAAATGCATTGCTTAGATTTAGTGCGTGGGTCAATAGCACTAGCCTCCTCCAAGAATTCATTAAAGATGCTCCACCGCCGACATAGCATAAATGATATTCATTATTTGAACAATAATTGGTGTATTATCGTGTGTATATATGTCTAATTAACACAAAAAATAATATAAAATAATTTATTTTGTCGTTGGTACATGCGCAATCAGTACTTCATTCCATATAGGATATAGTGCAACAGAATTTTTTCGGGATGCAATTAATTAATTTTTCATATTTTTAACTTGAAGGAAAATAAAAAGCTCAAACTTTTCAATGTTGGTAATGGTGTAAAGTAAGTAACTTTTGTAACTGAAGAAAAATCCTAAATCGTCTTCTCCTGTTTTTGATAGTGAAAAAATACCATTTGTCGGCGGTGGAGCATCTTTAAGCTTTGAATCTGTGTACCTGGTAGCCAGGTTTGCTCTCCCATGGCACTTTCCAATGAATGTACCACAAGTTATTGAGTCTGTCGGATCTGGAGTGAAATTATGTCCGCAAACTTGGGTCAATAGAGAAAGAATCAAACCTGCTGTCGGTGACTTCTCCTCAGACAGTGCTATAGTGGCTGTCATCATCACCTCCATGACGTTGACAAAGTCTTCACAATAGGCAATTTCAGTGTCTGACATACCAGCTACAAGTTTTGCTTTGTTGTGGAGACGTTTTACATTTTCATCTAAGAGGGTAGCTAAAACTGCTGGTCTTTGTTCGATAAATCGCTTTAACATGTTGTATGTTGAATTCAATCTTGTTTTACAATCCATTATCAATAGATGTTGAGGAATTGCAAGTGCTTTCTGCTTTGTCTTCAATAGTTCGGTTGCAATGTTGCTTTTGTGGGAAAATGTCAACAGATCTCACTTTTGCCAAAACATTGCTCAAACTATGAATTGTCAGGGCCTTGTTTGATGCTAAGTTCAAAGTATGGGCAAAGCAACCTAGTTCCAATTCTGCGCCAGAGACATTTATTGCTTCTGTCATGTTTGATGCATTATCCACAGTGATAACTTTCACCTTTTCTGCAATTCCCCACTTTATCATATATTTATATTACATGATAACCCAAATTCCATTTATATAATTACTTAGAATTTCAACATGAAAAATATAGAGCTTCATTCATAATTATTAATCAGGACTTGTAGAGTTTTCATGATGGTTAAACCAAAATGTTTGTACAAAAATACATGTACATGTTGTTTTATTTATATAATTGAAGGATTTCTGTGAGGGAGGTGACACTGTTGATTATATCTTTGGATGGTCAGATGTGTGTATCTGTTGAATTGTGTGGAGGTTGTCTGATAGGAGAAGTTTCATTGGCTGATGGGTGAACTATAGTGTTTGTATGTTTGGTTATAAGGTAAATACAAAAGTAAGGATGATGTATTAGTTACAGGTTACCTCTCTTTAAAACATATGTTCCTAGATGTGAAACGTTTTTCAAGAGACTTGTGTGTCATGTCCCACTAAATAATCTGAGGAAGATAGCATGGCAACTAGGACTGGGTATTGGAACAGCCGAACAGATACGATACGTATTGACAATACAGTGAAACGATACACGATACGTATTGACAATACAGTGAAACGATACACGATACGTATTGACAATACAGTGAAACGATACACGATACGTATTGACGATACGATGCAAATATGTTTATGCTAATACTGTTGTAGATATTGTGCAAATTAAAGACATATTTGAAGAAAAAAAAGTTGTTTGCAAGTGGTTTCTTTGTTTAATTAGTTTTTAGCATAGAAGAAAAACATCTTGCCGAAAAGACAAAGAGACACAAAATTAAACATGAATAAGACTTTTATTCGATTATCAGATTCCTCAATCCATGTTCTTCTTTAAGAAAACAAGGCTATCTACAACCTCAGAGTGAAGGCATGCCAGTGTTGCTGTGACAATATCTCCTGTAGTGCTGAAGACTCTCTCGGATGCCACAGAGGAGGCTTGAACACAAAAGTACTCTTGAGCCAAAATACTACAAGACTTAAATTCATGTTGTCTCTCTTTCCAAAACTGTAATGGATCAATGCTCATTTTAATCTGGGGAACTTGTCTGTACTTGTCTATTTCCATTCTTGCCCTTTCTAGAGGAGGAAGTGGGGGTGGTTCACCAGTCACCTCTACATCATCATCATCAAATAAAGATGAAAGAGCAGACTTCTTTCTGAGTGGTTCATCTGAGGTGGGCATTTCCTGAAATAAAACGTTTTTGACATAAGGGCAATTACAAAAGTAATAATATATTCAATAATGCAGATATAAAGGGAGATATCACTCAGAAATAATTAATGTATCAATCACGCATATTAGTTATATTACTTTTAAAATACATTTATGTACCTGTGGATTTACTTAATTACTGTCTATTACAGGTACCTTATCAGTTTCTTGATTAAGTTGAAGGAAGCTGGGGAAGTTCAGAGACTGGTTCCCGTTTCACATTAACAGTTTTAAAACGCCATCATTTAGTATTATGGCACATTGGAAATCATGCATTGCTTAGATTTTAGTGCGTGGGTCAATACACTAGCCTCCTCCAAGGAATTCATTAAGCTTTGAATCTGTGTACCTTGGTAGCCAGGTTTTGCTCCAATGGCAACTTTTCAATTATGTACAATAGTTTGAGTCATGTCTGATCTGGAGTGAAATGTGTCCGCAACTGGGTCAATAGTAGGAAGAATCAAACCTGCTGTCGGTGACTTCTCATCAACAGCTGCTATAGCTTTGGCTGTCATCATCACCTCATGACGTTGACAAAGTCTTTCACAATAGGCGATTTCAATATGTCTGACATACCAGCTACAAATTCTGCTTTGTTGTGGAGACGTTTTACATTTTCATCTAAGAGGGTAGCTAAAACTGCTGGTCTTTGTTCGAGAAGTCGCTTTAACATGTTGTACGAGGGATGTTCCGAAATTAATGTTACTTGCGCAATATCTCGTGGAAATCGTGCTAAATGGGCTTTAAAACTACCCCGTGGCGATAGCTTTATATCTGAAACGTGATATAGGTAAATATGACCTTGGTGCTGTGTACATTGTTTTGTAGCGCACTCGTTACACTCTATACAAATATGGTTGGCAAGAGAGTTGAAAACGTAATTGAAATTAGTCTGACATACCAGCTACAAGTTTTGCTTTGTTGTGGAGACGTTTTACATTTTCATCTATAAGGTTAGCTAAAACTGCTGGTCTTTGTTCGAGAAATCGCTTTACTTAACATGTTGTATGTTGAATTCAATCTTGTTTTACAATCCATTATCAATAGATGTTGAGGAATTGCAAGTGCTTTCTGCTTTGTCTTCAATAGTTCGGTTGCAATGTTGCTTTTGTGGGAAAATGTCAACAGATCTCACTTTTGCCAAAACATTGCTCAAACTATGAATTGTCAGGGCCTTGTTTGATGCTAAGTTCAAAGTATGGGCAAAGCAACCTAGTTCCAATTCTGCGCCAGAGACATTTATTGCTTCTGTCATGTTTGATGCATTATCCACAGTGATAACTTTCACCTTTTCTGCAATTCCCCACTTTATCATATATTTATATTACATGATAACCCAAATTCCATTTATATAATTACTTAGAATTTCAACATGAAAAATATAGAGCTTCATTCATTATTATTAATCAGGACTTGTAGAGTTTTCATGATGGTTAAACCAAAATGTTTGTACAAAAATACATGTACATGTTGTTTTATTTATATAATTGAAGGATTTCTGTGAGGGAGGTGACACTGTTGATTATATCTTTGGATGGTCAGATGTGTGTATCTGTTGAATTGTGTGGAGGTTATCTGATAGGAGAAGTTTCATTTGCTGATGGGTGAACTAGAGTGTTTGTATGTATGGTTATAAGGTAAATACAAAAGTAAGGATGATGGATTAGTTACAGGTTACATCTTTTATCTTTAAAACATGTGTTCCTAGATGTGAAACGTTTTTCAAGAGACTTGTGTGTCATGTCCCACTAAATAATCTAAGGAAGATAGCATTGGAACAGCCGAACAGATACGATACGTATTGACAATACAGTGAAATGATACACGATACGTATTGACGATACGATGCAAATATGTTTTATGCTAATACAGTTGTAGATATTATGCAAATTAAAGACATATTTGAAGAAAAAAAAAGTTGTTTGCAAGTGGTTTCTTTGTTTAATTAGTTTTTAGCATGGAAGAAAAACATCTTGCCGAAAAGACAAAAAGACACAAAATTAAACATGAATAAGACTTTTATTCGATTATCAGATTCCTCATTCCATGTTCTTGTTTAAGAAAACAAGGCTATCTACAACCTCAGAGTGAAGGCATGCCAGTGTTGCTGTGACAATATCTCCTGTAGTGCTGAAGACTCTCTCAGATGCCACAATGGAGGCTTGAACACAAAAGTACTCTTGAGCCAAAATACTACAAGACTTAAATTCATGTTGTCTCTCTTTCCAAAACTGTAATGGATCAATGCTCATTTTAATCTGGGGAACTTGTCTGTACTTGTCTATTTCCATTCTGGCCCTTTCTAGAGGAGGAAGTGGGGGTGATTCACCAGTCACTTCTACATCATCATCATCAAATAAAGATGAAAGAGCAGACTTTTTTCTGGGTGGTTCATCTGAGGTGGGCATTTTCCTGAAATAAAACGTTTTTGACATAAGGGGCCATTACAAAAGTAATAATATATTCAATAATGCAGATATAAAGGGAGATTTCACTCAGAAATAATTAATGTATCAATCACACATATTAGTTATATACTTTTAACTACATTTATGTACCTGTGATTTACTTAATTACTGTCTATTACATGTACCTTATCAGTTTCTTGATTAAGTGAAGGAAGCTGGGGAAGTTCAGAGACTGGTTCCCGTTTCACATTAACAGTTTTAAAACGCCATCATTTAGTATTATGGCACATTTGGAAATCAATCTATCCCAGGTCTCTATAGAAATGCATTGCTTAGATTTAGTGCGTGGGTCAATGACACTAGCCTCCTCCAAGAATTCATTAAGCTTTGAATCTGTGTACCTGGTAGCCAGGTTTGCTCCAATGGCACTTTCCAATGATGTACAAAGTTTGAGTCTGTCGGATCTGGAGTGAAATGTGTCCGCAACTTTGTCAATAGAGGAAGAATCAAACCTGCTGTCGGTGACTTCTCCTCAGACAAGTGCTATAGTGGCTGTCATCATCACCTCCATGACGTTTAACAAAGTCTTCACAATGGGCGATTTCAGTGTCCGACATACCAGCTACAAGTTTTGCTTTGTTGTGGAGAGACGTTTTACATTTTCATCTAAGAGGGTAGCTAAAACTGCTGGTCTCTGTTCGAGAAGTCGCTTTAACATGTTGTACGAGGGATGTTCCGAAATTAATGTTACTTGCGCAATATCTCGTGGAAATCGTGCTAAATGGGCTTAAAACTACCCCGTGGCGATAGCGTGAGATCTGAAACGTGATATAGGTAAATATCCCGCTCACAATTACACTGACCTTGGTGCTGTGTACATTGTTTTGTAGCGCACTCGTTACACTCTATACAAATATGGTTGGCAAGAAAGTTGAAAACGTAATTGAAATTAGGTCCTATATCAAAGATAGGTCTCTACTTGGCTTAAAGCCGGTGGATATTCATCGTGAGGTGTGTGTATATATATATATGGAAGGGTCAAATGTCATATATGACTATTTGTAGGTGGGTTGCTCGATTCATAACATTGAAACTAATTCGGCAAATCCTTGAAAAAGATGCAAGGTACACTGTCCGGCAGTTAGCTAAAATGACAGGCTTGTCTTTAGCACGTATTTATTGCATTTTAAAGAAACACTTAAGCTGGGCAAGATCAATGCCAGGTGGATACCCCATTTACTAACTGACAACCAAAAGAGGTCCCGGGTTGACAAGGCCAAATCCTTATTGAAGAAATACCCAAAATACAGCAAAAAAGGCTTTTGATAATTTGGTCACAGGTGATGAAACATGGGTGTATTTTTTCGAACCCAAAAGAAAATGCTCTAATCGAATCTGGGCAAGCAAAAAAACGCCAGGCGCCCTAGCATTGCTGAAAAGAATACGCACCGTAGGTTTTGTATGTCATATTCTTTGATATAAAAGATTTTTGTCTACTGTACTGTATACTTCTACTGTGTTTTATTGTACATACCAATAGTAAGACGACCATTAAGGCCCTTGGGCTCTTGTTCTGATTTGCTACAATGTCTACTCATATAAGGATTAAACCATTCCAAACTGTAAAAACAAGGGGATAAATAGAAAGTTTGGAACAAAATATGAATATTAGATGGAGACACGCAAAAAGTGGACTGCTATACATGAACCATTTTAAAACGGTTATAATAAAACTGATAACTAGAACTGCTGTACATGAACCCTTATATGAACGTTTATAACTAGAACTGTCGCCAGAGTGCCCGACTAATACCCCCGCTGAACACATTTAGTGAACCATTTTAAAACGGTTATAATAAAACTGATAACTAAAATTGCTGTACGTGAACCCTTATATGAACGTTTATAACTAGTACCCCCGCTGAACACATTTAGTAATAACTCCGTTAATAGGGGACATTTGCAGAACCCTATATAATTTACTTAATCCCCCTTTATGTCAGGATTCTGTGTACCAAATATTTTATCAAAATCTGTCAATTAGTTTAGGAGGAGGTCGCAAGACAAAGATGTGTCTAAACAGACGGACAACCCAATTCCAGTATACCCCTCCTTAACTTCGTTGAGAGGGTATAACAACAGGTGTTCTGAAGAAAAATTGAGCATATTCTGTTCCGCATGCTGAACCTACATGTACGACGAATTGTGTTTTTCCTGTTTTGGAATTTCAAAAACCTACCAGCCATGTCATTTTTGTTCTTGCAAGTGGTACATGAAGAATATACAATGCTTCATACATGGTCTCCTAATACTTGATATGGATCACAAAATTGTTTTCGGGCTACATGTATCTGTTATTAAATTAATCAAGGAAATACTGTTGTCCGATATTATATAACCTTAATAAAGGAACATTTAATACAAAAGCGTGTTTATACATTATATTGTAAAACAAACAATTTTTAAACATTGACTTATATCCATATTGGTCCTGCCTTGCCATGGTAATACTATTAATAGTTCGGTTGCAATGTTGCTTTTGTGGAAAAATGTCACAACAGATCTAACTTTTGCCAAAACATTACTCAAACTATGAATTGTCATAGCCTTGTTTGATGCTAAGTTCAAAGTATGGGCAAAGCAACCTAGTTTCAATTTTGCGCCAAAGACATTTATTGCTACTGTCATGTTTGATGCATTATCCACAGTGATAATTTTCACCTTCTCTGCAATTCCCCACTTTATCATGACACCTCTAAGCTCAAAACCAACATTTTCCCTCAGTATGAGTGCCTTGAAATTGTTCTGTTTGCAATACTTTTGAGTTAAGTTTCCATTCTTTGATGTAGTGACATGTGATAGTGAGGTAAGACTCTGTTGCCCTTGATGTCAATGCATGCGATGTTAAAGCAACTCCTATGGCTCCATTTAGATCTGATTGAAGCTTGGTCTGCTCTGCCAGAAACAATGCAGGGATGAGTTTCTCACTAATGGTATGTCTGCTAGGTGGTTGATAACGTGGTTCCAACTTGGAGAGCATGTTTCTAGAAAAAAAAACAAGAAATTACACTGATTTTTATTTTATTTTAACAAACAATAGAGAAGAAAAGTAAATAATATTCTCTTTTTTTTTCATTTTTTCATTTAACTTATTTTCGCTTCTTTATTTATCAACTTTATTTTATATATAAATTTGATTTTTTAATTATCTAATCTTTTACTTTATTTATTTTTGAAAACTTTTCAAATTATTAATACACATACTTGTATTACTCACCTAAATGATGTAACGTCGGAAAGCAGAGTGGAATTACATCAACCATAATACTATAACAGAAGGCCTGGAAAACAATAACAACAAACCATTCTGGAAATACATAAAATCAAAGAAGCAAGACAACATCGGTGTTTCACCACTCAAACACAAAGGCACACTTACAACTGACAAGGCCGAAATTTTGTTGAATCAATTCAAATCAGTGTTCACCAAAGAAGATAAAGGACACACCATGCTATCAACAACCAAAACAGCAAAATCTCATATTGGAAATATAACAATCAGAACAGACGGCCTTACCAAGCTATTACGAAAAGTGAATCCAGCAAAAGCACCTGGACCCGACAACATCCCAAATAGAATACTTGAGGAATGTGCTGTACAAATTTCACCCGGACTATCAGCAATATTTCAAAGCTCCCTAAATACTGGACTATTACCGACAGATTGGTTGTGCGCAAACATATCAGCCATTTTTAAAAAGGGAGAACGACATGCAGCAGAGAATTATAGACCAGTATCATTAACATCGGTACCATGCAAGCTGCTAGAGCACATTATATGTAAACACATGCTTAACCATCTAGAGCACCACAACATCTTAACATTGCTCAACCATCGATTTCGTACTGGATTTTCCTGTGAAACACAACTTGCAGTCACAATGGACGACCTCATGAAATCATACGATAGAAACAAACAAGTCGATCTAGCCATCCTTGACTTTTCAAAAGCATTTGACACTGTACCACACCAAAAACTCCTACACAAGTTGAACCAATACGGCATCAAAGGAAATCTACACAAGTGGCTCTCAACCTTCCTGACACAGCGTCAGATGAGAGTAGCCCTTGAAGGAGAATTCTCTCGAGAAGCCTCTGTAGATTCAGGAGTCCCTCAGGGAACAGTACTCGGACCGCTATTGTTTCTCTGTCACATCAATGATCTACCTGACTGTGTTAATTCAAAAGTACGACTCTTTGCAGATGTCTGTCTACTATACCGAGAAATCAACAAATACCAAGACCATCAATTTTTACAGGATGACCTACACAATTTGGAACAATGGGCAAACAATTGGGGAATTAAACTTAATGCAAAAAGTGCTATATCATGAACATAAAAAGAAAAAGTCACAAATTCTTACACCATAAACGGACATATCCTGGAGCAAGTAAAAACAATCCATATCTTGGTCTTACAGTTTCGGACGATTTGAAATGGGACACTCATATAACAAAAATAGCAAAAAAAGCTAGCTCCACATTAGGTTTTCTAAAACGGAACCTGAAACACTGCCCAACTACGTGCAAAAAATAGCTTATATTTCACTGGTGCGCTCCATCCTTGAGTATGGTGCAATAATTTGGGACCCTTATATCAAAAAAGACATTGACAAACTTGAAAGAATATAAAGACTAGCAGCCAGATTCATTTCCAACGACTACAAGACCAGGGAGGAAGGATGCGTTACAAGAATGCTAGAGGATCTGAAACTACCATCACTTCAGATCAGACGTGAACAACAGAGACTGACCTTCCTATATAAAGTGGTGGAGGGGATGCTACCATCAATACCCCCAAATCAGTACTTAACAGAACAACGACCCAAAAGAAACATCAAAGCTAAGTATTACGAAAATCACATCACCACAAATGTTTTTGAAAACAATGTCACCAGAAATTCAAAACCCCTCACGGTACCGACACACAACTGTGAGCAATACAGGAATTCCTTCTTTGTGCGTACAGTCATTGACTGGAACCACTTAGAGGAAAAGGTAAACATGCCCTGTAAGATCCTCTCTCTACCGTTGTGTTAAAACCGGAAACGGGTTCTACAACGTATCATATATAGATAGATATAGATAGAACGTTACATGTACTTTCAACTGTGCTGAATGGACGCATGTCTTTTATGATATATCTCAAAACAGCATCTGTGATTTCAGTCACTTTGAATGCAGGCTAAGCCGGTTTTTTTGCAATTGACCAAGGATTTTGTGCAGTTACTGCAGTAGCAGAACTTGAAGGTGTAACCTTAGTAACCTGACTAACTTCATCATTTTTTTCTATAAAATATAACAGAAAATGTGTTATAAGAAGTTAAAAACGTACTGAACACTGATACAATTATTTTACCAAATATCGTAAACTCGTATTTGAACCCATACATTACAAAAAAACTTGTTTAATAGATTGTTTCATTATTCAAATATAACACTTACCTAATTTTACTGGAATAGTGGCACCCGATTGCGATGGTTGACTGGTAACTTTACGTCAATTTTCTGATGTCTCCTCAAATGCGTGTTGAGATTTGTTGTACAGCCGGATGTGGCTACACGCAAAGCAAACATATATTGCTTTACTCTCGCCTATGACTTGGCGAAATTGTAGCCAAACTTTTGATTTTGTTTTTCCCGTCGACATTATCTATGTCGTCTGCTAAGTGTCAAACGAAGTTGTCTTCATGGTTACGCAAACGCATTTTCCGGTGCGTCTAAGTGACTCGGAAGCTTGAAACATTCTATCAATAGAACATGCTACTCGAATCCCTTGCCCGTATACATGCCCCGTGGTGTCTAAATGAGCTCTAATGAGTATTTTCTGTAAGAAGGAGTGAAAAACGGAAGCTTTTATTTTTGAACGATACAGCGATACAGCATGTTGTCGTTGTTCAATACCGGCTTGTACCGGTTTATCGGTATGCCTGGATTTACGCATAGATGGAACGTTGATTCAGATCAAATATTCTGGTAGTAGCGATAGAAATGGTAAAGTTTAGCACATTGACATTTAGTTACGTGGGTATCAAAGTTACACCTTCTGTATGATTAGTTATTTAATAGACAACATGGTACAGAATTCACAAGAATTAACTGTGTTACAGTGGATGATGCTGAATATATTTTTTAGAAATAAAGACCTTATGAAAAACAAAGAATTCGAAACATTTATCATTCTTTATGATAATTTTCGTCACAAACATTGGATTGAGTTCAATTCTGAAATATGATAAAATTGTGAACAATTTATCTGAAATGTCATTTTGCATTAGACGGATAAACACCGTCTATCATCGGTACACCGGAATTAGCTACACTCGAAGCGACAGCTAAAATATACAGCATGAGAGGGGATGATTCACTCATTGTTTTTAATTATACAGCACAATAATGCAGATTGTATCCTGGTCACGTCGTTTCATAAAACGTTCGATTTAAATTAAATGTAAAACTTCTGGAATCTAATGCGTCTTTATTGAATTATCTGTGAAGATTTTTGGTGTGTACCTGCTAAAAAGTTAGATTGCTCACATATTTTCGTTTATTTTGAAATGATTATTAGGTTTTAACCCAAATCATCTTTCTTACATTAAGGGATATACATATATATATTCATAATGCAAAATGTTGGTAACCTGGGTGTTATAATAAGTAACTTTATGTTGGTTCATTTGACGCACTACCTATACTCGTGCGCAGTAATACTGTATGTGTGTATAGTAATATCTAGTCAATGAATAAAATCAGCCATATTGAATAACACGCACGTGTCTTCGCTGTCTGTCCATGTAAGATTAAAACATGGTGTCAGAAGTGGCTTGTTATATGAAGTAAGGTCTGGAGCGACGCAGAAATTCACCGTCCATTGCGGCAATCAGAATAGAATACAACAATGGAGAAATTTCATGCACCGGAGGCCTTCGACTTCACATCACCGATTGAGTGGCCGGACTAGCTCCAACGATTCTCGAGGTACAGATTAGCCACCAAGCTCAATAAAGAAGAGGGCATTGTCCAGATAAGTTCTTTGATTTATGCTATGGGAAAACAAGGCGAAAAGTTTTAAAATCACTCACATTCTGCAGCAGAAGGGGATGAGGGAAAATATGACAAAGTAGTCGATAAACTGAACTCATATTTCATACCCAAGCGTAACGTTATACATGAACGTGCCAAATTCCACATGAGATGTCAAGGCCCTACAGAGTCTATTGAGGCTTTTATGAGAGCTCTTCATGAACTAGCCGAGTACTGCGATTTCGGACAAAACATAGATGATCACATTAGAGACCGGTTAGTTATCGGCATAACAGACAAAGCAATTTCTGAAAAATTACAGCTGAAGTCCGACCTTACATTAGAAACTGTTTACAAATCGCGCGTTATGCTGAACAAGTCAAAAGCCAACTCAAAGACCAGCAAACAAAGGCAACTAATATCGACGCAATTAATAAGAACAAGAGGTGGCCGAAACGTCCTACAGGTCAAAAACAAAGCACAGCAACAGGGACTCAGGATAGTAGTAAAAGTACACAGAGATGTTCACGGTTCAATAGAATTCACCAACGCGGAGCATGTCCTGCTTATGGGAAGAAATGTCACAAATGTAAAGGAACCAATCATTTCGCGGTATGCTGTAGGAGTAAACAGACAGTACAAGAGGTGGTACAACATGAACATTATCCAGAAGAATTCTTTTTGGGTTCTGTAAACAGTGGATTGTCTGAACCATGGAAGGTAATTTTACAAGTGTGTGGCTCATCCGTGACTCTAAAGATAGATACAGGTGCTGACATATCAGTTATGTCTGAAAGGACATATAACCGTCTAAAAAAATAAGCCTAAATTGGACAAGGGTGATAACACGGTGCTTCAGAGCCCGGGGGCCAACTAGGATGCCTAGGGCGATTCACATATGGTGTGCGTTTTAAAAATAAAACCTATCCATTGGAGTTCTACATAGTCGGGGGACAGAACACAAGCAATTTACTCAGCCGTGATGCTGCGGTACAACTCGGACTAGTACTTCGGATTGACGAAAGTGTAAAACTCAACAACCCATCAGCATTTGGGTCATCGGGCCTGCTCAAGTGCGAGCCTGCATACATCAAATTAACGGATAAAGTCCAACCGTACTGTGTTACGACTGCAAGACGTGTACCATTTCCATTACTTAGTAAAGTGTCAAAGGAACTGGAGCGAATGGAACATGAAGGAATAATTGAGAGGGTCACAGAACCTACGGATTGGTGTGCCCCTATGGTACCAGTGGTAAAGAAGAACGGTAATATTAGAATCTGCGTTGACCTGAACAAAACTGAACGAAGGGATAAAGCGCGAAATACTCATGCTGCCTACACTTGACGACATAGCTCCCAAGCTAGCGGGTGCTAAAATCTTCTCCAAACTAGATGCTAGCAGCGGTTTCTATCAAATACCACTTCACCCTGACAACTCAAAGTTGACGACATTTATCACACCATTTGGGCGATTCTGTTTTCGTTGAGTCCCATTTGGCATAACATCGGCTCCAGAGATATTCCAGAGAAAGATGACAGAACTTCTTGCTGGACTAGAAGGTGTAGAAGCTATCATAGATGACACATTGATATACGGAAAGACGGCTGAAGAGCACGACGAGCGTCTTAAAAAGGTAATGGACAGAATTAAAGCCTCAGGTCTGAAATTGAATGAAGACAAGTGCGAGTTCGGGAAGTCGAGCATTGAGTACGTATACTTTGGCCATGTGATAAGCTCAGAGGGAATTTCCCCACATCCGAAAAGGATTGAGGCTATCAGGAATCTGGATGCTCCTAAGGACATCACAGAGTTGAGAAGAGTCCTTGGAATGATTAATTATCTGGGTCGTTTCTTACCTGGTCTTTCTGACACAATGAAACCTATGACTGAATTGCTGAAATCAGATCAAGTATGGTCATGGACTCCTATGCAAGAACATGCGTTTGAGGAAGTTAAGCGTAAATTGACAGAAACTCCAGTTCTGAACTTCTACAACACCAAGCGTGAAACCATTGTAAGTGCTGATGCAAGCAGTTTTGGACTTGGCGCGGCTCTTTATCAGAGGGATGAGAAAGGAGAACTTAAACCAATCGCATTTTGTTCGCGAACTCTTACTTCGACAGAGACTAAATATGCTCAAATCGAAAAGGAATGTTTGGCGGCTACATGGGCATGCGAAAAGTTCGAACGCTATCTTGTTGGATTGGAGAACTTTCAGCTCCTCACAGACCACAAACCTCTAGTACCTCTGATTAATACTCAAGATCTAGACAAAATGATGCCAACGTCTTTTGATGCGTATGAGGAGATTCAACCCAATAGCAGAGCATGTGCCAGGTAAAATGCTAGTGGTTTCAGATACATTATCGCGAAGTCCTATGAAGACACAGCAAGACAATTCAAGTGATGAAGTTGAACTGTACACAAATTCAGTCGAGTCACTTAGACCCATTTCAGATGTGAAACTTGATCACATTAGGGAAGCTCAACTAAGGGATTTAAACGTACAGAAAGCCCTTGTGTACACCAAGTATGGATGGCCAAGCAAATTGAGTGGTGTTGACGAAATAGCAGCGGAGTACTTTCCGTCGCGAAATGAACTTTCGGTATCAAACGGTCTGTTAATGTTCAGGGACCGAGTTGTCGTTCCAGAGGAACTGAGGAACGAGTTATTGGAACGTATCCATGAAGGTTGCATGGGAATAGACAAATGTTGTGACAGGGCAAAAACTACGGTATGGTGGCCAGGAATCACCAGAAGTATCAAGGCTAAAGTAACCTCATGCACATTTTGCCAGGAGCGCAAACCAACTCAACATAAAGAACCTTTGAAGGTATCCGAGTTACCATTACGACCTTGGCAGAAGGTTGCCGCGGATTTGTGTGATTTCCAAGGAAAAAAACTATCTTGTTCTGATAGACTATTATTCGAGATATCTAGAGATTGCTCATCTCCAAAATGTCACCAGCAATCAAGTTATTCTTCGACTAAAGAACATATTCGCACACTGGGGAGTTCCGGAGGAATTTGTATCCGACAACGGTACACAGTTTATAACTTCGCGCGAATTAAAGGAATTTGCCAAGGATTATGGATTTAGACAAACATTCTCATCTCCGCACTATCCCCAAGGTAATGGCGAGGCAGAAAGTGGAGTTAAAAGTGGAGAAAGATAGCCAAAAGGATACTCGCCCTAGAGGATGTATTTGCAGCATTAATGGCATACCGGGCCACACCGGTCAAGGCAACAGGTGTAAGTCCATGCCAACTAATCATGGGTAGACAGATTCGTACAACGGTGCCAGTCGCCACTGAAAAGCTAGTCCCTAAATGGTCAAAACAGATTGACGTCAAAAGGAAGGACGATGAGTACAAACGCCGTTACTCATATCATTTCGACAAGCGACATGGTGCTAAATCTTTACCCGATTTGGACGTCGGAGACAAGGTTAGAATAAAACTTGACAATGAGAAACTTTGGTCAACAAGCGGTGTTGTAGAAAAAGTAAACCCTGACATCAGATCATATAGTGTCAAAACACCCCTAGGTGTTTACCAGAGAAATAGGCGACATCTACAGGGTACAGAAAATCCATGTGAATCTACAGAGGAGACTCCAGCTCCAGCGACTCCTAAGAAACCGATTCCACCAGTTGTTACCACCACGCCAGATTCGACAGAGAAAACGCCTTCCCCAGCCGGTAAAAATGACACTACATACGCGTACGCGGCGCGTCCAAAGAGAAATATCATCTTACCAACGCGTTTGAAAGACTTTATTGTTTAGACTTTTCTTAGTGTTACATAATACAAGAGTACTGTGTTTAAGGGCAGAATAATCCCTGTACTCTTGTGGGACTTGAGGCAGTCTACCTCATTTCTCAGGTTACCAGTGTTATTTGTTTTAAGTTGAATTTCAAAGTTTAAATGACGACTAGTCATGAGTTTGTTTTGCTTTCTTAAAAAAGGGAGATGTTATAATAAGTAACTTTATGTTGGTTCATTTGACGCACCACCTATACTCGTGCGCAGTAATACTGTGTGTGTGTATAGTAATATCTAGTCAGTGAATAAAATCAGCCATATTGAATAACACGCACGTGTCTTCGCTGTCTGTCCATATAAGATTAAAACAATCATTTGTAGATATTCGTTTTATAAGGAGACATCAGTGTGCGGAGTATAGCTCGCGAAGTGTACGGAGTATATAGCTAAAATTCATATTGTGGTGTACGGAATATAGCCGCGTAATAGTATCAATGATTCATTGTATATTTGCCTCATTCAATTGATTATTTCGGTTTGTTTGCTTCATATTAACAACCATGTTTTCACATGTATCCGGTAAAACGACAAAATCAGTCAGTAAATACAGAAAAGCAATCAAAACTGCTAATACTTCACCCATAAATGAAAATGAATTCAAAACAGTGTTTGAGTTCTAGATAATTATTTAAATATAAAACATCTTTTTGATTTATTTGAACTGTGGTATTCGAAAGTGAAATATACTTTATACTGATAACGGGCGAACCAGTCATCCTACACTCGGCATGCTGAACGCTAATAATATAAGCAGGAGCAGAAACTATCACTTTTATAGACTTTGGTGTGTTTCGGCCATGGGTCAGAACCCAGAGCCTAACCTAATCTAACCACAAAAAAACAAAAGTGAGGCGGTGTCAAATGCGACGTTAGGAAGAAAAAAGTCAGTTAGGAAGAAGAGATAAAATCCTAAATTTAGTCGCCTTTTACGATCTCGTGCAATAGGGGCAGCAGGTACAATTACAAAATGTGTTGTATGGGGTTATTGGAATACATGGCACTGTTGTGCCTTATTATAAGTATGATAAGTGTTGAATAAACCGCAGGGGCAAAACAGGTAATCTCGGTCATTTGTTATAGAATACGGATTTACGAAAATGGACACATAAACTCAAATTACATGCAATATCCCCTGTTTCGGTGAAAGCGGGGATAATTTAAAGTTAAAAACTGTGTAAATGCCTTGTTTCGAAAGACTGTCCAAAGTGTTTGTATAGCATCACTATTACCATATTATCATATCATGAATAGTTTCCATTTTTTCTCTCGAACAGAGGGGGCTTATGGAATCATTTTGGTGTCGGCTTTAGAAGGTTAAGGTTTTGGTGCAAGTGTTATCATACTGATATTCGTAACAATTTCAACAATCATTTTGTAATTGTTGTGATGGGTATGAAAAATCATTTAAATGAGCAAAATGCTGGATTTCGAGAATTTCAAGAGGCTCAATTGCGCCGAAAAGTACAGTTATGTAATGATATTGTTATATTTTGTAATACTGGTAAATTACAAAGAACCTTAATTAAATCAACAAATCAATGCTTTATTTGTGATTGTAAATCCCACTATGATTAATTCTTTAAAGATAGCAAATTCCAAAAAACGAATACGTTTTAAAATGTTTTAAACTTGCTATACTCCGTACACCTTCCCTGCTATACTCCGTACACACGTTATTTGGAAATGGCTATACTCCGTACACAAGACGACTACATTACGTATTGAAAACGGAATTTATAGTACAAATAATGTTGTTATATCGGTCTAACTACACTATTATAGCAATTATACATATTTCTAATATACAATTAAGATCAGACAGGCCGAATATTTGCAATAAAATGAAACTATTTTCAGATTTCAACATCTCGCCGAAAGTATAAAAAAATCTGCATCTCGTAAAGAAATAATTACCAAAATAAAAGAAATTGCTGAAGGAGATGACAGATTTACGGTTCGTGATATTGCACGAAAGGTAGACATATCACTACGGTTACCTTATTTTGAAGAAGAATTTGAAATACCGAAAGCCACAGGTTCACTGAAGAGCAAAAGAGGCAACTGGTTGAAGAAACTTGGGTTCCGTATTTTGAGCACGATTTCCGATTCATGATATTGCACGAATAATAGGCATATCGCTATCAACGGTTCACGTTACTTTGAAGAAGCATTTTTAAAGTCTGAAAGATTTCTGCTAGATGGATGCCACTATGTTGATTTAAGGGCTCAAAATAATTTAACCCAGGTTTCTTCACCTGTGACGATATTGGCGAACTTCATTTTGTCATATTTTGAGCCCGTCAGAAAAGTTAGCAATAAGATCTGGACCACTACACACAGCAAACGTTCAATAATTGTAAAACGTTCTTTGAGTACAAAGGGGTTATGAGCAATCTTTTCTGGTGAATGAGTTGCAATAAATGTGCCGATAAAAAAGAGCGAAAGCAACACCGAAAAGCACTACAAAGACGTTATACTGAAGAAACTGAAAAAGTTCGACGCCCTGCCACTGATTTAAACATATCAATCTCGTACATGACAAGGTTCCCGCTCATACCTCCGCAATAGTTACGGGGTTTTTGAAGAAAGAAAAGTAACAGTTTTACCTAACCCCTCGTATTCTCCAGACCTTGCCCCATGTGATTTCTTTTTGTTTCCGAAATCGAAAGCATTTCTTGCTGGGCAAACTTACCAGTCCCGACAGGCACTTGGATCGGTCATTCGTACACCGTTTCATACTGGTATTTGTCCTGCTTTGACTTCATAAACTAAATTGCATTCAATTGCAAGATTCAATCAATCCACCCTTTCGTAATTCCTGCATACATCCTATTTCACACTTTATTATAACACTGGAGCAATTATGGCTTTAGTACAGTTTACCTAAAACGTTTTCTGGTAGTTATATGACGATAAGAAATCTGTTAGTACTCTTGTAACTCCCATCCTGACCTTATAAAGGCACTCCACATACATGTATTTGATCGTAACCATCTTTAGAAGTTAGAAAAATTCTACCTCCATTTCACTCAAAGGTGAGTGCTTCAGAATGGCTGCCATGCTATCTTCTCTGCAGTGCCTTCGGCTTGTAAGTCTTTACGTCTTTCTTATTTGTTTCAATCGACATGACATTGCATTCTATAGTGTGTTGTGGATTAGTGTGCTAAAATAGCTTATATTTTAGACAGTTTTGTTTTTTTGTTTGCCTAACATATGAAGGCAAAAAGTGAGAAAAAACCTAATTAAATGCGTAAAACAGGTTTAGCAGGCAAGTTAATCTGACAGTATTTGATGCTTTGCCATTGGTGCCTCAAATACCAGGAAAGGTCATTATAGCCCACCATGTTTTTTATGGCTAGTTGTTTCATTCAACTTCTGCAATAGATAACATGTGCAGGTTATCGCAGAGTTCCTAGCTAAATTGTATTTGGAATCAGGCCATCTGTAGACCATGTTCTGTAATGCCCGTTGTTAGTACTCGTGCATAAGGATGTACTCGAACTGTAGATTTAAGATGCAAACTATTCCTGGAGACTTGTTGATGAATAAGTCTAGTTGTTAGGGACATTTCCTTGGACCGGCATCCTCGATACTCCAGGGGTTCCGATCACTAACGATCTCTACACCCCTGGGCTATATTGTAAATAAGAAAACACCTTTGGAAAATTATAAATACCCTAAACCAGCAATGTCTGTTACATACCCTTAACCATAGTTAAAAAACAGGATGTCGGGAGAAAACAAAGAATTAATTTGTGTACTATTTACTGAGACGGTATGAATTATTACTGATGCGAAACGTCTAATCGTTAACAGTTACAGTTCTCTACGCTTTATTGCTAGTAATCTAAACAAATGCCCAAGAGAACATAAGTGTAATAACATAAACGGTGGTCTAGTGAAAAACAACTGAAGATCAATATTGGACGACATATGTGACGGTGTAGCAGATTGTGTGTGTAATTTAGTATTCAGATGGAGAACAGAATAGATGGACCAGTATCGGGATGTTGTATGGGAGATAATAACATGGTATTAGTAAAAGATTACTAAAATTTTAATGATAACAGTAAAACAGAAGTAATTAAACCACGTATTTAAATAATAACTAATTTGTATACGTTCAACAGTTTGAAAACGAACAAAAGTGGGCTACCAATGATTGTGTGTAATTATTTACAGATGTAGAAGATCTGGACCAGTATCGGGATGGTGTATGTAAACCTCTGCTATATCGTCCTACTAACATGTAAGTTTACTGCTTCTAATACTGTATATAACATGAAATATCCAGGCATGGACACAATTACTTCAAAATCTAAATAACTAATAATCGATCAAAGAGGTGAATACGTAAAAAAAGTAGTCTTTAATAAAGAAAACCTTTAACGATTATACAATTATAATCATACAATATCTCACTTTAAGCTATTTTTTGTTTAGTATTAGCTCTGAAGTTAAGCATATCTACACCCTTTACATGATTCATTGCAAAAAAACAAGGTAGCATGCGATTCTACGACAAAAAACGTGACATCTAAAAATCCGCTTCAAAAATGCAAATTCATGTCAACCATGAAGAATGATAGATGAGAGATTGTCTACTTTTACTAATTAAACATTGGATGCTTTGGATTGTCATAGGCTGATGGGGTGTATTCTGATGTACTCAGCAATTAGCGGGACGTTCAGTTGAATTTAAAGTCATATGATAACTGATTCATGCAAATTAACCAATTTGAGAAACATCTGAATATAAATTTTGAATTCGGAAGAAGTAATTGAAGAATTAAAAAAACGGTACTTATTCAATTTGAAGCTGAAAATTTTATTCCATACAAATCTTTCAAACTTAAACGTCAGTGAAACTTGGACAGAAGCTTAAACAGCAAGGTAACAAACACTGGGCATACATGTGAGCTTTATTGTATTGATTTGGTGAATGTTGATTACACGGTAATGTAATCACGTGGATGTTTTACGGTTTACAGAACCAAAGTTGTTACTAAATTGAAGCATCCCATTATTTTATATTACTTGCACCGTCTTACAACGTTTGAACGGTCTTTGTAATACCTTATCTAACACTTTCACTTAGAAAACAATTATTATTTAATCGTTTATAGTAAATTATTAAAGTGTCAATTTACAGGTGAATATAATTTGGCCTCATTAGGATTGTCAAGTAATTTGGAAAGCAAAGAATAGGTCATGGTTTCATAACTTTGTCGTTATTCCTTGTGTTATTGGAAATTTCGTTCAAGGTCATCAATGAAACAATCCTAATATATATATGGAAACCGTGTATGTTGCCCCTAGGATCCTGTCATTTTATACCTGGGTTATCTCCTGTCATTTTATACCTGGGTTATCTCCTGTCATTTTATACCTGTTTACAATGATGCTAACATTTTTATCCAATCTTATTATTTTTCCTCGTTGTAAGTATTACTATATATACATATGATGATAATCCCATATGGCGATACAAACAAGATTTCGTTTTTCTTTCAGATCAACCTTCTTTTTACTGTTACTAGGACTTGGTTTCCATCTAAATATGCATAAGGCATACAAAACAAGAATTTTACTGCGCATAAATTATATGTTGTAATTAAATGTTTATAAGGCATCCTACACAATTTTATCTCCATTTAAAAGATTGCCATAGCATTCGTCAAAGCTGACGATTTTCAATAGATTACTGAAGAAAAAATTTCATGTCAATTTGTTTGTCTAGTTATGGCACATATTATCTTAACTAATCATGAACAGGTGTTTGATTAGAACGAATAATCATACCCTGCCTCCACTCCGTTCCCGGCAGGGTATGAATCCCACCCCGTTGCCGCTAGTGTTGCAAGCCCCGATGTGATCCACATCGGGCACTTTGAGACTGATAAAAATATCTTTTTCGGGTAATATCCTTATGTAACTGTATTGTTCTGACAACTATGATCAATATTCAATTCACAAACCTTTCGATTATAATCTTTCATCAACTATTAGTGGTTAAGTCCAAGGCAAACACAACACGTGTATAATTCTGTTCAAATACGCCGCCATGTTTGATTTACCGGAAACCGTGACGAAATGAAACACTCAACAGGTAAAATATGTTTAAAAGTTTAAAAAAGCCAACAAACTAAAAATAAATATGGTGAAACTGAACAAATGTAAGTATTTTTAAGAATTAAGCATGTTCATGTTAAAAACTTTGTAAAATTTATTTCTTTCGTAGTGAAAATTTGTAGGTCATTCCATATATGGTACTAGGTGTCATATTTGGAGCGCGAGACTTTCTAACGAGAAGCACCATGGGCCCAAGTGAGCCATTCAAAAGTGCTTCAAAACATAATTTAGACATGGAGGTGCGTAAATAAATAATCATTTTATGTTAAAAATGTTAAAAATGTTTGATATTGTTGAATTTAATTAAAAAAATACATGACACACATGAAATGCAACATTTTCACCGCTGGATGTTTTGCAACACTACGGGCAATGGGACGGAATCGTAGCTCTGACGACGACCATCTGTCAGAAATCTTCCGTCCGTCGTTCAGAGCTACGTCATCGCAGCTAAGTTTCACAAAGCGTACGTAACTTTACGTATACACGTAGGATTTACGTGCACGTATCTTTACGTGTACGTAAATTTTAAGGGCGTTTCACGAAACCGTACGTAACTTTCCGCATTTATGTGCAGGTTTACGTGCACGTAACGTAGACCGGAAGTGGATAATGTCACATAGAGACTGAACAGTGTTTTGATTGCGTGAAAGGGGGTATGAACGCAATGGGATACAGACATATTCAATGTAGAGCGTTAGCGCTACATGTAGAATATATCTGTATCCCATTGCGTTCATACCACCTTTAACGCAATCAAAACACTGTTCAATCTATATATTTACATAAATAAGTCTACTTTTACGTCAAATTTAAAACGGTGATGGTTGCTAAGTTGGGTAACTAGTTCCGATTGTTGAATGTTATAGCTGCAGTTTGGTTTGAAATATAATAATAACACCTTTCAGTTATTTTTAACATATGGTTTTTTTCCAATTTGTTAATATATCAATTATGTCCATTTCGAATAAAAATTGAGATAACCGAGGCGGAACGACTACCGGTACGGTATCGTTGTCAGGGTAGTGATGCGGTCTGAAGTGGAGCGAACCGCCATATTTGATTTTCAACCGAGGAAAGTTACTGTGATATAGCCTATTGATGGTATGACCGTTGAGCTACTGAATGTTTGTCATGTATGTATCGGTCTGCAAATACGATATAGACTAAATTCTTCATAGTCATGACTTTTATTTTATTGTATGGATGATAGACAAGTGTTTGCGTGAGTGTAGGCCTATTTTGAATGCCAACGGTGGTAACGTTGATGATACTGTTTCGGATAGGCTTCCTGTAATGTTTTTTTTTCTGGAAACCTGTATATGATCTGTTAACCTATTGCTCGCTTAGATACTCCAAGAATTATATTTAGGTGAAATGAGTGACCGTACACACATGTACTACTGAAGTAACTATAAGCCCTCCGGTTGTAGCCCCGACCAGCGAATCATTTTGTTGTTTATTACCGTTACAATGTTTGAACACATCTTTTGTTTTGATGTAAAATACATATTTTATTGGATCTAATAAAAACTCTATTGTTATATTGAAATCCGTCAACTTATGACGCAAAATCTTATCGATGCGTGAACTAGAAGTAGTCCGAACCTGCACTGCGTTTGTATTCATACGTCATTGCGATTACGTTAATTTGAACGCAACTCCCCTCCCGTTGACTGTATAGGGGCATATGTAACAATGGATGTGAAAACAATTTGCTAGTGCCCATCATTTGCTTATTGGTACCGTTATCCAGACTATTCTCCATAATAATCAGTACCACACGATTTAGACGATTACATGTACATTTTGTGTAGCATTAAAGCCGCATAATCCGTATCTTTCAGGGTCCGTAAATCAACAAAAGAAAATTAGTGTACATATATTATAAAAAGTTATCAACTTTCCCCTAATTACACACCAAAAAAGTCCCGAGTTCAAAAGAAATTAATGATTAAAAGTTCGATATCCAGAGTGTTTGAATATATGCATACCGCGCCATTTTCAATGCTTTGACGATCACGTGACTTTCCAGACCAAACGAAATGGCGTGCCAAGTCAAAAGTGTGTCGTTCATGTCAGCAGGAACTTCTACGGAAGAACTTGTTACTTATCATGAACATGTGAATGTTTTGCTATGTGATGAAATTAAAGAGTCACCCAGAACAATATATATACATTATCGTCGTGTACACATACTTCCATTCGGTCATTTTGAGTGTTTACAATACGGCGATCGATTGACTATGCTTTGCCTAATTTCCGGGGGCCACCGGAGGGATTTTTGTTGGAACGGTATTTAAACTTCGTATAAAATACGTGTTGCGATTCAATACATCGTTCTAGACTAGATAATAAATTGTACAAAAATGTACCAGATATACAAATAATGGTATTGATAAATAATGAAATAGACAAGATACATCGTACTAGATAGAGACAAAAATGGTTATCTACAAGTAAATCTCTGGCGATACATTTTAAATAAATATCTCGGACGATATTTAACTTGCCTTGGATAACCATTTGTTTTCTGAAGGTCCAAATGAAATACAATAATAAAGTGAAATAAGCACGGAGAGCAAACTTGACATTATATGCATTTTTGTTCAAAGTCATGTGTGTACACATGTATACATATGTACATATCTAAGTGTGATAAAAAATCACCATGTACCACCATAAACGAGTATACTCCATGTTCGTTAAAAATATGATGATAAATTTCTGGTGAAACTATAAACATTTAGTTATATGATTTCAAGGATTACAGAAAATTAAAAAAAAAAAAGTAAAAGTAAAAAAAGAAAGGGGTTGAGATTGAAATAAGGCGGTTTAGTGTGCCAAGTTCTGAATGTCTGACATGCAATTATGTATATATTTTCTGTGTAGATAATGAAGACAGCTCTCTTGGTTTAATTTGTGATATGCATGTACATATAGCTTTCCAATGAACCATATAGCTATCATATTATATGATGTCCAGAATTTGCCTCTGAATCAAATGAATCAGAAACATGTATATAATTTAAGAGCTATGTGTTTCTTATACAATCATATTCATACACAAATAGCACAAGCAATCCTAATTCCTTTAGTGTGATGTTGCTCCAAACACCAAGTGGAGTTGCTAAGAGCTTGTACATGTAGACCTTGATTGACTGGACTAATTACAGTAAAGTTATTGTCAGTCTATTCCTTTCTAATTCAATCAAAACTTTGCAACTTAAAAATAGTCAATAATGAATAATGCAATTTAGCAACAGGCACAACAGGATATTGTTTCTATAGATATATGGATATTCTTATATATGTGCAATATGTGTATTACACAACAAGATATTTTTTATTAAAAATATGAATATCTATATCTATAGAGCCAATATATTGTCAAGAAACTCATTTTGGTCAAATCAAATAGGAAAAAAAAGTTTAAAAACTTGTGACGTTGTCCGTGCGTGTGCGTATATTCCGAATTTAACAATAGCCAGAAACGTTGAAATGTATTTGCTCCTATAAAGGATAAATTTATGGATTCGGGACATATATTAGTTGTACTATTTTGATTATGTGTCACAATTTGTTGGTGTCTGTAATATCGGCGAAATTTGACGTCACGTTCGTGTAACGTTGTATCATCTTTATGACGCGTTAATTAAATGAATACCTTAATGACTGAAACAAGTGACGACTCTACTTGTATACATGCTAATACAGTCTGTATATCCTAACTTTTACAATACAGTATATATGTGTTTGTAACAACCAAAATCCGGAAATAATGTCGGGTTTCAATACGAAACGGAACGATTACAACATTAGATATACATAGATCTACGTAAAACCAGCGAGCGTCGCTCTGACGTAAACACGATTACAACATTAGATATACATAGATCTACGTAAAACCAGCGACCGTCGCTCTGACGTAAACATGATTACAACATTAGATATACATAGATCTACGTAAAACCAGCGGCCGTCGCTCTGACGTAAACACGATTACAACATTAGATATACATAGATCTACGTAAAACCAGCGACCGTCGCTCTGACGTAAACACGATTACAACATTAGATATACATAGATCTACGTAAAACCAGCGACCGTCGCTCTGACGTAAACACGATTACAACATTAGATATACATAGATCTACGTAAAACCAGCGACCGTCGCTCTGACGTAAACACGATTACAACATTATATATACATAGATCTACGTAAACCAGCGACCGTCGCTCTGACGTAAACACGATTACAACATTAGACATACATAGATCTACGTAAAACCAGCGACCGTCGCTCTGACGTAAACACGATTACAACATTAGATATACATAGATCTACGTAAAACCAGCGACCGTCGCTCTGACGTAAACACGATTACAACATTAGATATACATAGATCTACGTAAAACCAGCGACCGTCGCTCTGACTAAACACGATTACAACATTAGATATACATAGATCTACGTAAAACCAGCGACCGTCGCTCTGACGTAAATACGATTACAACATTAGACATACATAGATCTACGTAAAACCAGCGAGCGTCGCTCTGACGTAAACACGATTACAACATTAGATATACATAGATCTACGTAAAACCAGCGACCGTCGCTCTGACGTAATCACGATTACAACATTAGATATACATAGATCTACGTAAAACCAGCGACCGTCGCTCTGACGTAAACACGATTACAACATTAGATATGCATAGATCTACGTAAAACCAGCGATCGTCGCTCTGACGTAAACACGATTACAACCATTAGATATACATAGATCTACGTAAAACCAGCGACCGTCGCTCTGACGTAAACACGATTACAACATTAGATATACATAGATCTACGTAAAACCAGCGACCGTCGCTCTGACGTAAACACGATTACAACATTAGATATACATAGATCTACGTAAAACCAGCGACCGTCGCTCTGACGTAAACACGATTACAACATTAGATATACATAGATCTACGTAAAACCAGCGACCGTCGCTCTGACGTAAACACGATTACAACATTAGATATACATAGATCTACGTAAAACCAGCGACCGTCGCTCTGACGTAAACACGATTACAACATTAGATATACATAGATCTACGTAAAACCAGCGACCGTCGCTCTGACGTAAACACGATTACAACATTATATATACATAGATCTACGTAAAACCAGCGACCGTCGCTCTGACGTAAACACGATTACAACATTAGATATACATAGATCTACGTAAAACCAGCGGCCGTCGCTCTGACGTAAACACGATTACAACATTAGATATACATAGATCTACGTAAAACCAGCGACCGTCGCTCTGACGTAAACACGATTACAACATTATATATACATAGATCTACGTAAAACCAGCGGCCGTCGCTCTGACGTAAACACGATTACAACATTAGATATACATAGATCTACGTAAAACCAGCGACCGTCGCTCTGACGTAAACACGATTACAACATTAGATATGCATAGATCTACGTAAAACCAGCGACCGTCGCTCTGACGTAAACACGATTACAACATTAGATATACATAGATCTACGTAAAACCAGCGACCGTCGCTCTGATGTAAACACGATTACAACATTAGATATACATATATCTACGTAAAATCAGCGACCGTCGCTCTAACGTAAACAAATATGCGAATATCGGGATTTCACCCGTTTATCTTTTGCAAAAGAATTCTCAAAGCGAGAAAAAAGAAAGCATCACTGCAACACACGGACATGATTATTAAGATGAAATCAAAATAAAAAGCTAATAAAACATTCTAAACCAAGATACAAAATACCGTCAAATATAAATTGGTGTGAACAAATTATGTAATAAACATACCTAGTTATAATGTTTATCCGTCTAATGGACATTCCTTATATATATCCCTAGTTATAATGTTTATCCATCTAATGGACATTCCTTTTATATATCCCTAGTTATAATGTCTATCTGTCTAATGGACATTCCCTACATGTCACTAGTTATATAACCTTTTTTCCATCTGATTTACTTAAGATGCTCCACCGCCGACAGATCATAAATGATATTCATCAATTGAACAATAATTGGTGATTAATCGGGTACATATGTCTAATTAACACCAAAAAATGGTGGTAAAAGTGTAAAGAACGAGTAACTTTTGTAACTGAAGAAAAACACTTAATCGTCTGCTCCTGTTTTTGATAGTGAAAAAATACCATTTGTCAGCGATGGAGCATCTTTAAAAAATCAACCTAACTATATATCTAAATTGTATGTGTATTTTATGTATTCAAAGCAAAATTATTTAAAATGTATATGTTTGCTTAATAAAGTACATGTACACCTGTAAACATGTTTAATATATACATAATTAACGAGTGAAAATACCTCTCACTTCTTGTCATATTTCCATCCCATACTTAACTTGTCAATGTATGTATCGGCTATTAAACTGAATCAGGCCAATATAACTGATAAAATAGGTGGCCACTTATAGCGGTGTTATTACATCTAAATCCATTAGCTGGATCATCTGAGATTTTCAGCGATCCCGATTTTGAACTCAAAGCTGCACTCGGTTCTTTCCATTATAAACAGCCAATGCCGACAGATACAGTTTCTTGTTGTGTTTGGCGATATGTTAACGTTGATAAACATTGCCAATATTTTATATGAAATGTTGTAATTTGGAAAACTTTCTAATTTCAGGTATATGAACGTTTGCAGGAAGTCAAAAACCCTAAGAAATCTATGTAAATCTAGGCCGTTTTCGTTTATTCGGAACAACCGGTTCGACCGTTTGTAAAAGTCATTATTTCAAGTATAAATCCTGACGGACCTGCAGTTTATGATACAGGCCTGTGACGGCTTTGTCAAGGCTCACCTGAAAACAATATAAAATCACCAGGTCCGTCTTTAATTCATAAACGAACAACTAGGTCCAACCATTCAAATCGCATAATCGAAAACGGCCTTAATAGGCCCACTACCTTTCCGAAACGGCTTTTAGTTTTTAAAATGGAAATGTAAAACGAGATTGATAATTTTGTAGAGTCGCAAAAATTATCAACTTACCGGTAATGCTACACTTATCATCACCTTCTGAACAATATAATTTAAATAAATAAACTGTTAATTTTCATATCGCGGGTCGTCTTATGTTTCCCGCCGTCGTCCTAAATGCCGCGCGGTAGTTGATTATCACTGCCCCAGAAGGCAAAACAGTGAAATGAAACCCAACTGTTATCATATATTACGCAGGATATCTTGCATAAGCCTCATGTTATAACCTTATCTTAGGACATCGATATATATTTTCTTATGTTATCTATGATTTTTAGAAACCTTTAAATTTTGATCCGGAAAGGTAGTGGATTTCTACTTTACAATACAGTCTACTATAATAATGTACAATGTTTACTATGTAACACAATGTACAATGATTTACTATGTAATACAAAACAATGATTTACTATGTAATACAATGTACAATGATTTACTATGTAACACAATGTACAATTTTTACTATGTAATACAATGTGATTTACTATGTAATACAATGTTACAATTGAATTTACTATGTTGTAATACAATGTACAATGATTTACTATGTAATACAATATACAATGATTTACTATGTAATACAATGTACAATGATTTACTATGTAATACAATGTACAATGAATTTACTATGTAATACAATGTACAATGATTTACTATGTATACAAATGTACAAAATGATTACTATGTAATAAATGTACAATGAATTTACTATGTAATACAATGTACAATGATTTACTATGCATCACAAGTCTACAATGATTTACTATGTAATACAATGTACAATGATTTACTATGTAAAACAATGTACAATGATTTACTATGTAACACAATGTACAATGATTTACTATGTAATACAGTCTACAATGATTTACTATGTAATACAATGTACAATAATTTACTATGATACAATTACAATATTTACTATGTAATACATGTACAATAATTTACTATGTAAACATACAATGATTTACTATGATCACAGTTACAATAATTTACTATGTAATACAATGTACAATAATTTACTATGTAAAACAATGTACAATGATTTACTATGATCAAGTCTACAATATTTACTATGTAATACATGTACAATATTTACTATGTAAACAATGTACAATGATTTACTATGATCACATACAATATTTACTATGTAATACAATATACAATAATTTACTATGTAAAACAATGTACAATGATTTACTATGTAATACAATACACAATGATTTACATGTATACAATGTACAATGATTTACTATGTAACAATGTACAATGATTTACTATGTAATACAATGTACAATGATTTACTATGTAATACAATGTACAATGATTTACTATGTAACACAATGTACAATGATTTACTATGTAATACAATGTACAATGATTTACTATGTAATACAATGTACAATGATTTACTATGTAATACAATGTACAATGATTTACTATGTAATACAATGTACAATGATTTACTATGTAATACAATGTACAATGATTTACTATGTAACACAATGTACAATGATTTACTATGTAAAACAATGTACAATGATTTACTATGTAATACAATACACAATGATTTACAATGTTATACAATGTACAATGATTTACTATGTAACACAATGTACAATGATTTACTATGTAAAACAATGTACAATGATTTACTATGTAATACAATGTACAATGATTTACTATGTAAAACAATGTACAATGATTTACTATGTAAAACAATGTACAATGATTTACTATGTAATACAATACACAATGATTTACTATGTAATACAATGTACAATGATTTACTATGTAAAACAATGTACAATGATTTACTATGTAAAACAATATACAATGATTTACTATGTAAAACAATGTACAATGATTTACTATGCATTACAATCTACAATAATTTACTATGTAAAACAATGTACAATGATTTACTATGTAAAACAATTACAATGATTTACCATGTACAATGATTTACCATGTACAATGATTTACTATGTTGTACAATGTACAATGATTTACTATGTAATACAATGTACAATGATTTACTATGTAATACAATGTACAATGATTTACTATGTAATACAATGTACAATGATTTACTATGTAATACAATGTACAATGATTTACTATGTAACACAATGTACAATGATTTACTATGTAATACAATGTACAATGATTTACTATGTAATACAATACACAATGATTTACAATGTTATACAATGTACAATGATTTACTATGTAATACAATGTACAATGATTTACTATGTAATACAATGTACAATGATTTACTATGTAAAACAATGTACAATGATTTACTATGTAATACAATGTACAATGATTTACTATGTAATACAATACACAATGATTTACAATGTTATACAATGTACAATGATTTACTATGTAACACAATGTACAATGATTTACTATGTAAAACAATGTACAATGATTTACTATGTAATACAATGTACAATGATTTACTATGTAACACAATGTACAATGATTTACTATGTAAAACAATATACAATGATTTACTATGTAAAACAATGTACAATGATTTACTATGTAATACAATACACAATGATTTACTATGTAATACAATGTACAATGATTTACTATGTAATACAATATCAATTACATATACTATTAACCAACTTCACGGTGACTTAATTTCGCGTTATCATACCTAAAGGCTATTTCATTGTGATTAAAGGGACAATTCACTCAGGCTAATTCTTTTACATAACCAAGAAGCAAAATATGGCATAAATGTATCGTTCTACATTTCTCATGAAACATATAACATAAAATATTGACAAATTCCACGTCATTGATTAGTATTTTAATTGATACCGTTGTAATAACAAATCGTTGATCAATACGATTAAGCAGGTACAAAATGTACGCTGTACCCATACTCGAGCCAAAGTCACGCACGTTAACAAATGAACTACATAACCACTGAGGAGGTGATAAATGATTCTTTAGGCAAGACAATTCACATAATAAGGTAAACACACTACTGGCAGAGCAATTTGAACAGTTCTAGACAAAAGTTGCATTACATTACGAGCAAGCTAAGACAGGGTTCGGCATACAAGATGTTCGACCACAATGTGTAATGGCGGACAGCGAACGAGTTTGAACATTTCAAACGCATTTCACCACCATGGGCTTTCCTGGCATATCACAGTAAAACCGACTGATCTAATTTCTATTAGAACTGGGCTTTTCCGATATATGTTCAAATTTTAATGTTCTCTTAGACTGAATTGTCCCTTTGAAATAATTGTTGTTAGAATTGTTTCGTGGTGGAGTCTTTGTTGTTGCCGCTTTCCTGATGCGATTAAAGAGTATATATACATCAATAACCAAGTGTGTTGTATACTTATGCCGCTTTCCTGATGTTTTAGAATGTTTGTGGACTTCAATGTTTCATACATATGTATTTACATTGTCATCAGCAGACCCGGTGCGTACCGTGTCCAACTATATTTACATCATGTTATACTAATACCTCAAGTTACTTAATTGTTATTTAAATGTTTATGTTGGATGGTTCAATTAATTACCATAGTTACTGAAACCGCCTCCACTATAAGGATAATTCCCTATATTAGTATGTCGATTTTTGTGACACCCAAATCGGATACATTACGATCGACTCGTTAAACTTTTAGAACAACGACATGTAATGGAGGCAAGCAACTAGGTTACAGGAAGTCTTCTAATACGTTAACAATTACATATCGATATTTTTCTCAGGAAGTACTTAAGTATATTTCTAAATTCATCGTTCGTAGGTTCTCCATTGTTTACCATATTTGCATGTTGCTAAAAATAAACTATGGAATCCGGATAGAGCCCACCCCGGAAGGAGTCAGTCACTCGACCTGGCAAAATCGATACCCAGTTAAATCTACTATAATGACCGTGAACAATGATTTCAGTTTTTGAAAGGATGGTTTACAATTCATTTAAAGTGTACCATTGGAAGATTTTATAAATCAATGTGAGAGATAACACTGGCTTATAATGGAGATGTCTTGAGGGAAACTGACCAAAACATAATATTATCTTGTAGCTAATGGTAGATTCAACTTTAAAACGTTTAAAAACAACATGTTAGTATAAAGGCGTAATAAGCTTATTAGGATTTCAAGTCGACCCCAAAGAAAATCATTGCATATTTATATACAGCTATTTATATATCCCTTGTGCAGCGTTCGGCGTTTATGAGTGAATTTCAATTATAGTTTGTCTCGCACTGAATCAATGGGGAGATAGGAGGTCTTCGAGCTTATTTTAATGAAATTTTTTATTTCGATGAATATATATGCATGTACATGGACATCTGAATTGTTACAAAACACACCAGCTGCCATTCTTTACTATTCATTTTAACATATTCAATGATGTTTGAAAATGAGTGCAGCTTGTACGAATCATTTTTGGTACATCAAATAATCATGGCTTTATGATAGCTAGTGTCTATATCATGGACTGCTTTCATTTGTTTGACAGGAGCTTGCAAAACATTATATGATAATGCACAAATAAAGCTTAAAGAGAGATACTGTATAATCGTTAAAAATATTCTTTTTGAAGACATAAAGAGTTAAATCTGCTATAACAAAGGCCACCATTCAGTGGCAGCGATCGCCTAAAATCATATTCTCTACTTTTTTTCCAATATAAAACTCTGTAAAATGAATTCACACTATTGGTGAAAATGGAATAAAAATCATATGGTGTATGATTGGTTTTGAACTACTGTGAATCAACAAAAACTGTACTTGGCATAATATGTGATTTTTCTTTTTGTTTGAATGATTTGTCCACACACACGTCAAACTAAAGCAATATCTTCCAAAGTGGTCATTTGATCGGTATGATATTGTTTACAGAATTGAAAAATCACAAAAATATTAGTTTATCACATTTTATTTTACCCCAAAAATTTAATCATCCGTTTTGGGCAATTTTTAACAGATTCTACGCTTCGTATTTTTATTTTTTTTGTCTTTTTCTAATATCGTGCAGATTATTTATGTTTGCCTGTTTGCCCCATTTCAATACTTCATGTAGTTTTTTGTCGGCATAAAACTTTAAAAATTCAAAATATTAACTGACGATAACCAAACTAACATAAAAGAAGTAAAGACGTTAATAGATTATGAGTTAATGTTTGATATTTTCATCAAGGTAATTGAAAAGTGATATTTCGACCCTCTTCAAACTCTAAGCACGCATTTTCAAAATGCTCGTCAAATTGGTCATTTATTGAAAATTGTGCATGAAAAAATCTACACAATATAGAATTCTAACTTTTTACACATGACACTTTGCTTCAGATAGCGACGTTTGGTTTTGAAAATCACAAAAATGATTTGTTCAAAGTTGTGGCTTAGACGAGAGAAACTACACCAGAGAATGTCTTTCCTCTAGCTTATAAGTAATGTTTTAAACAAAATTTCTTATTGACTTATCAAGACTTATTGCAAAAAATGGCCATCAGTTATTCTGAGATCATATATGTTTTGCATTTTTTAGCTTCTAATCTAGTACTGATGTAACAGGTATGATCTAACGTTAACCACACTAGTCTATGTGTAGTTTGCAGCAAATATATATGTTTACTGGGATTAAAACATGCAGTAAGCTTTCTCGGAACCAAAGCACAACGAGTCACTGGGACTAAAACCTGCAGTTAGTTATCTCGGAACCAAAACACAATGAGTCACTGGGATTAAAACCTGCAGTAAGCTATCCCGGAACCAACGCCCAACGAGTCACAGGAATCCAAACCTGCAGTAAGCTATCTTGGAACCAACACACAACGAGTCACTGGAATTAAAACCTGCAGTAAGCTATCCCGGAACCAACACCCAACGAGTCACTGGAATCAAAACCTGCAGTAAGCTATCTCGGAACCAACGTACAACGAAATTCATTATCAGTAGATATTTTACATTCCAAATTACTAAACCTCACGAGAGTTGTTTTCTAGTCATCACACAAAATTATAACTGGTATGTATCACGGCAATATAAGATTGCCCTCACTTAGGGAACCCACAAACAAATACCGGTGGGTCGTACAGCAGTTGTGGGTCTGAGGTTAGGCGAATTTCAGCAAAGGAAGGTGTGGAATAAGAACTAATCTGTCAAGTTGCATATGTCGATCAGAACCGTCGTATGTTCTCTTTATATTTAAGCACCACTCCAACTTACTATTGTTTTCATTATTCTAATTTTAAGTTCAACATTTCACATTTCTTCGTTCTTATTGTCGAAGGACATTTACACATCGAACAAACAGTGAATACAAATATAGAATACATTAACGCAGCCTATTTTATTTCGATGATTTTGTGTTCTTCTGTTCAGGTGTTCCGGTGTGGTGTAGCACGAGAACATTTAAATGGCTGGCGAACAGCGACCGAGAGAACTTGTCCTTCCCTAATCCAATATTTGTTAAAGAGGACTTCTCTGCCCTCCGCTGTATAGCTGTATGTGCCGATACAGATACATGTGATGGTGTGACCTTTTCCTCGTCGACCTTTGTGTGTAGGGGGCACGTATTCTATGACGTGAGTGACGTTGGTAGCGGGGTAGCGTCACCGAACACTAAAATATGGATCAACGGTAGGCTTGCTTAATTACCGGTTATAAAGCATGAAAAATATCATAATTTTACCTTGCCACACCAGAGCATAATGTCGATAATGCACACCCGACACAGTCACATACTGATAACGGACGATGCTATTGTTCTACTTCTTTAATATGACCTTTATTACCATTGACATTTGGCATTTAATTAATAGTATACCTGGATAGTTTACTCTTCATTCAATCTTAAACTTGACCTTATCACTGATTTTATCGTTGTTCTTCGTTGCAGCCGACTGTCGCCGTATAGACTATAGCTATGTCTACACGTTAGACTGGTGTGTCAGGGTGGTGCCGATGATACTGCCATACTCCAAGAGTCTCGCCGAGAGTATGTGTCAGTCACAACAGGCCAGACTGGTGCACGTAAACAGCAGAGAAAAACACGACGAACTCACCAAAAAGTTATGTGAGTATCATATCATTTTGATTTTTCATTGGTTAAATTATTTCGTCTATCAAGCCATAGACCAAAATATGAAACAGTTATTTTTATGATAAGCAAACGACTATTTCACCGTAAGATGACGTATCTTATCGATACATTTATAATAACACTTTGCTGCTGCGTAGTATAACTTTTCCCAGCTAACTTTCATTAATTTCACGAGTAAATTAAAAAAACACACGTGGAAATGGTACACAGCTACATGCACGGGACGTTTTCAGCTTAGGTTAAAGTCAAAATCATGGCGCCATAGAGAACTTCTTTTCGTCGTCTGTTTTGGAAATTGAATTATAACGATTAAACGCGATAATAGTTTGGATTGAACAATCCTTGAATATCTATATTTTGGGACTGTTGACGTGGATGGTATGAAATATAGGAAGCTACTCTTATCCATAGATGAAATCCAAATTCAGTCTCTAGATAAATCCTTGAGTTGACAATACGATCATAACGTCAACTGTGCCATTATGATAGATCATTCCTATTCCCGGTCCTTATTTGGTATAGAGGTTCTCACCACCAACACCACAGTTGATGTCAAGAAAGTTCGTATTTGACTCATTGGTATGGCGGCTGTCGTCGATGAATTATTCGGAATACCTCGTTTTATTTTTAGCTTGTGTTGAATGATATTTCCTTTTCGTGCAAATGTATAATTTGTTCATAATTGCTGCCCATCTCTGGATAGTTTTATTGCTGATGTCTGTTATCTTTGACATTAGCTCTAATTTGGTGTGGATTGTACCGTTCTACTCTTTTATCTGATTTGGGAATTACCTGGCGCTAATCAGTGTTCTGTGGTTGAGTGGAATGCATGACAACGCATTGTCTGCCCGGAGTTAGATCCCATGACCTCCTAACATTAGCTGAATGGTCTTTCAATTGAGCTACATGTACCTGGTTACTGACAAAAGTGTAGCTCTATCATGTCACTTCCAGATCTTCCATATGGAATCTCTCAGTGTAAGGTATATTTGGTATCATATGCAATATCTTGGTAGCTCACCTTTGTATATCTTCTATAGATTCATTAATATGTGCTTTATGAGATGTGGGATCCAGACTTTGATGGAAAGACTGCATACAGTACCTGGATACAGCTGCTATCTTGTTGCTCAACTCTCTTCATCGTCGGCCATGTCCATCCGTCTTTGAACTCTATCCGGATGGTAGGTCAGTCGGGGTGATCATTCCATCCTTGTTGGCTTTCAGCTACTCTCGCATCTGCGCATTCCCAGCAAGCGGAATGTCAGCCGAACCTTGTTTTCCACATTCTTAAAGCAACTCAGCATACTTGGTTTTTCCCCCCGCTCGAGTGGCGATTAACATCTTGTCTCCCTGGGCAGTCAGTCCTACCATAACCAATTTCTTCTTACTATGAAATAACAGGACTATATCTGGTCCTAATGATCTATCAATTACCCCTGTAAAGACAATCTTCTCAGTATTTCAAATACCAAAGGTGAAAAAGTAAATCTTTAATTTGAAAATGAATGGAAACAAGAGGCCCAGAGGGCCTGTATCGCTCATCTGGTTTGTAATGCCAAGTACTGTTGTGAATACAGGTTAATTGATTCTTTTCTGAAGGAATTTGAATATTTACCTCTAATTCCCATATCAAGCCCCACCCCTCCTGCCCCCAGGAGGTCAGAGCCATAATTTATACAACTTCTATTCCCCTTCCCCCAAAGGATGTTTGTGGCCAAAATTGGTCACAATCCATGCAGAACTCTAGGACAAGTAGCGATTTATAGGATTTTACCTCTATTTCCCCTATTGGGTCCCACCCCTCCTGCCCCCGGGGGTCAGAGCCAAAATTTATACAAGTTCTGTTCCCGTTCCCCCAAGGATGTTTGAGGCCAAATTTTGTTACAATCTATGCAGAAATCTAAGACAAGTAGCGATTAATAGGATTTACCTCTTTTTCCCCTATTGGGCCCCGCCCCTCCTGCCCCTGGGGGGTCAGAGCCGAAATTTATACAAGTTCTATTCCCCTTCCCCCAAGGATGTTTGTGGCCAAATTTGGTTACAATCCATGCAGAACTCTATGACAAGTAGCGATTTAAAGGAAATGTTGACGGACGGACGGACGACGGACGCCGCGCCATGACATAAGCTCACCGGCCCTTCGGGTCAGGTGAGCTAAAAATGGGAAATACTTATCAAGTAATAATTGCACTTTGTCACGTATTTACTTGATAATGCCTTTTAAATCCATTATTTATTGTTTTACCAATCCCCCTGCACCCCACCCCCACACGAAGCCGAAATCGCATTTAATTATTATTCTTATATTGTACGGTATTCAATTTATCATATTAACTTCCGCCGTCTCCATCCTACCCAGACATTTTCAAATTTTCTTCCCTTTTTTGTCTTTCTTTCTAACTCTGTCGCTCTTTTTTTCTTCTAATCCTGACTTTGATTCCTTTCCTTAATATTCAGTGCAATATAATCGATTTTTCCCATCCATCTCCGAACTTCATATTTGTGTTATTTCCTTATTGTGTACTATTATGTTCAATATTTAAGCCTCAGATTTAGTTGTTAGTACACGTGTGTGGATGTATATATTAGCTATAGGATATTTAGAATTAATGTAATCGTGTGGCAAACATTAATATAATAATATATATAGGTGAGTGTAAATGATGTTTAGCTTGTAAACTGTAAAGAGAGTATGTGGAGGGTGGAATGAATATATCTGAATGCGTACATGCATGTGTTAAATATAGGAGCTTTTTACAGTATGAGTGTATGTGTTTGTGAGTCTTTTGAGTGTATTTGTATATTGTATTGAATGAAAATTTTGAATAAAAATATAATTATGAAAAAAAAAAAAAAAAAAACCATTTTCTTCCCTCCCACGCCTACGTGCATCTTTCAGTCTCCTACACATCCTTGAATGTCCAGGTCGGTATTACTTGCGGTTTTCACAGGTATTTGTCCCTTCTTCCGAAACCGAATGAATGTTGGCCTTTTCTGTGTTCTTCTGCCTTCTCCCCTCTCCCTCTCCAAGGGTATGCAAGCTGCCTGAGCATCTGATGATCTCTCCGTGTGTATCGCCCTTGAGCCAGTGACACTTCACAAGAAGAGGGGATGTGCTCTATGCTAGGTGATCCATATCTCTGCCCAGAACAGTTTCCTCTCTTTTGTTCCCCACCGAGTCCATTTCCATTGCTTCCCTTCACTCCCACGGCCACTTATTCTTTTTGCCTAATCTCAGTTTTGATTTTCTTTCTTCTCGCTGCAGCATTAGCATTTTTCCATCTGGTTGTCCGACCTCTTCCCAACCTGCTGTGGAGTTAACATTGTTGATTTTCCCCAAATATATGAAGATGACTCAAACACCGTTTTATCATTTTCTATATACGTCAGTATTTTCTATAGCTTAATGTGTGTACAACGTTGTCATAAATTTCACTATCATCAATTCGCATTAGTATGTATTTCGTATAAACAAATTTTCCGATCCATGATGATTCTTTCAGTTTATATTCTGTAGATCCTCAAAACCTTTCACAGAGATAAAAAAAATGTGATTATTTTACCGACACAGATATACTGTGTGTGTTGTCGTATGATATCGAGAAAGGCGAGCGGTTCTGTGTAATTCTTCTCGGCTATTTTGTTGTCGTTTGACGTTGAATAAATTCTGTTGACAGTGCCTTTGGTTTCGTTCTGGATTTCCGGTACTAAGTCTGGTGGAGTATGGACGATGGATGATGGCACACCCCTCAGTACAGACTCAGATCTATGGAACCCCCTGCCGGCCGTTCCTCTCCTCAGTAACTGCATGTGCTATTTCGGAAACCTTTTCTGGCCATGTCTTTGTGTCGGCATTAGCGGATATATTTGTGAGGAAGTTTAGGATAATAACAATTGAACGTTTTTTATATTAGAGAATGTATTGATAAGGCACTTTTATTTTTTAATTAATATAAAGATTGGTCAAGTTAAATATGACATTAGAGGATAAATGTACATGGAGTACATGACTATACAGCAGTTAGCTTACTGTGGCACGTGTATTAGAGGTCAATATAGAGGATGCATTTGTGAGAAAGATAAAAGAAATATACATCTCAATAGCTATAAATATCTGAGGGCAGTTCATTGTATTAGCTAATATACATGTGAAAAAGTTCAATGTAATAAAGCTTGGCTACTTTAATCAAAGTTAATTGAAAAGATTAACATTCATTTAGATGTAATATCTTCAGTCTCAGTAATAACATCACTACGTACAAGTTACTGTTTAATCAGAATTCAACTTTCTTTTATGAATATTTCCCGTGCAAAAGAGAAATTTTTGACCTTTTAATTCTTGTGGCATTATTTGAGAATTTCAAATATTTTCGGAGCTAAATCGACCCGCGTGCTAGATTATTTAATTTCTATAGGGTAATTTAAAAGGGATATTTCGTGATATGGTTCTATCTCATCGATGCAAAATGTCAATGACACCAAACACATCCAATCTGGTATCGTTATATTGCCGGCGATAAAACTAGTTGTCTGATCCAAGGAGGGTATGGCACTTCAGAAAATACCCTTTTTTACAAAGGACTAGGATGAATAGCGATTGTGGACCATATCATTAACTCTTATGTCGTTTTTAAACTGGTTTGAAGAAAGGTAAAGATCTTAAAGACCTTTAGTCATCATTAAGATGGGGAAACCGATACAAATTGTTAGTACTAACTTCAGGACAGATTTTCTTCTGAACATCATTGACCCTATCTCATTTTAACTTCGAGTTGTGCGTTCGAACCTGCTAGAAAAACAGAGTTCTGTATACTGACGGTGACACACCAGTCATAAGGTGTTAGTTTTAAATCTGATCAGCAAAGCGGGAATTGGACGAATACTTGGGCGTTGCCAGTACATAAAAAAATGTCTTTATCAGTATCCTTTAGCGAGATCACGCTATAATATTGGCTTGGATTCTGTTTAACACATACTCTCACAACACGCAACTAATCCCAAACAGAGAGGGCCGTTCATTGAAGCTTTTAAAAAGGCAAATTAAGTTAAGATTTATCCTTTCTTTTCTTCCAAACGTCTCTCTTTTCATAGCATTTGACTTGCAGTAGTGTTCGCCCTGGTGAAGAAGACTAAGTTCTAGCTCCTGGCCGATAAACACCACCAAAGGTGAATTTTAGTCAATAAAAGTGTCAGTTTCTGCTCCTGCTTAACGTTCAGCATAAAGGAAATAGGGCGGTTGGCTTATCAGTTGCCAGTATAATGTGTGACCGAGTGGAATGAACTGTTCATTGTTTTTGGCGTCAGGCGTCATTCATACTACATGCTGCACTAAAAAAAGTGTAATACTCTCACTATTACAAGGGGACACAACAAGAAAGTAATGCAGCCTCCCAAAACATACAACCACAACGCATTGCCTACAGGGGAGACTTCCTTAAATAATCCTAGCTGTTAATGACAAAGACCTATTAAACCTAAACCAAAAACAAAATCAAATCTTTGATAGCATAGAAAGAAGCATAGAATCACCTTCATATATCAGAAAGCATAACAAACCAACTAATTGGTTTGAGAGATACAGCTCATGTTTTTTTTATCATTGTCTTGATAATGATAAATCTCAGTCAGTATTTGAATGGGAAAAGTATAAAATCCCACATCTGATATTTATTACGCGCAAAAGTTGTGGCATTTTCCACATGTGATCGCCAAATCCTTCGACAAATTCCTTATGATGTACTCGTCACTCTGGTGAAAATCGCCTGTATGGGTCATCTAGGCCTGTATGTTTAAGAGTTTCAGAATAAATCAATATATTTCTTACCTTGGAAATGAAAATACCCCTCGTCAAAATGACATTATGAATCAATCTCTATCATTATTGAGGAAGTTCGTGTTTAAATCGACATTGAAGAATGAATTTTTTGATATCCTCATCTTCATTCCAGTAATTCTCGTCCACCTCGGATTTCAAGAGTTAACCCGATAATAATCTGAGTTAGCTTTTGCTAGACAATTTGATGTCCCATTGCCTGTCACTTTAATCTTGAATTCGTCCAGAAAAATCTCTTCAGTGTTTACAGCATCTCCTATAGTTAGATAATCTGAAGGAAAGTTCCAATACACTTGATCTCAGTAGTCTGGAGAAAGCTGCTTTTCACCGAGGTCACAGTCACTTGACTTTGTTAATGTGGAGGGAATTTGGTGTCATTCCGTTTCTTTGTGTTTGGTTTTTCCTCTCACTATGACTTTGACATAAGCAACCTGTTGTCTTGACCTTGGTAATATTGGTAACGCCTTGCAATCGTGAACTTGATAGTGGAAATTCCTGTACAATAGAGCCTGATATAGAGGGGAAACTTCTTCTTCACCTTGGATAATACACATGATTTTTAACACTTCGGTAATATTGGCATTGTGGAGTGAACTCCTGGTCTCTGAGACATTGACATTTGAATGAACAAAAAGGCTGTTACGTTGCCTTGATAGTATGAAAAAATTCTAGATATAACCTTGATCTTCGGGGTTTGGAAGTAATTTTCTATCCACATTGATGGCACTATTCTGGTAGCCAAGGATATGCATACATGTAACTTCTTTGTGTTTTCTAGTTGATATACTTAACCAATCATATGTAGAAGACAATTTAACAACAGTGCTTGTTCTTCATCATTTTACTGATAAAAATTTGTGTAAGAACCATTAGACAAAGGTCCAGAACCGCTACTAGATGTTGGAAGTAATGAACTGTTTATTTCATTGCCATTTGTTAAATGGTTGAGTGACTTTTGTCTTTTACTCTTGTATGGTACCACGGTCAGTTTACTTTGGACACCAATGGAATTGATCTCTTCTTTCCTTTGTACAATACTGGAATTTATCTCTTCTTTCCTTTGTATTCCACTCCAATTCGTCTCCTGTGGTGTTTCCGTCCTTGATTTTTTATCAAGAAAGTGTGAATCTTTAGTTTCTCTTTCGAAATATTTCCTGCAGCAGAAGCAAACATACAGGTATAAAACAGTAGAATCAAGATAAAAAAGTTATATTAATTTCTATATTGTATAAATATTGAGTCTTACAAGAAATTCTTAAGTTATCAAAAAGATGTAATTTACAAACCATGAACTATTTGATCAGTGACAAAAGTCATGGCCATTCACTGGAGGAAATTTGGTAACCCAGTACTGAATTATATTATAATGAGAATAAGTTTCTGAGAAAAAAGAAGTCATTTTATGCCCTCCGACTTTTGTCAAGCATTCAAATTACGATATAAGTGCCCTCTTCAGGCCAATAAATGCTAAAAGTTTTCACCTATGTAGATTAAAAGCTACAAAACTAACTTGGAATTGAGGCGGCGTCCAGAATTCCAAACTTGTCCAAAGGAAGGTAGCCAACTTTCAGATTTGGCAGAACTCTTGTCAAAATTAGCACCCACTCGACATGCAGGAAGCTTTTTCTTTTGCTCACTGGCAACTGAAAGATACATTTTACTATGAAAGTATAGGACAGTCTGGTGATCATCATACATGTCAGTAGAGGAGTGGCGAGTCCCAGTGTTAGTCCCACAGGGACATAAATCCATTGACAAAAGATGCTCTTCCATAAAGAACATCCTGAGGCCTGACAGATGCCAATAAGTGCTCATTTCTTCATTTGAACATTTTAAATAACTAGTATTTATTCGTTGTATTTATATGTCTCAAATTAACACAAATCCAAAATAATAGGAAAAGAATGATTTATCGAATTTACCCTTTTGTCCTGCATGCAAGGCAATACAGTCCCCTACTTCAAGGATTCCATATATTCCATTCAGACTATAGACTGACACGGACATTTTTTCGGGGATGCCCCTGGTGGGTCCAATACAACGTTTCTGTTCCCCTTATGTTTTGGCCAAATATGTTACATTCCATATCTAGTTAACTTGTAAGATTTAAAATTCCCCTAGCCCCGCTCAAACGAGTCAAAATTTTACAATGGGGTGGTAATGGTAGTAAAGTAAATAAAGCTGAAGAAAAATACTAAAATTGCCTGCTCCTAAAAATCATAACTCTACAAGTGAATTTGAATTTCAAATTTTGGTTATATCTACAGCAAAACATGGTTATAACAAACTTCTATGGACCACCAAAATTACTTTGTTGTAAGCCTATTAGAGACATCTTATGTGAACCTTGACGGGAATGAAAATTACTATGTTATAACCATGTATTTGCTGTAGGCATGTTCATTATAGACGTGTTTTACTGTATATGGTCAGCTCACCATGTTGTTGGAATTCTTTCATTGTCGGTCCTATTTCACCGTCACCTCTGTCCTCCGAGACTCCCTGTAACCAGGGCGGTATACCTCCAGTGTGAACATTGCCTTCCTCTTCTATAAAATCCTGTTCAATAATTAGGGACATTCTCTTTAAAATCTGACCAAATTACACAATTATATTCTTAATACAAAGATTATAAAAGACACTTAACTACAATGTATAGAAGATTGAGGGTCATAACAAAAGTATGGTCGAATGAAGAAACATTCATTTAAGACAGAACGTCGCTGATATTCACAGTCACTAAGGCAATTTTGACTGTACTTTAGTCCCCAAATACAAATCTTTTCAACCAATTATAAAGTACATGTTTATGTTTACAAAGTAATTAGCTCCCAATTATAAAAGTCATATCTCCTTTTAAAGATTAAGAAATTTCCCCAATCTAAACACTTACATATGCTGATGAAGACTAAAATAGTGAAATTACACACAAATCAGACAATTAACTGGGTATGCAGATTGTGTAAGTAATTGGTTATAAGATGTAGATCTGCGTTTAAAAACAATGACATTCAACTTTGGAATTCTTTAAAACTTTTGCATTAATATTATATAATTTTATTTCATATGTTACACTCATTTTTATTGGTTAGACCTTTGAGGTTATTTTTCCATAAACCGAAAGATTTGTACATAAAGTATTATGACGTCATATATACAAAACAGATTCTCGGGGAATTTTAAAAGCGGCACAGTCATTGGCCAAACTGAATTATTGGATAAGATTTGTTTTATTACAAAGGTAAGTAAAATCACGTAAATGTATGCCTAATTAATACCGGAGTGAGTTATCTGAATTAAATTATAAGCATTATTCTCATTATCTTTTGGGGTTATGAAGTCATAGACACAAAAAACGGACGGACATTCTTTTTCATAGACGCTATGAAGAATGTCCTTCCGTTTTTTGTCTATGACTTCATAACCCCAAAAGATATTGAGAATAATGCTTAAATAATCAATAGAGTGTTGTTACAATGATAGAAGATGATGCGACTATACCTGTGATCCAATAAAGGTGAGACCGTCACCATGGGCAGAAAAGGTGGACACTCCATCCACCGACTGACGGTCGTCATGGTACACAGGGGTATGACCTGGAGCCTGCTGTTGCTGTGGGTCAGTCTTGATGTATTCAGGAAAAGACATGTTTGTGTATGACGATAATAAAGAGAAGTGAAGATGGTATACTTAATGATACATCTTCCTTCCTCATCAATGAAAGATACAAAATCTCTTATCATTGAGGTTCTGAAATAACTGCTTTCACATCTTTTTATTTTAAATGTAAAGAGATGTTAAAACAGTAAATTAAATATCCAGATATCATTAATTTTCTATTCAAAATGCTTCAAACTAACGATGTTCCACTCTCCAATGTACATAAGCTATGGCAAATAAATAAAGTATGAATAGAGGATGGGAATGTTACCATGTAAGTTAACTAACTGTGCTAAAAAATATTATTGGACCCTTTGTGGCCCCATAAATACATGCCCCAAAACCTCTGGGCATATGCTGTCTGAAAAAATACGAATCAAGTATTGTTTAAAGATACTGACCTCTGACAAATGGTATTTTTCTCTATCAAAAACAGTTGCAGTAGAATTGGAATTTTTCTTCAGTTATAAAAGTTACTTACTTAAAAACAAACATTTCCATTTTTGCTTCAATGGGTATCACTTACATGCTTCTGTGGGTGATGGAGCAAACAGAGCATAAACAATACTCGTCATTTTAACAATAATTGGTGTTTAATAGTGTATCTATGTGTCTAATTAACAAAAACAATAATTTAAAATAATTTGTTTTGTTTTTGGAGCATGCACAATCAATACTTCATTCCATATAGGACAATAGTGGCACAGAATTTTTTTCGGGATACAATAAATTATTTTTAATTTTTTTATCTTGAAGTTGAAATTAGAAGCTCAAACTTTTCAATGGTAGAAATGGTGTAAAGTAAGTAACTTTTGTTACTGAAGAAAAATACTAAATCGTCTGCTTCTGTTTTTGATAGTGAAAAACACCATTAATCGTCAGCGGTGGGATTTCTTTAAACATTATCAAATTAAACGACAATATTTCATTTCCAAAATTCATTTGATTGGATACACTTGTCATGTGACCAAAATCATTGCAGCATCACACACCTTCCAGGCATCTGATTGGTTGATAAGCTGTCTCTTTTTGTCCTGTATTCTCAACTTTTTAGCAATCTGAAAGAAGATGAATCTACATTATACACCTTTATCTGTATTCATCAATAATAGCTCAGGAAGTAAAGCAAAATCCATCCGAGGGATGAAAAATACCATGCTTGTCAAGCATTATATTCTTATATGCTGTATCATGAGAACTTTTAATAAATCTGCTACTGTAAACAAACTTAATTTCACAACAAATTAATTTCTTGCTTTTCATGCCAAACGACATTTTCACGGCAATCTTTTATGCGGCAATTTATTTGCAGGAATTTAGATTGCCCATGAAATATGCAAAAATAAATCGCACCCAGAAAAAAAGTTCAGTTTCCAGTATTTTAATACCAACAAAATGTTATTAGAACTAATGTAAATGCTAGACTGACTATTGAATCACATATATTTCACACCTGGAAAAATGTATTATAATTAAACACTCATTATGCTTGGATCCTGATTAGTACATAGAGCACATTGTACTCAACTTAGGAATATACATTTATTAGTGACATTAACATTGCATTGGCTGACAATTGCAGGGATATGCCCTCATTGAACCAATTATAATTCAATGTAGATATTGATTAGAACATTTATAAACCAATGATTACTTACCATTTTAATTTGGTGTTGATCTCTCTCCTCAAACCTCCTTACTGCATGTACTCCTCGCATCTGGAAACTACACAATAGTTAATACCTCTATTTAAATTCTGTTACAACTTGTTCTAAAGTAAAGTGTAAAATACAATTTGTCATGGATTTAAACAAGACGTTTCTAATGTACATATTTCTAAATAATTTTCCCAACAACTTTAGAACAGTGAGGAATGCATATGGGGTATGTCATCTGTAGAAATTTTGTTGTAATTTCCAGAATGGAAGTTTATAATTTTACCATCATAATGTCTCCCTGCAATTGTATATAACTGTTCTGTGACATCTGATATAGACCAATTTTTATGTATTAATTTCAAATACATTAAATTCTGTGTATAATATGGAAAATTGAACAGTGTAAAATAATATTTTACTTTGAAGAAGTATTTTTTTTTTAAATATTTAAGCAGTGTAAGGCATTGCCAGGTTTTAGTGTCCAGGTAAACAAGGATAGAAAACCACCTACATCCTGTTCTAAAACATGTGTATAATGGATACACTTACAGCGAATTCATGGTTATAACAACTACAGTAAAATATGTGTATAATGGATACACTTACAGCGAATTCATGGTTATAACAACTACAGTAAAACATGTGTATAATGGATACACTTACAGCGAATTCATGGTTATAACAACTACAGTAAAATATGTTTATAATGGATACACTTACAGCAAATTCATGATTATAGCAAAGTAATTTTCTACACCCTGTCAAGGTTTCTATGATACGTTGATAATCTGCTTATATTAATTAAAGCAATTTAGTTGGTCCTCGGAGGTTCGTTATAACTCTTTTACTGTATATTAGAGTAGAACAAGGCAACTTGTACGGACTCAGTACTTACAAATGTATATGTTTTTCTTCTTCAAAGTATTAAGAGTGAAAATCCTGTTGAACCTTTTTGTGATTTTGTTTGTCATGAATTGAATCTAGAAATCAGAACTTCAGACCTACTGACTTATATACTATGTGTATATATATTACCACATGTTCAAATGGTATCCTCTATCTTCACTTTTAGAGCAATGAGTGTTCTCGTCAACCCAATGGAAATAACTCATTTCTTACAACAAGTCTAATTTCTGAGAACAAGAGCAAGAGAACTTACTCTTTTAATTTGTCTGCCTGCAAACTGAATTCATCTCTCCCGCAGACAGATTCATCTACCCTGTGGGCACGAAAAAAATCAGCAGTCTTCTTGGTGTGTTGTTCACTGAATTTTAAAAAAGGAAGGAAAATATGAAAAACAAACAACAAACATATTTGATTCTGCAATAATCAGAGTTTACAATTAGTAAACTTTAACTAGTTTTTTTTCCTGATTATGTAATGGTGATTGTAACACATGGATACATGATTTTCAGCAGAACCAGGCAATATCTGTGAATAATGAGTAGCAACAAAATAGATCATACCTTGCTATATGCTCCAGCATTTTAGCATATTTAAGAACACACACATCAAGGATCTCATGTCTAGCTATCTCTTCAGCACAAAAGTAGCACCAAAAGTTCTGGTTCATATCTGTTCTTCCTAAGGGTACAACCTCAGGAGCAGACATGGTGGCTGTCGCCTCAGTCATCTGAAATTTTGAAAAATTTGTGACATCATAATATACAGTCAGCATTTACATAATCAGGGGCAGAATTTAATTTTTCAAGCCAGTATCGATTTTCTACAAGTTGGTAAAATTTCACCTCGCCAAATCAGAAATTTGCTTGCCGTTTTGAGAGTAAAATTAAATACAACCATGTTCATTGACATTTATTATACTTATTTATTGTATATAACAATAAATGTTGAACATCTTCAGTGTCACTGTAGTGACAACTTTGCTAGCCAAGGGTATCAGTTTGATTCTCTCTCTACTACAGAGAAAATCAGCTTAATACTTCGATTTTCAGCTCGGACTAATACCCTTGGCTAGCGAAGTTGCTGTAGTGTAGTCTAACAGCAATTCATTTTTAGAATGAAAATGGCACTTAGTGCAAATGAAAACTAGTTACATATGATTATATAAAGTATCACTTGCTTCTGTCTAAATCTTAATCTGACATAGCAAATGTGGTCAGCAGGACTAATAGTCTTATAAGTAGACTAAATGACATGAAATAAGTCTCGGTCCATATGGTACAGTGTTTGGACGTCTGATTCTCTGATTGGCTATGTATTGAGAATAACAAATGGTGCATCTGCTCGCCAACAATTGCAAGTACAATATTTTTCAACTCACCATTTCAAATAACTTGCATTTGGACAGTTCGCGAGTGTTCATTTCGAAAACTGACATATGCACATTGCATACAGGTGAGGCCATCCTTAAATGACCCCAGCAAGCTGTTTATGAACAAATTACTTAAACGCAAAATATACTGTATAACCTAAAAACATTTCATTCAAAAAATAAAATTTTGGGCTGAGGGGATATAACAGCTATATGACATAAATAAAATAACCACTATAACAACTATATAGTATTATTTAGTAGAATTATCTCCCCTTAAGACAAAGGGCCATTCGCCCCGACCCAATACAATGAGTTGAGAATTAGCTATAGGTCTACATATGTACATATATTCCGTCTTTGCATATTACAGAGTTAGCTCCCTTGCAAGTAGGTATCGATTGTTACTTCATTATTTTGTGAGCGCAATCCACGTCGTTTTCTCCTAAACGTATGACGTTACGCTCGCAAACACAAGACGTCACAATCAATACCTACGTAGCCGCAAGTGCAGACAACTCTGTAATATGCAAATTCAGAATATAAATATATATATCAATTGATTGTCAATAAAATCACATGCTTCAGTCAGAGAATTTGCATTTTGTATTTTTTGTCAATATACTGGTAAACAGGTTGGGCACAAACCTGTATATGGGTAACAGTTACCCATTTGAATAATATTTAGTTACTCAAATGTGGAATTCTGGGAAAGGAAAACACATAATGTTGTTTTAAAAATTGTCATCAAAAAAGGGTGTTACAATTTTTTATCTAAGACTTTTATGTTTCTGTATGAATTGTCAGATTCTGTTGTCTCGATTTGTGAAAGATGACAATTTATAGGTGTTCTCCATTGACTATAATTCAGTGCAAATGTCATGGTTGGATGAGTTTTCACCGGTGTTCTGTTTTTTAGTACCATAGTAAGAGCCTTACTCGATCTGCCCTTTTCTACTTCCAGAATATAACTTCCGTTCCCTCAGCTACTTCTGGAAGCTCTTCCTCCTATAGGCTGGAAGATCTTCTGAGAAAATTTCACTTAGAAGAGCGCAAATCGAATTGAGCTATGCAATGGATGTGATTTAATTTGTGACAAAAATTGGGACAATGAAGTTTGTCCATTTTTTATCAATAGCCTAATGTGAATTAACTGTTAAGTTATGTGAGTAATAGTGCAATGTCAAAATTATTACGCCCTTTTTTTATAAAAATGATTAAAAACAACTAGGCCTACTGTCACAGAATTCTTCATTCAGGTAATTTATCGATTACTCAAACTGGTAACTGTTGCTCAAATAGGTACTGTCACCCATATTATACAGAGTTGTGCCCAACCTGATGAAGAATGCCCGCAGATGTCAGTCATGTCAATGAATGTTATATATTTACTGTATGATTTTTTTCAAAGTATTCTACCTTTTTCCGAGTTTTATCTAAAATGTTCTGAATTATTGTCCGATGTTTAGTTGAATACAAATGTTTCTTTCCCTTGTTGTGGTTAAAACGACAAAATGAACAATATTCAAACTGCTTGTAAGATGTTTTTTCTCTTTTTCTGTCCATCTTCTTCTCTTCTTCTCCACAAAAATGAGTTTCGATCGGGATTAATCAAACGCTTGACTGTGCCTGTGGAGTTTAATTTTGTACGACGTTCCCTATCTTGGTGCAGTTGAACGTCGTTGAACACACGAAGCAATATGATTATGCACTTAATATATGGTACTTATCATTTCTGTGATATTCCTTAAATAGTCAAATTGTGTTGTGAAATGAAATAACCTATTTAGACACAAAATGAAAAGAATAATTAAAGGGAAAATATGTTGAAATCCGGGTATTTGGAACGGAAGCTAAACTAGATTCAAGCGTTTGATTGATCGAGATTTGCAAATGGAGGATATATTCTGTGAATATCAACATCAGCGAGCTCAAAGTGTTTATTTTAAGTAAAGAATGTATGGATAGAGTGAAAATCCCATGTCGTATGTCACTGGTAAGTCTTATATTTTCTTTTTCCATAGCAATGATCTGATGATGATAATGATCCCATCAATAAAACTTCCTGTATATCTTGAAGATAATCTAGTTCTAGTTCTACCGTGTTCTTGCCTACTTCAACAGAATGAAGACTGCAAGTTGGGTGTTTCAAGGCTTGTGTGTGAAAGATAAATTATATTTGTATTTTGATAGTCCAGTCTTGAAAGAGTAGAGGGTGGCACTTGTTGCTAATTCGGGAGGGAGAGAATTCCAGTTGGATATGGTGCGTGGAAATTACAGGAGAGAGTTTGGAAAGAGAGTGGATGAGAGTATCTGGACAGTCGATTGAGTGGTTTTAGGCCTGATATAGTCTACAACGTACTAAAACAATAACTAAATCTTTCCTGTAAAAGTATACAGAAGGCCAGAATGATAAATTTGTCATCTGTAATTAATCCATAATGCATAATTATGAAAACAGGCATTACAATTATTTACATATCCTATATACAGATACATACTTGTATATTTTTCCTTTTTCAGATCAGTTAGCTAATAAAGTCGCTGTCATTTATAGATTTTCAATCCTACAATATTGAGGCTGCTATAAACTCTAAAAGTCAGAAATGCCGGCATTAATAGAACGTCCCAAAATGACAAAAGCCATGTACCAAGCACTGAAGCGACACATCATCAAGGAAAGGGAGAAAAAGAAACAAGGTTTATAATGTTGCTTGTGTATAATCTAGAAACTCTCCTCTTTGACATTCATTTGGTCATGACCCTATTAATCTGTAAAATGATTTAATGTATCCATGGTGTTTACTGTTTATAATGATTAATGACATATGAACGATCATGCATTAACTAAATTTTCATTCTTGCAATATAATGTATCACACATCTATTACTGTTTCTGTTGAATGACAGTAACTTCAAAGTCATTCGAATTAGATTTAAGTACAGAATGTAAACAGAGACGGATCTTGAATTCTTCAATGCACAAATAACCATTATGCAATTTGATTGCTTTTGCAGAGCTTGAGCAAGATGCCCAAATTGAAAGACAGAAGAAGGAGCAAGAACAGAGAAGAAAAAAAGAACAGGAAGATAGTTTGACATTAGAGCAGACAAAAGAACAGGTGATCACTAGTAGAAGTCATATTTGTCATAAAGACCTGATTATCCACAGTGTTGGGTGATAACTTTATTTGTTTCTAACTAGACTCCTAGTTCTGGTGTATGATTTACATTATAAAAGCTATCACTAGGGGTTCTTAATTTTGTCCTTGTGTACCCAATTTTAATACCCCACCTGTGTGTGGGGAACCAACATATACATATTCATATATGAATTTTTTAACTTCATGAGTTATGATACATTTAACGTTGTGTGGGGCTATCTGTACATCGAGGGAAATTCATTAAAATCATACTGTAAAGTATTCTTCCATATTATAAACAATAGAAAAAATACACCATCTGATTTTTAGATCCAAACCATGAATAAGAAGTTGGACTCTCTGAAGCAAGAAAAACACGAACTGTTTTCTCAGTTGAAGAAAGTTCTACATCAGGAGGATGAGACCAGGAAACGTGCTCAGCTAAAGGAACAGAGGTCTGTGATAATACCTTGGTTTGCTACTGAATGCTTTGGTAGTTTAATACTGTTAAATAGTTAGTTACTAGTTTTTTGTTGGTTACTTAGTTCTTTGGTTAGTTACTTTTAGTTCTTTGGTTAGTTACTTAGTGTTTTGGTTAGTTACATAGTGTTTTGGTTAGTTACTTAGTGTTTTGGTTAGTTACTAAGTGTTTTGGTTAGCTACATAGTGTTTTGGTTACTATCTAAGTGTTTTGGTTAGTTACATAGTGTTTTGGTTAGTTACATAGTGTTTTGGTTAGTTAATTATTGTTCTTCAGTTAGTTACTAAGTGTTTTGGTTAGTTATTTATAGTTCTTTGGTAAGTTACTTATAGTTCTGTGATTAGTTACTCAGTTCTTTGGTAAGTACCAAAGTGTTTTGATTAGTTACATAGTGTTTTGGTTGGTTACTTATTGTTTTGGTTATTTAGTTAGTCACAAAGTGTATTGGCTAGTTACATAGTGTTTTGGCTAGTTACATAGTGTTTTAGTTAGTCACATAGTGTATTGGCTAGTCACATAGTGTTTTGGCTAGTTACATAGTGTTTTAGTTAGTCACATAGTGTATTGGCTAGTCACATAGTGTTTTGGCTAGTTACATTGTCTTTTGATTAATTATGTAGAGTTTTGGCTAGTTACTTAGTTTTGATTAATTATGTAGTGTTTTGGTTAGTTACTAAGTGTTTTGGTAAGTTACATAGTGTTTTGGTTAGTTACTTATAGTTCTTTGGTTAGTTACTAAGTGTTTTGGTTAGTTACATAGTGTTTTGGTTACTATCTAAGTGTTATGGTTAGTTACTAAGTGTTTTGGTTAGTTAATTATTGTTCTTCAGTTAGTTACTAAGTGTTTTGGTTAGTTATTTATAGTTCTTTGATAAGTTACTTATAGTTCTGTGATTAGTTACTCAGTTCTTTGGTAAGTACCAAAGTGTTTTGATTAGTTACATAGTGTTTTGGTTGGTTACTTATTGTTTTGGTTATTTACTTAGTGTTTTAATTAGTCACATAGTGTATTGGCTAGTTACATAGTGTTTTGTTAGTCACATAGTGTATTGGCTAGTCACATAGTGTTTTGGCTAGTTACATTGTGTTTTGATTAATTATGTAGTGTTTTGGCTAGTTACTTAGTGTTTTGATTAATAATGTAGTGTTTTGGCTAGTTACTTTGTGTTTTGATTTATTATGTAGTGTTTTGGCTAGTTACTTAGTGTTTTGATCAATTACTCATTGCTTTGGTTACATAGTGTTTTGGTTAGTTACTCATTGTTTTGGTTAGTTACTTTTAGGTCTTTGGTTGGTTACATAGTGTTTTGGTTAGTAACTTAGTGTTTTTGGTTAGTTACATAGTTCTTTGGTTAGTTACTTATAGTTCTTTGGTTAGTTACATAGTGTTTTGGTTACTAACTAAGTGTTTTGGTTAGTTACATAGTGTTTTGGTTAGTTAACATAAGTGTTTTGGTAGTTACTAGTGTTTGGTTAGTTACATTGTGTTTTGATTAATTATGCAGTGTTTTGGCTAGTTACATTGTGTTTTGGCTAGTTACATAGTGTTTTGGCTAGTTACATTGTGTTTTGATTAATTATGTAGTGTTTTGGCTAGTTACATAGTGTTTTGGTTAGTTACATAGTGTTTTGGCTAGTTACATAGTGTTTTGGCTAGTTACATAGTGTTTTGGTTAGTCACATAGTGTTTTGGTTAGTCACATAGTGTTTTGGCTAGTTACATAGTGTTTTGGTTAGTCACATAGTGTTTTGGTTGTTACTAATTATAAGTGTTTTGATCAATTACTTATTGCTTTGGTGGTAACATAGTGTTTTGGTTAGTTACTCATTGTTTTGGTTAGTTACTTTTAGTTCTTTGGTTAGTTACATAGTGTTTTGGTTAGTAACTTAGTGTTTTGGTTAGTTACATAGTGTTTTTTGGTTAGTTACTTTGTTACATAGTGTTTTGGCTAGTTACATAGTGTTTTGGTTAGTTACATAGTGTTTTGGTTAGTTACATAGTGTTTTGGTTAGTCACATAGTGTTTTGGTTAGTTACTAATTATAGTGTTTTGATTAATTACTTAGTGTTTTGGTTAGTTACATAGTGTTTTTTGATCATTGTTTTTAGTTACTTTTAGTTCTTTGGTTAGTTACATAGTGTTTTGGTTAGTAACTTAGTGTTTTGGTTAGTTACATAGTGTTTTTTAGTTACTTTAGTTACATTTACATATGTTTTGGTTAGTTCGTCTGGTCTCGGTTGGCACTTATTGGTTACTTTCTTTGGTAGACAATAATAACTCAAACTCATAAATAAATTACAATTTAGTATTTTGGTTAGTTACTATAGTATGTTTTCTTAGTTACATAGTTCCAGCCGGAAGCTATTTTTGGCGAATGTTGGCGATTTCGGCGATTACATAGTGATAATTTTGTGTTAAAAACTTATTAAACTACATAGTGTTTTTAAATGTTCATTATTTAGTGTTTTGGTTATATATTACATAGTGTTTTTAGTTACAAAAACAAGTAGTGTTTTTACCTCTTTAGTCATAAGTTTGGTATTACTATAGTGTTTTGGCTTTTACATAGTGTTTTGGTTAGACGCTTATTAACATTTTTTTGTTACAATTTAAAAGTGTTTAGATTTTACATGCGATATGCTTACGCTTACTTAGTGTTTTGGTTAGTTACAAACTACGCTGTTTTGCTATTTATAAAAGGTATGTCATATTTATAGTGTTTTGGTTAGAATATAATATAAATGATCCTTATACTTATCCTACGAAGTTTTGGTTACGTTACATGAGTGTTTTGGCTAGTTACATAGTGTTTTGGTTAGTTACTAATAGTGTTTTTGGTTAGTTACATTTAGTGTTTTGAGATACGTTTACATTACTAATAGTTCTTTGGTTAGTTACATAGTGTTTTGGATACTAACTAAGTGTTTTGGCTAGTTACATTGTGTTTTGATTAATCATGTAGTGTTTTGGCTAGTTACTTAGTGTTTTGATCAATTACTTATTGCTTTGGTAACATAGTGTTTTGGTTAGTTACTCATTGTTTTGGTTAGTTACTTTTAGTTCTTTGGTTAGTTACATAGTGTTTTGGTTAGTAACTTAGTGTTTTGGTTAGTTACATAGTGTTTTAGTTAGTCACATAGTGTATTGGCTAGTCACATAGTGTTTTGGCTAGTTACATTGTGTTTTGATTAATTATGTAGTGTTTTGGCTAGTTACTAAGTGTTTTGATTAATTATGTAGTGTTTTGGCTAGTTACTTAGTGTTTTGATTAATAATGTAGTGTTTTGGTTAGTTACATAGTGTTTTGGTTAGTTACTAATAGTTCTTTGGTTAGTTACATAGTGTTTTGGTTACTAACTAAGTGTTTTGGCTAGTTACATTGTGTTTTGATTAATCATGTAGTGTTTTGGCTAGTTACTTAGTGTTTTGATCAATTACTTATTGCTTTGGTAACATAGTGTTTTGGTTGGTTACTTATTGTTTTGGTTATTTACTTAGTGTTTTATTTAGTCACATATTGTATTGGCTAGTTACATAGTGTTTTGGCTAGTTACATTGTGTTTTTGATTAATTATGTAGTGTTTTGGCTAGTTACTAAGTGTTTTGATTAATTATGTAGTGTTTTGGCTAGTTACTTTGTGTTTTGGTTAGTTACTCATTGTTTTGGTTAGTTACTTTTAGGTCTTTGGTTAGTTACATAGTGTTTTGGTTAGTAACTTAGTGTTTTGGTTAGTTACATAGTTCTTTGGTTAGTTACTTATAGTTCTTTGGTTAGTTACATAGTGTTTTGGTTACTAACTAAGTGTTTTGGTTAGTTACATAGTGTTTTGGTATCTAACTAAGTGTTTTGGTTAGTTACATTGTGTTTTGATTAATTATGCAGTGTTTTGGCTAGTTACTTATTGTTTTGGCTAGTTACATAGTGTTTTGGTTAGTTACATAGTGTTTTGGCTAGTTACATAGTGTTTTGGCTAGTTACATAGTGTTTTGGTTAGTCACATAGTGTTTTGGTTTAGTCACATAGTGTTTTGGCTAGTTACATAGTGTTTTGGTTAGTTACATAGTGTTTTGGCTAGTTACATAGTGTTTTGGTTAGTCACATAGTGTTTTGGCTTGTTACTAATTATAAGTGTTTTGATCAATTAATTATTGCTTTGGTAACATAGTGTTTTGGTTAGTTACTCATTGTTTTGGTTAGTTACTTTTAGTTCTTTGGTTAGTTACATAGTGTTTTGGTTAGTAACTTAGTGTTTTGGTTAGTTACATAGTGTTTTGGTTAGTTACTAATAGTTCTTTGGTTAGTTACATGGTGTTTTGGTTACTAACTAAGTGTTTTGGCTAGTTACATTGTGTTTTGATTAATCATGTAGTGTTTTGGCTAGTAACTTAGTGTTTTGATCAATTACTTATTGCTTTGGTAACATAGTGTTTTGGTTAGTTACTCATTGTTTTGGTTAGTTACTTTTAGTTCTTTGGTTAGTTACATAGTGTTTTGGTTAGTAACTTAGTGTTTTGGTTAGTTACATAGTGTTTTGGTTACTAACTAAGTGTTTTGGTTAGTTATTAAGTGTTTTGGTTAGTTACATAGTTTTTCGTTTAGTTACATAGTGTTTTGGTTACTAACTAAGTGTTCTGGTTAGTTACATAGTGTTTTGGTAACTAACAAAGTGTTTTGGTTAGTTACTAAGTGTTTTGGTTAGTTACATTGTGTTTTAATTATTATGCAGTGTTTTGGCTAGTTACTTATTGTTTTGGCTAGTTATATAGTGTTTTGGTTAGTTACATAGTGTTTTGGTTACTAACTAAGTGTTTTTGGTTAGTTACATTGTGTTTTAATTAATTATGCAGTGTTTTGGCTAGTTACTTATTGTTTTGGCTAGTTATATAGTGTTTTGGTTTAGTTACATAGTGTTTTGGTTACTAACTAAGTGTTTTGGTTAGTTACATTGTGTTTTGATTAATTATGTAGTGTTTTGGCTAGTTACTTATTGTTTTGGCTAGTTATATAGTGTTTTGGTTAGTTACATAGTGCTTTGGTTAGTCACATAAAGTTTTGGTTAGTTATTAAGTGTTTTGGTTAGTTACTTATAGTTCTTTGGTTAGTTACATAGTGTTTTGGTTACTAACTAAGTGTTTTGGTTAGTTACATAGTGTTTTGATTAATTATGTAGTGTTTTGGCTAGTTACTTATTGTTTTGGTAGTTATTCAGTGTTTTGATTAGTTTCTTAGTGTTTTGGTTAGTTACTTAGTGTTTTGGTTGATTTATTAGTGTTTTGGTTGATTTATTAGTGTTTTGGTTAGTTACATAGTGTTTTGGTGGTACTTACATATAGTGTTTTGGTTGATTTATTAGTGTTTTGGTAGTTACTTATTGCTGTGGTTAGTTACTTATTGTTTTGATTAGTAAGTGTTTTGGTTGTTACTAAGTGTTTTGTAAATGTATTGATGTTTTTATCCTGCTAACAGTTAATGAGTGTTTTGTTTCGGATTCGAAACTCAAGTGTTTTGATTTTGTTCCCATGTGTTCTGATAAGTTTATCCTATTTACAGTGACTTAATGTGTGGTGGTTGATTGCTGAGTGTTTTGGTTTTGTAACTGAGTACTGTGGTTTTGTAACTGAGTAACTTGGTTTTGTAACTGAGCGTTTTGGTTTTGAAACTGAGAGACTTGGTTTTGTAACTGAGTGTTTTGATTTTTGTAACTGAGAGACTTAGTTTTGTAACTGAGTGTTTTAGTTTTGTAACTGAGAGACTTGGTTTTGTAACTGAGTGCTTTGGTTTTGTAACTGAGTGTTTTGGTATTGTAACTGAGTGTTTTGGTTTTGTAACCGAGTAACTTGGTTTTGTAACTGAGTGACTTGGTTTTGTAACTGAGTGTTTTGGTTTTGTAAGTGAGTACTGTGGTTTTGTAACTGAGTGTTTTGGTTTTGTAACTGAGAGACTTGGTTTTGTAACTGAGTGTTTTGGTTTTGTAACTGATACTTGGTTTTGTAACTGAGTGTTTTGGTTTTGTAACTGAGAGACTTGGTTTTGTAACTGAGTGTTTTGTAACTGAGAGACTTGGTTTTGTAACTGAGTGTTTTGTAACTGAGAGACTTGGTTTTGTAACTGAGTGTTTTAGTTTTGTAACTGAGAGACTTGGTTTTGTAACTGAGTGTTTTGGTTTTGTAACTGAGTGTTTTAGTTTTGTAACTAAGAGACTTGGTTTTGTAACTGAGTGTTTTGTAACTGAGAGACTTGGTTTTGTAACTGAGTGTTTTGGTTTTGTAACTGAGTGTTTTGGTTTTGTAACTGAGAGATTTGGTTTTGTAACTGAGAGACTTGGTTTTGTAACTGAGTGTTTTAGTTTTGTAACTGAGATATTTGGTTTTGTAACTGAGTGTTTTGGTTTTGTAACTGAGAGATTTGGTTTTGTAACTGAGAGACTTGGTTTTGTAACTGAGTGTTTTAGTTTTGTAACTGAGAGATTTGGTTTGTGTAACTGAGTGTTTTGGTTTTGTAACTGAGAGACTTGGTTTTGTAACTGAGTGTTTTAGTTTTGTAACTGAGTGTTTTGGTTTTGTAACTGAGAGACTTGGTTTTGTAACTGAGTGTTTTAGTTTTGTAACTGAGAGACTTGGTTTTGTAACTGAGTGTTTTGGCCCTCTTACAGTGAGTTGATGAGTCTACAGCAGGCCTTTACTCACACCCTGCGAAAATCTACCCACCAATCATCCAATACTGATGCAGCATGGCCGTCCCCACTCTGTATAGACCAAACACAAAAACCTGCTCTGATTCATGTAAGTAGGAAGCAGATACTAAAACCATATCCTAATATTGCCTCTGCACAGTGCCTAGTTGAATTCTACAGAGCTAAGTGTATGTCTGTTTTTTTTCTGTGTAACAGCAATTTGGCTTCTTTTGACATTATTTATCTATAACTGTAGCAGAAACTTTCCTTAATGGGAAAGGGAACAGAGTTTATGTAAATCTATGACACTATGGGGCAGGAGGGAGAGAGCCCAAGGGGGATATAAGAGGTAATTCCATTACATTGCTACAAATGCATAGAACTCTGTAGGGGTTGAATTAAAATTTGGTTGAAACATTGGAGATGGGGAAACAGAATTTGGATACATCTTGGCTTTAACCTCTTGTTTAACCATTAGATATTTTTCTGCGATCTCTTTGCATTGTTTCCTGTTATCTTTTGTGGTGAATCATATGACAGCAAATGAACCTGAAGCGGCCTAGAAGTCCCTCTCCTCCTCCTTCTACAGTGTTCCAGCCTTACCCAGAACCAAAGATAATAGCCACAGCAGTGGCCAAACAACATCCTGGCTTCTCACACCCCACACAGACAGACTACAGTAAGTATGGCAGTCATACCAGTGAGGCCAAACAACATCCTGGCATCTCACACCCCACACAGACAGACTACAGTAAGCAAAACAGTCATCATACACCAGTGAGGCCAAACAACATCCTGGCTTCTCACACCCCACACAGACAGACTACAGTAAGTATGGCAGTCATACCAGTGAGGATGGCTTAGTTATACTGAATTACTGTAGGTCAAATGGGGTTTTTGTTGTGACATAATTTAATTGGTAGAAGATTGGTATTATCTGGACAGATGTCAAGGGGAACTTTTGTATCTTTCCACAAAAGACATTGTTTTAGCAACGAGATGTAAAATTTGTTGGAATGGAAAAAGACGGGTTGATCAAATTATAGAACCAATTCAAAAGAAAAAGACAAGTTATTTCATACAGTTATGCTTATAGTTTTTTTGCCATTCTTAGAAACAAATCTTATTTAATATGTAAAATACCAAATAAGGACATATTTTCTAATACCTACATTGTATTAATAAGCAATGATGAAGAAAAGATATTAAAGAAAAAAAAACTTAATATATGTATAAGGTGTGTGTATTGATTGCTGTTTTATATAACAGCAAAAGACCTTTCTCCCTCTCAGAAGCCCCAGACTTTCATCTGGGACCAAGTAGAGGTCCTTGTAGACATAATGTTCATATTTTTCTGTATCGTATTTCCTTCCATTTATTTCCAGAATCGAGCAGGCTGTTTCCACAAATGTCCACAAACTCAGGTACTCCTATGCCAATCTGCCAACTCTGCATAGCCACGCCTACCAAAGCAGAGGCCGACCGCAGCACAACCCCCAGCTATACAAGTACAGCGAAATCCCCGGATGGTAGAACGACAGTGGACTACCAGTAGTACAATACAGACATTCAATGCCTATACCAAACCCATTACGCTACCCATCAGCAACCAAAACAGATTAACCCAGAGGCCTATCCAGGCTACCCTGTACAGAAAGGGTACAACAACAGTCAGGTAAGTTAGCTGTTCCTTAGATCAATTCAATGCACAAAAAGTGTTGGTTTTATTGTACCAGGTATTTCATTCACTTGACTAGAAGTTGGTTGACATGGGCTTTTAAAAGTTACTAAAACTTGGGGCTGTGGTGGTCAAGTGGTTAAGATGACCCTAATGTATTACCACAAGCTCTCAGTATATTTCCTCTACTCTATGAAGAGGCCTTGAAGTAAAAGCCAATGGAAAATATTGTGTTTGACCAGACCAACTAAATGGTAGTTTGTTCAAGAGCTGAAATTATTTTATATCCCATGAATTTGAAGAGGAACAGCACCTTTCAACAGTCTCAAAATTGTTTACCTAAAGATGAAAATCTGGAATAGAAACCTACAACCACCTGGGCGCCTGCATGACCCATTAGAAGATGAAGGAATATAATCATTTCAACAGCTTTGAATTTGCTACTGATATGTAGATAACATCTGATTATTTTCTGTAGGTTTGTAGTTTACCGTTGCCCAGGGCCACGGGGCAGCCCATCCCTCTTACAAAAACAGTTAGAGCCCTATGCCAATCAGAGAAGCCGGCTTTAACGAGGAAATAGTACAAGATGCAGCAGAGTACACCTGACATACAATACCCTGGTGTAACAGTTATATCATGTCCCATATTCCTGGTTTAGTAGCACACACAAATGATGGTTAACAATGATAGCAGTTATCCATAAATGGTCATGGATTCTTAGAGCCACATAAATACTGTAATCAGTACTATGTTATTTATTTTATGGCTACTTGTGGAGCTCATTATTCATTCATCACAGTAAACATGCATATTACACCTTTGTATATATACTTGCCCCAATTTCTTTAAACAAATTTTTAAATATTCATAATGTCGGCACTCACTGTTACAAGAATAACAGCCTACTTACAGGGATTGGTCCATGGTGTCACATGACATATTGTTTCAAAATTTTTTGTCGTGTTAACATTTGATAAATTCTATATACATACATGCCTGTTTTATAGGGCTGCAGAAGCATTATTAGATACTCTTGTCAATATTATGTAAGTTATTGGCCTCCGATGGGTTTTGATCAGGTTATAGGAATGAAGGAATAACGCATATGCATTATTTGCATTAAATAAAGTTATGACCTCGTAAAGTTATGACCTCGTAAAAAAAAAAAGTTTTTTCTTGAATGACAAGTTAATCAGTAATGATGATGTAAAAGGATGTTACAAACTCAGTTAAAATGATAATTGTTGTAGTCACAGATAAGAGGCGTAGCACCCTTACCAAGTCAACAAGCAGCAGGACTTGTTCATCAACAAATTCAACTTCAACAACAACAGCAACAGCAACAACAGCAGCAGCAACAACAACAACAACAGTCTAGTAAGGTAAGTTTTAAGAAGCTTACATCAACAAGTAATGGAAGTCTAGCAAGGTAAAAAGGTTTTAGAAGCTCACATCAACAAATAATGGGATATATGAATAAGATTTCATTTCTGTTCTTCTACCCATTTGTAAACGATCATTGTTGCCTGTTGTCAGCCCCTTCCATGAAATTAGGGAAGAGTAGGAGGCATATGGTAATTGCAACTAATGTAATTTTATTGTCTTCTATACATTGTATACGTCAATAAGATGTTTTACAGCAATTAAGACATCGTGATTTTTAGCTCACCTGGCCCAAAGTTTGTATAAATTTTGGCTCTGACACCCTGGGGCAGGAAAGGCGGGGCCCAAAAGGGGAAATAGATGTAAATCCTTTAAATCGCTACTTGTCATAGGGATCTACATGGATTGTAACCAAATTTGGCCAGAAACATCATTGGGGGAAGGGCAAAAGAGTTTGTAATGTATTAAATTTGGCTCTGACCCTCGCCCTCGGGGCAGGAGGAGTGGGGTCAAATAGGGGAAATAGAGGTAAGTTCTTTAAATCGCTACTAGTCATATAGAGTTCTGCATGGATTGTAACCAAATTTGTCCAGAAACACCATATGGGGAAAGGGAACAGATTTTGTATAAATTTTGGCTCTGACCCCCGGGGGGCAGGAGGGATGGGGCCTGATAGGGGAAATATAGGTAAATATTTGAATTTCTTTAGAAAAGAAACAATGAACCTGTTTTCAGAACATAACTTGGCATTACAAACCAGGTGAGCAATACAGGCCCTCGGGTCTCTTGTTTGTTGTTTTGTGCTGTTTTATGGATTGGTAAGTAGCTCATATTTTGAATTGTCTTTATATTTATGTAAATATCTTTATTGATTTGTAGGGGAGTATAATGACAGGATATTCTGCGAGAGGTCAGGCACCTTCAACAACTACAGCATACAAACCCACCACTAACCCAGTAAGTACAAACCCACCACTAACCCACAACTAACCCAGTAAGTACAAACCCACCACTAACCCAGTAAGTACAAACCCACCACTAACCCAGTAAGTACAAACCCACCACTAACCCAGTAAGTACAAACCCACCACTAACCCAGTAAGTACAAACCCACCACTAACCCCACCACTAACCCAGTAAGTACAAACCCACCACTAACCCAGTAAGTACAAACCCACCATTAACCCAGTAAGTACAAACTCACCACTAACCCAGTAAGTACAAACACCACTAACCCAGTAAGTACAAACCCACCACTAACCCAGTAAGTACAAACCCACCACTAACCCAGTAAGTACAAACTCACCACTAACCCAGTAAGTACAAACCCACCACTAACCCAGTAAGTACAAACCCACCACTAACCCAGTAAGTACAAACCCACCACACAGTAAACAAACCCACCACTAACCCAGTAAGTACAAACCCACCACTAACCCAGTAAGTACAAACCACACCACTAACCCAGTAAACAAAACCACACTACCCATAGTACAAACCCACCATTAACCCAGTAAGTACAAAACTCACCACTAACCCAGTAAGTACAAACACCACTAACCCAGTAAGTACAAACCCACCACTAACCCAGTAAGTACAAACCCACCACTAACCCAGTAAGTACAAACCCACCACTAACCCAGTAAGTACAAACTCACCACTAACCCAGTAAGTACAAACCCACCACTAACCCAGTAAGTACAAACCCACCACTAACCCAGTAAGTACAAACCCACCACTAACCCAGTAAGTACAAACCCACCACTAACCCAGTAAGTACAAACCCACCACTAACCCAGTAAGTACAAACCAACCACTAACCCAGTAAGTACAAAACCACCACTTACCCAGTAAGTACAAACCCACCATTAACCCAGTAAGTACAAACTCACCACTAACCCAGTAAGTACAAACACCACTAACCCAGTAAGTACAAACCCACCACTAACCCAGTAAGTACAAACCCACCACTAACCCAGTAAGTACAAACCCACCACTAACCCAGTAAGTACAAACTCACCACTAACCCAGTAAGTACAAACCCACCACTAACCCAGTAAGTACAAACCCACCACTAACCAGTAAGTACAAACCCACCACTAACCCAGTAAGTACAAACCCACCACTAACCCAGTAAGTACAAACCACCACTAACCCAGTAAGTACAAACCCACCACTAACCCAGTAAGTACAAAACCACCACTAACCCAGTAAGTACAAACCCACCACTAACCCAGTAAGTACAAACCCACCACTAACCCAGTAAGTACAAACCCACCACTAACCCAGTAAGTACAAACCCACCACTAACCCAGTAAGTACAAACCCACCACTAACCCAGTAAGTACAAACCCACCACTAACCCAGTAAGTATACACAACCCACCACTAACCCAGTAAGTACAAACCCACCACTAACCCAGTAAGTACAAACCCACCACTAAACCCAGTAAGTACAAACCCACCACAAACCCACCACTAACCCAGTAAGTACAAACCCACCACTAACCCAGTAAGTACAAAACCCACCACTAACCCAGTAAGTACAAACCCACCACTAACCCAGTAAGTACAAACTCCCCACTAACCCAGAACCCACCACTAACCCAGTAAGTTACAAACCCACCACTAACCCAGTAAGTACAAACCCACCACTAACCCAGTAAGTACAAACCCACCACTAACCCAGTAAGTACAAACCCACCACTAACCCAGTAAGTACAAACCCACCACTAACCCAGTAAGTACAAACCCACCACTAACCCAGTAAGTTCAAACTCACCACTAACCCAGTAAGTACAAACCCAACTAACCCCACCACTAACCCAGTAAGTACAAACCCACCACTACCACTAACCCAGTAAGTACAAACCCACCACTAACCAGTAAGTACAAACCCACCACTAACCCAGTAAGTACAAACCCACCACTAAACCCAGTAAGTACAAACCCACCACTAAACCCAGTAAGTTCAAACTCACCACTAACCCAGTAAGTACAAACCCACCACTAACCCAGTAAGTACAAACCCATCACTAACCCAGTTAGTACAAACCCACCACTAACCCAGTAAGTACAAAACCACCACTAACCCAGTAAGTACAAAACCACCACTAACCCAGTAAGTACAAACCCACCACTAACCCAGTAAGTACAAACCCACCACTAACCCAGTAAGAACAAATTGACCACTACATATCATATATACTATTCATAAATACTATGCAATAGACTATTTAGTAAAAAAACAAACAGTTTTTACCTGTTTGTATGTCATCTGTATGTTTTCTGTGCTTCAATTTCCATAAAAAGTGAAAGTATTCTTTTTAAAAGTTATCATTTTTCAGCCAAATACTAAAAATACATGTGTAAGTATGACTGTACTTCGAATTCGATCTTCACGCTATTTTTTCAGGCTAACTTTCCAACACAAGGAGCACCAGGCCGACCATCGTTACCAGGACAACATCAAAACAGATATTACTGAACATACAGCAACTGAATAAACAGACATTGTAATTTCATACACAGCTACAAATATTGTACTGTGCAGATATTTTTATAAAGTGTCATTCTATCGATTAACAAGAAAAAAATACTTTGGAATTCTAATGATTCTTTTGGGGATTTGCAAGAAATATATTCTCTGGTGACTTCTGACAATTTTTTTGAAGGATTCTAGGAAGGAATTTCTGCTGTTTATGAAAGATTGTTGTACTATTTGTAATCGTCTGAAGGGTGTGAACCTGTCAGTTATATGTGAAGAAGTGTTTGATATTTATATATTGATCAGTAAAACTGTTTGTAACTTTGTAGTATATTGTTCATACACTAAATCAGTGATGTCATGTGTTGGACTGTAAGTAGATTTTGTTTGTTTAACATAGTGCTCAGATGGTCAATAGATATACATGTATAATGTATAACAGTGCTGTAATTCCATATAAAAAGTAACATGTAGCTATACATGTCTCTAGTGCTACAATAGACCCAGTACTATATTAAACCGTTAATGGTTTATGATCATGTGCAGATTGTGGGAGGTAAATTATGTTTCCTGAGAGTTTAATAGCTCTTCTGTTTCTTGAAGTTCTTTCATGTACGAGCTGGAAGATATTCAGAGAAAGAAGAGTGCAAATCGAGTTGACCTCAGACTATACTCACTGATGAAATTGCTTGTTACTTATTTATCCCTGGTTATAAAGTATACATTACTTTCAGTGTAATATCTATTGATCTGCCACGTGTTGTTTAGAAATCTGGACTACACAAAGTTGATCATCATTTATTCAATCATGAAACAAATATATAATGTTCTATAGTTTCACCCACTGATCTACAGGTATGTACTTGATGCACAAATTTATGAATACAGTATCCATAAGAGAACTTAAGGTAATGTAGCTTATGTGCCCATGGACAAATAAGTGATTTTTGTGGTGGGGGGGGGGGGGGGGGGGGGGTGGGGGAGGGGTGGGGGGGGGGGGGGGGGGGGGGGGGAGGGGGTTGGGGGGGGTTGGGGGAGAGGATGAATTTGTGTGTGGGTGGGGGGGATTGGATTGGATGGTTTTCTTTAGAATCTGATGTTGCTTTAATGTACAGATAATGTGAAAATTAAATATTTTCGTGATTTTGACACTGTAAGCATGATTAAACAGTATAATGACAATGGTCAATTCTGTAAAACATCTACCAGGGTGCTCTACCCAAGGACTCTAGGTAATAAAGGTACTAGTCATACATACTTACCATTTAATGTGAATATATCAGAGTCTTTAGATGAATAAATAATACAATGTAACACCATTTTATGCAATACTTCTGATTATTGCTATCATTTGCTAACTTGCTTACTAGTTATTCCACTAATATGTAAAAAAAAAGAAAGATTTTCATTGGATCATAAGTGTACAATACTCAAAATACTGAAACAAAAAATGATTAAACTCTAAAATACCTTCACATATTTTGATATCTGTATATTGTATCTTTGATTTATATATATTGTAAGAGAACAATTGGAAATTATTGTTGTTAGTCTGTGACTCCTCTCTGTTAACAGTAATTTGATACTTTATTTTTTTTTCTTATATTTTTGGAATTATTTCAAAAATGTGTTCTTACAAGTTATATGGTATACAGTAAAATCTCAATAAACATGATTTATAATATATATGTATCATATCTTGTTTTCTTTGTATCAATACTGTGGGAACATCAAAAGATTGATTGTGCATGTGTGGAGTAAACTTCTGGAGTTGTGGATAATGAATTCTGGACAGATAAGTACAATGTACTATTGCAGTTTTCGATTATACAGTTTGACTGGTTGGAAATAGTTGTTCATTTATGAATTAAGGATGGATTCGTGATTTTGTATTGTTTTAAGAGATTTAACAAAGCCCTCACAAGACTATCAAAAACTGCAGGTGCGTCAGGAGTTATGTCTGAAATAATGTCTTTTAACAAACAGTCAAACTGATTGCTCCAAATAAACGAAAAAGACCCTAGAATAAACTTTTTTAGCTGTGTAGGATACCATTAGCTCTACCCTTATGTTGCGGAGAGGGCTAAGGCAGTGTCGGACATTCTACCACAATCTCTGCTCGTACAGTTCAGAGAATGCTTGGGCAGTGTCGGACATTCTACACACTAGTTTTCTCCTATCAGCCTGGCTGTAACAGAGGTCTAAGATAGTGTCAGATATTCTACCACTAGCTCTCCCTTTCTGACTGGTTGTAGCAGAGGACTAAGGGCAGTGTCAGACATTCTACCACTAGCTCTCCTTTCTGACTGGTTGTAGCAGAGGACTAAGGCAGTGTCAGACATTCTATCACTAGTTCTCCTTTCAGGACTGGCTGTAACAGAGGACTAGGCAGTGTCAGACATTCTACCACTAGTTCTCCTTTCTGACTGGCTGTAACAGAGGACTAAGGCAGTGTCAGACATTCTACCACTAGTTCTCCTTTCTGACTGGCTGTAACAGAGAACTAAGACAGTGTCAGACATTCTACCACTAGTTCTCCTTTCTGACTGGCTGTAACAGAGGACTAAGGCAGTGTCAGACATTCTACCACTAGCTCTCCTTTCTGACTGGCTGTAACAGAGGACTAAGGCAGTGTCAGACATTCTACCACTAGTTCTCCTTTCTGACTGGCTGTAACAGAGGACTAAGGCAGTGTCAGACATTCTACCACTAGCTCTCCTTTCTGACTGTCTGTAACAGAGGACTAAGGCAGTGTCAGACATTCTACCACTAGCTCTCCTTTCTGACTGGCTGTAACAGAGGACTAAGGCAGTGTCAGACATTCTACCACTAGTTCTCCTTTCTGACTGGCTGTAACAGAGGACTAAGGCAGTGTCAGACATTCTACCACTAGTTCTCCTTTCTGACTGGCTGTAACAGAGGACTAAGGCAGTGTCAGACATTCTACCACTAGTTCTCCTTTCTGACTGGCTGTAACAGAGGACTAAGGCAGTGTCAGACATTCTACCACTAGTTCTCCTTTCTGACTGGCTGTAACAGAGGACTAAGGCAGTGTCAGACATTCTATCACTAGTTCTCCTTTCTGACTGGCTGTAACAGAGGACTAAGTTGTGTCAGACATTTTACCACTAGCTCTCCTTTCTGACTGGCTGTAACAGAGGACTAAGGCAGTGTCAGACATTCTACCACTAGTCTCTCCTTTCTGACTGGCTGTAAACAGAGGACTATGGCTGTGTCAGACATTTTACCCTAATTCTTTCTGACTGGCTGTAACAGAGGACTAAGGCAGTGTCAGACATTCTACCACTAGTTCTCCTTTCTGACTGGCTGTAACAGAGGACTAAGGCTGTGTCAGACATTTTACCACTAACTCCTTTCTGACTGGCTGTAACAGAGGACTAAGGCAGTGTCAGACATTCTATCACTAGTTCTCCTTTCTGACTGGCTGTAACAGAGGACTAAGGCTGTGTCAGGCATTTTACCACTAACTCTCCTTTCTCCAGCTACTGACTGTTCACATGGTAAACATTCTTTCTTCTGTATCCCCCAATTGCCAACCACACAAACTAGAATGTGTTCTGATGGCCAAAACTTGGATGAAAACAATGTTACAATTCTACCAAGCATGACAGATGAGCAGTAAATAATCAACAACCACAGGGTACAAAATATTTAACATTTTATTCTTCAAAATGTTTCATAAATCATTCACATTTCAGTCAAATCACAATACACACAAGTACCTAACGTATCTCTGGTTACAACATCCACACGACCACGCATCAAACCACTTATCAGTCAAAATGTTTGTTCTAAAATCTGATCGGCTTCAGATACCTTATGTCATGAAATTGTCTTTCCTATTTTTCAGTAGGTGATATCAAGGGGAACACACGAATATAAATGCACTCTGACTAACCTTTGAACTTGGAATACAGTTACCGTATTCGACCCAATAAATGCCCATGTCCCTATAAGTGCCCGTTCTCCATTTTTGAGGCCCCAATTTCAATTGCCAGCATAAATAAAGACCAAAACTGTATAGATTTGCAATAATTTCTTCTTATTAATAAACGCCCTGGGCACTGATTGGGTCGGATATGTTAAGTATTGTCTGGTATGTACATTATGCAATATGAAGTCCATGGCTTTTAAATTTACACCAAGTTCATATCACAAAGGGATATATGTACTTTATGCGAATTGATTAATTGTTTTCCTTACCTTAAATGTTGATTTTTAATTACTTTTATATCCATTAAATTTGTACACATAGCAGTGGGTGTACATTAACGAAACGAATATACGTACCCGGCCTACTATACCTTTCGGCTGGGTACGAATTGGTCCCTATGTGTCGTAATGGAGCAGCGCCTCCGAAAATCACTCGGGCACAATTTTCTATACTTGGTTTCAGATTAATTTACGCATATACAAGCATTTACATAATGTTGTTATCCTAAATAAACATAACTACCATTCATTATATCTACCGTACCGCTCACAAGACGTCAAATTCATAATTTGAAGACTTCCAGTATAAATTCTCTTCAGAAAGGCCTTCATATGTATATGTAAAAAAATAATGTCTTGCTGAGAATTTGATATTTTATACGGTTTAAATTTTATTGTCTAGTAGGTATACGATATGAATCAAATAAGATAAAATGCATACAAACGTTTTAATAATGGTTTGCATAACTATTACTTTGCTCCATTAGCAGTAATAGGCACCAATTGTAGCTCTAAAGACGACATCATTATCTGTCTAAAAGTCTTTTGAGCTACAATATTGCAGCTAGTGTACATTGGGTCTGTATATGTTCAATTAACAATTATTTTATTGCACTAATCAAAATATAAAAAGGTAATTTTGCTTCAATTGAAATTCTGATCTAATAAAGTCCACAGCTACTGTAACAAATCTATTACATATACAAATATACACTGTACTTGTCTAATAAGTGTCAAAATAACAGATTGAATACCTGTAAACAATACAAGTTTTACTGAATGTAATGACTGAGTTCCCTGTTGTCAAGATTGTCCATTTTTTTTACATTCTTACAAAATACTCTTGCATACACCTTTTCATCGTAATCTCACAAACTTTCCTTAATTAAATATCTGTCTTGCTTACAAACATCATAATCTCATACACGTTTGGTCATCATGTAATTCCTCTCAGATGAAAAATATGAAAACCATTAAGTAATCAAAAGTTTTAACCACTCACACACCTATTTATCTTAAATAAGAAATAAATTCAAGTAACTGACAAAAGAATTCACAAAAATATCAAAAACATCAAGCCTTAGATACAAAATTCACCATTAGAGCAGAACCTGACAGAAGCAGCATTAGTATATTTATAATCAGTGACTAGTCCTTCACTGACCTACAGGAATGTTTGGGGCACCATTAATGGACCAAAGATTATTGTATGGGAGAGAGGGCACCACTGCGATTTGATCACAGTAACCTACTTGATTGACTATCGGGGAATTACAATTACATCTTGAGGGGTTAATGCTCTTTTATTTCAGTACTACATGTACCTAAGGGAGGGTGTGTGTTAGGGTGTGTGTGTGGGGACTGGACTTTGTTACCAAATTCTCCTGTCTTTGATAAGCAGTACATTGTGTATATTACAATACACCAATCACATATTAACAATTTGACAATGATTGAACTACACAACCGGTAAACAACAGATTGGGCCATCATGATCAGTCGACAGGAGAAAACAATGGTTTCACTGTAAATGTCTGTAAACAGGCCTAAGATTTGTTTTTGATTTATGATTGTATTAGCCCACATTGATCCATGGGAGTACATCTAATCAATGGCTACGTACCATACAGAAGGGGTGTTACAGAGCTCACAGCTTGAGATATATCAACCAATCAAATCGCTTACTGGTCAATTAGATCAACCAATCAAAATACCATTACTTTACTTTGGGGACCATTGAAATTCTTTATGAATTATAAATTTTTGTATCTGTAATTGCAGATGAGTGAAGCTGTATTTCTCATAAGACAATAACACATGTAATACAAAAGACTATGTCGTTACAAAACCTAGACATACAATAACAAGATGAGTGGATTTTTTACGACCGAGACATTGATACATGTCCTATATAATCATTGACATGGAAAAAAACTTCAATGTATTTTTATGAGGTTGTGGACAGGAATATTCATATCATGTTACAGTCAGGTAAAATGCTCCCATACAAATATCACAAACTCTATAAGCAGATTGTTCAGGGATTTGTTAAAGTAAGTAGCTTAGACAAAACCTAGGGCTGTCAGTAGGAAAATGATGAAGTCAGTCATAGCAGCAAGTTCTACATGTAAGTGAACACTACTGCGGAACTGAATAAACTACCGTATTTGATCCAATAAGTGTCTATGTCCCTATAAGCACCCCTCCCCCTTTTGGAGGCCTCAAATTCAATTTCCCAGGCATACATATAGACCAAAACTACACAAAACTGGATAGATTTGCAATAATTCCATCTTATAAGCACCTTATTGGGTCAAATACGGTAAGTACAAATGAGGTAGGGCCTGTTAAAAAATAAAACAACTGAACCTCAAAGTGTATAGAATCCAAATTAATGTTAAAACGGCCCACAACAAGATTTCAACTATCACAAAACATGATTTCTGTAAGCCTTCAGCTTCTTCAAGGTCTAACCTTGACCTTTTCACTAGCACTCTTTCTTGACCCTTGACCTTATATTTGCACCAAATACCATGTAGACTTTGGATGAGAGATGAAACAGGATATAAATAAGTTTAACAATGAATAGATCTAAATGTCACCATCGTTATAAATCACCAGCATCATGTTTATTGTCTCTTGTTGTAGAATCTGTTGTTTTTTCTGTTGTCGTAGTTGTATCATCACCATCTCCTGAAAAAAAAAAACATTATATAGGGTTAATTGATTGGTGTTCACCATACCTAACAGGAGCGATATGTCAAGACAGGTTCACATCATGACTGAACACATTGATACAGGTAAACAACAGGTAAATAAGTAACGGGTATACAACAGGTAAGTAACAGGTAAACAACAGGTAAAACAGGTAAACAACAGGTAAGTAACAGGTAAACAACAGGTAAATAAGTAACGGGTAAACAACAGGTAAGTAACAGGTAAACAACAGGTAAATAAGTAACAGGTAAACAACAGGTAAGTAACAGGTAAACAACAGGTAAGTAACAGGTAAACAACAGGTAAGTAACAGGTAAACAACAGGTAAGTAACAGGTAATAACAGTAACAGGTAAACAGCTAAGACCAGCATCATAATGCATGCCACCGACCCAATCTTCACGACATATTACAGCAGACTGTCGAGGATGCAGACACTCTTAGTATCAGCCATCAACGCTCAAACATTGCCTGTGCAAGGCAGTTTCTTTGTCTACATGGGATATTTACCATTCAATTATTTTCATTTTGCTTTTATTTAATAGTGAACTTTTATCTAATTTTTAACAATTTGATAATCAGCTAAACCATTCTGTGAATTAGACATAATATCACTGTATTTTTTTGGGAGTAAATGTATAAGTCCTCGAAACTTTTCTGTGTCATCACACTGGCAATAACAAAGTTAAACAAAGTCAAAGCCCAATATGTCCACGTTTAGTTTCTGGTTCACATTCAAAATAAATGGAAACATATCATGACAAAAGAGAACATCTTTTCAGTAATATAATTACTGAGAAAAATGTTTTATGGTTAAAATCTCAAATGTGTGTTGTGATAAGAGTACCTGTGAATGGACCTTAAGATGGTGTCCTTTACACAGCATGAAGATTACTGACCTAATTGTAATATATCCTCTTCCTCTGTTTTGGTATCCTCTGTTGGGGGTGGGGGAAGCTCGTCCTCCGTCCCCGGGGTAGTGGTGGTGGTGGTGTCATCATCATCTTGTGTTTCTGATTCTGAGAACAATGTATAGATACATATACATGTGTATCAAAATCCTATTTTGACAGGAAACCAGCTTAAGCTTATATTATTCAATAATTTAAATATAAAGAAGACAATATTGGCACTTGCTATTTACACAATGTCTACTGATAATGACCTTTTAGAAAAGCTACAGCAAAAAGATATTACAATACCTAAATTTGAATTCCATTATTATCAACAATATGAAAATATAAATACAAATTCACTTTTAATAATATTTTATTGCAAACTAATTTCTAAATCATTCAAAATTCAGGGATCTATAAATTAAGTTATTATTGTGATCAATTCTGATCAAAGATATGAAGTATCAGGCTTTATTCTCTGTTAATATTTCTGGGTTAGTGAAATACCATATTGACCTTGTTTAAGGCCTGTAATCAGTATCAATGAATACCTTTACTGTCCGAGTCAGTATCACTTGGTTTTTCCGATGTAGTTTGATCATCAGACACAGTTTCGTTGGTATCTGTGTCGTTGGCCGACGATGTAGCATTTTTCTTGGGTTTAGACTTTGGTTTTGGTCTGAAGTTCTTTGCTTTGTTGATGAGATATTTCACCTCTCTGTCCAAGGCTTGTATTTTCATACCAATGTCCTGCACCAGTAACTTTGGTTTCTCAGTGTCCAGCATCTTTTTCTGTTCCTTTACTGTATCATTTTTCCAGTCCTACAAAAACAAATTATGTCATCAACTTCTGCCATTTACTATCTTAAACAACATTTTAATCATAATACAATATAGTTGATAATAGTTTGTGTTTACTTTTTTTGTGTATATGATACAAATGGTAAATATTAAAACAAAAAGGACAAAGTTCTACAAGATACCTGTTGAATTAAGCACTAACAATTTCCCCTCCAACACATTTTTTTTTTGCTAAATCTAATATCTAATAACATATGTACAACAGGATAATGTGTACTTTGTCTACCAATACTGGAAAATGGGAAAATATTTCTAAGTATGACCAAGTTCACTCTATAACACTGACCAGTAGACTAGTACATATACCCTGCTTGGACAAACTACAAGGATAGAGTTCAGACAGACAAACAGAAAGAAAATACTTACAATAGTATCGTTGATGAGTTTGCCGAGCGTGGTGACCTCGACCTCTGTAAATATTGGCTCCTCTATTTGTGACAAGTTTTGGACCGTCTTTAGGAAGTAGATAGAATGGTTGAGCATGGCTTCCAGAGCATTCAACGCTTCAGGTCTCTCCTTCATCTCAGTCACTCTCATCTCCAGGTCTCGGGTCATCTTCTTCAGCTCCCGTAACTTATCCGTGTAGATCTGGAACATCAACAATATTCTGATTATCTGCTGATTGAGCATTAAAAAAGCTTCTTCATAGTAAAAGGAGATTTTACATGAGTGGATGTGCGAGATCAAATTAATAAGAAATGATTAATAATTTATCGTATTTTTCAAAGATTTTTAACAATAACTTTTATACATATAGATGTAAAAATTTGTTCATCACATTATCATTTGTAAACGTAAAACATATTCTATATTTTTTCTATAATAAGACAAACACAAAGCCAAATTGACTAAGAAATGTGCACTTTGCCTGCAGAAAGCTAGGCGATAGAATTTCTTCATTAGTACAAGGTGATAACAGTTACCTCTTTCTTGGCGTCATCATCTTGTTCGTACATCCAGTCTGATGATTCTGACAGAGTTTTACTGTACTCTTCTCTTTCCGTCTCTGTTGAACATTTCTCATATAGTGGTTGAGACAAACGGTCACCCATGTCAAAGATGAAGGCCTCGAGATCATTCTTGGCTTTCTCTAACAGCTTCTTCTCCTTGTCTTTGGCTGTTAAGTCTGCCAATCTGTAATAGGTGGAACAGTTATTATTGTATACTGGTAGTACTGCCAATCAATGTAATATAGACAAAACCTAGAGTGATCTGTATGGACAAGCAAGGCAATGTGTCAGACATTGAAAAGGTCACTCAATGAGATCAAATATGTAACATAACTAAAACCTTCTAGGCACCATGATATTACCCCCACAGTAATGCCATTGTGTTTAGTATCCCTCATAACTTACATATTTTCACTCCAATCTGACATTTCATATTACAGACATCTATTTTGATACCATTCCCACTTAAATTTTTTCAAAAAAGATTAAATGTTATTGGGTATAGATGCCTTACAAAATTTCACAACATATTTGACCCATGTGAACTTGTGAGGAAGTCAAGGTCTTTAATTTCAACAAACATAGTAGCCCTTTATTCCTACTGGTCCATTGTCAGAACCCATGGTCATATGGTTCCGGAGTTTCCATCATACTAAACAGTAAAACTGATATCTTAAATGTGAATCATGTTTATTGATTTAAACAACTTGGTAGCTTTTCATCTCAGGTCTCCTACTACAGGTATTTTAATATCAGACCCCTGGTTCATGAGAAGAATTTTTTTAAAGGAAAAGTTACTACATTTGGATGGCTTACAAAACATCAAGACAATATATAGGTCATCCTGATTCTTAGGGTCAGATAACCTATAACCCCTATGAAACCAATCATACCGACAATATAAAGAGAACCTACTTTTTCCTGCTGTCCTTTAATTGATCCTTGCTGAGCTGAGGGATTTCGTAGGAACTGAAATCTGACGTTAGATCCACCTTGATGATGGTAGTCTTGTTGGCCTTTTTATCCTCCTGAAGACACAATCAACAGTTTTATGTAAATTCTTTATCTTGATCAATTACTCAGGTTGTACACGGTTTAAGATATTTCCTTGAGAATGACCTTATATCCCCTGATAGCTATCTATGATATGAGGTGTATAAATCAGTAAAAAATTTGATTACAATTCTATGCTCCCCACTAACCTCTGCTTTTGTTGCATTTGCGTTCTCAGTTTCATTTAACTTAGCAGTCTTGTCATCACCAGTACTTTTCTTTTCCTCTTTCTTCTCCTCTGATTTGTCTGTTGATTTTGTTTTCTCTTCCTCCTTTCCTTCCTCTTTTTCAGCTTCCTTCTTCTCTTCTTCGTTTTCCTCTGCCTTCTCCTTTTTGCTGTCCTCTTCCTCCTCAGCAGGAACCTAAAACCAATAATCAAAGTATTAAGATTGTCACCAAACTTCTACAAATACGATAAAAACCCATCATAAAACTTTCTGTTGGGGCAATGTTGATTATTTTAAAGGTATGTCACATTAAACTACTAGCTCTCCACCTCTGGGTTTGGTGGTTGAGTGGTCAAGGTATCTGACATTCTACCACTAACCCTCCTACTCTGGCTCATGGTGGCTGAGTGGTTAGGTTGTCTGATGTTCTTCTACTAACCCTCCACCTCTGGGTTTGGTAGTTGAGTGGTCAAGGTGTCTGACATTCAACCACTAACCCTCCTACTTTTGGTCTAGGTGACTGAGAAGTTCTAAAGGTGTCAAACCTTCATCTCTGGTCAAAGTTATCGCAGTAGTCACTCCGTCAGTAGATCTTGGTCTCTAGATCATGATAACCGAGCAGTGAACATTCTACCACTAGTCCTCTATCTCTGGGACAGAGTGGCCAAGAGGTTGAAATTCTATCACTAACCCTCCATCTCTGGGTCATGGGCTGACGGCTGAGTGGTGACATTCTACCACTAACCCTCCATATCTGGGTTATGGTGGCCGAGTGGTTGACATTCTACTACTGACCCTCAGTCTATTGGACATGGTGGCTGAGTGGTTGACATTCTATCACTAGCCCTCCATTGCTGGGTAATGGTGACTTAGTGGTTAAGGCTTCTTTTAATGAAGACATTGGTTTACAATTCATTCATTATGTGCTATGTTACCTTGGGTTCAACTGTGAACCTAGAAACTGTGTGTTAGTATGGACACATGCAATACAACAAATACACACAACACCAATGACTTCATGCATTTAAAATGAAAAAGAAAATGTTACTTGATACAATATAAAAAGAATTTTACTAGAGTCTGCAAGACATAACTTCTGTATTGTTTTAAAAGGATTTTGAACAAAATAAAATTCTTTCATTCACAAAAGCTTTAAAACTTCATCATTGTTAAAGGGACTTTTGGCACAGGTTGTAACATTTCATTATATCTCATATTTATCTGTGTTTTAATATTTTTCGTACCAATTTGGCAAAGAATTGGTGGAAAAACATACATTGTCAAATAAATTGCCAGCTGGTAAATGTGATAGACAGGTTTGCTATGAAAGCCTAGTATGGCATAGAAAATGCAGTAAATTGATTTTACATGATGACTGAAGAGTTCCAACAAAATTTAACAGTAAATTACAGGTATATTGTGAATGAAACATTACAGCAAGACTAGGTGTTCCTGTAAAAATGTACAATGGAATCTTACAATGAAATATCCCTTTAACAAATCAAACATAATCAGAAGATAACAATGACAGCCACCTTTTCTTTTTTCTCCTCTTTATCAGTATCGCTCTTCTCTGTGCCCGATTCATCAGTTTTAGTCGATTCCTTATTCCCAGTTGAGTCCATGCTTTCTGACTTATCTCCCTTGGTAAGAAAGGTTTGGACAAAAGGTTGTTAAAAATGCATGCATTATTTGGTGAATGAAGAAAAAAAATATCTGTAAGATAAAAATGGAAAAATTCTCTTCCCCCAACCCCTCCATGTGAAATTGGGATGGGAAGGGTGAACAAGGATAAAACTTCTATTTCATATATGGATATTACTGCATACACTGTAAGAATGTTGACATTTTGATAACTAGTACAATGTGTACATTGTCACCTTCAGACAAATGGGTACACAAGGTATAACAAGTGTATGAGATATCTTTGTAATGAAACTCCAAGATCAATGATCAATGTCGATTTAAATATATTAAGTTTATCTAATGAAGATGACAGTGTACAAATCATACCAGTCATCAAAACGTTGAAATAAGAAACATTCACTAGATGTGCAACTGTCTTTTCATAAATCACCTATAAATTTTCATTATCTTCACAGGCATTTGTAGATTTTAGTGTCAAATATATTACATACAGCTAACAATGCAATTACTAGTACACACACCCTCCCTCGCCTCAACACAAAGCTAAGTTTTATATGGGCCTAACACTGAATGATATCCGATTCCAAAATACTGAGTCAGATGTGATAGGGCCAGTAACACTAGACAAGTATAGTATGTAACCAAAGCTGTTCTGTACTTAATACTGGAATTTCAAAAAGAAAAAAAATACAAACACCGAACCAGCACCGAAGAATTCAAAATGTTAGTCAGGACAAATAAATCTGAACCATTTCAGATTCAAATATGACACTGCTCTCAAAGCTTTGTGGTGAAAATGATGTTTTTGTGTCATTTATATTTCTGTGTGACACCAAATCATAAACAAAATACAACAATTATCACAAACTTAGGAGTACTACATTGGAGTCAAAGAAGAAAATTTGTGCCTTAATACAAACAAACAGATGAATAAAGCCGTTCTAAATGCCATTTTGACAAGAGGGTATGTATAAACATGCATTAGCAATAACTGTAATTAAAATAAAAGTAAAAGATCTTATGCTGAACATTACCAACAGCAAGCACATTTATAAGGTATGTTTGAATGAAAAATGAACTTTAAATGAATATAAGTTAGACAGCAGTAACATCTGTTTTCTACAAAACAAATTCTTTTTGACAAGGGAAGACAATCCATCCATTATATATTTACACACACTGTACTTCTAGCCATTGTCCGTATAAACAAAGACCATCCACCATCTTACCTCAGCACCTGGATCCGACTCCTCAATCTTTGCCTCCTTGTCCGAACTTGATCCAAATAGTCCTCCTAGGGTACTGCCAATCTCTGCAGAGAGGAATATAGACAGGTAAAGTAAGGGGGGTACTGGGTAAAGTAAGGGGGGGTCAAAGGCCATGCGATATGCATTAATGTAATGTTTGGCAGAAATGTAAATTGACACTTTAGTTGTAAGTTAAGAACCTAACAAGTTATTATCACAAGAAGAATAAGAAGAACCAGTAAACTTTAATTTAACTATTGTCTAGATCAGACACTACTTACTTGACCATGTTGATTCTTCCTCAGCTGGACCCTGCCTCTCAAACACAACCTCAGCCTAAAATTGAAATGTGTCATTTGAAGCACACATTGATACTTGTCTGACTTAAACATACAACAATCCAGCACAGCATGTTTACAATTAGCCACTATAAGATGTATCCCAGACCGTCTGACCCTTGTTCTATATAACGCCGATGATAACTACCTTATCCATGTGGAGTATGCCACTTTCGTCCAGTCTGAAGTGAGCCTTGACACCCTTACTCTCCGTGTCCTTGGCGTGTTTATCGTAGGCTGTGTCCACACCGCTCACAGTGTAGGTTGTCAGTACTGGGCCAGCAATGGATCTACAATACAGACCAGGATATAACAAATAAACAGGTCTATAAGGCTAGTTCAGTTACACAGGAAATGGTAAATATCATAACCAAGGTATTTTGTTAAGTATACAATACTTACTTGGTTTCTTCCTCTGACAAGAAAGACAGGTCAGTATATGTGACATTGAAGGAGAAATCTTTGGTGTGTTTGTTGAAGGTCATGACTTTTTTCTGGGGAAATGGATTCATACGTGCAAATAAGGTTCTCTTCACTGTTTTAGGCTTTACATCACTGTCCTCCTGTGTAGCTGTCTGCTTGGCAAACTCCACCTGAAACAAAATCAGGATTCAAATCACAAAATTCAAAGGTCACACGACAGAGTTTACAGGACCAGCTACAGAGATTACAGGTCAAATCAGAGGTCACACATAAAACAATATTGGTCAAAGTTCAAACTACATATTGAGGTTACAAGTGACTAATTTTGTAGGTGGTAGACAGGATAGAAGGTGGGAAAGACTCAAAATACACTCTCAACACACAGACTAAATTCCTAAGGGTGTATCTATCATTATGACAGGATATGAAAACTTAGCCATCATCAAAAACCAACTTGTCACAATGATTGACTCGATGTTATGGTCTTACTAAAACATGTAACATAAAATGTACTTACAGATATAGGGAAAATGGTGCCTTCCTTTATTCCAAACATCTTGACCTTGAACCCTTTACCAAGGTGAGCAGCCTGATACACAGCACCAAGTGCAGCAGCCTCATCACTGTTAATGCTTTTCCCCAGCTCCTGTCTAAAACACATAAAATCAACGTCAGAAACGTTTACTGTTGACACCCCTACTATAAGCAGGGATTTCATTAGAGAATCTGAATTCTAAGTGCAATTCTAAATATACACATTTTGTACGTAAATTCAACATTAAAATTTTGCATGTAAATTCAACATAAAAATTTTGTATGGAAATTCAACAAGATTTTTTGGTGTAAAATACATAGCTATTTCAACCAGTAAGAACCTGATTATAAAGTGTATCTACCTATCAAAACTTAAGTTATTTGATACTATTATATATTTATTATATCTTACAAAATATTTGGTATTATGACTTTGAGTCGTGTGTCACAGAAAATTTGAATTCCTTTCTAATATGTCTGACAACTTAACAACAGATATAATTGTGACACAGCTTATATATTTACCTTCCAAGAAACTTGGTGAGAATCGTCTGTACTTTGGGAGTCCTAGTCCCGCCTCCAAATAAAATTATCTCTGTGATTTCTGGCTGAAAACGGAAATAACACATCTATAGATACATCAAATTTATTTTTTCTGTAGATTTGTTTCAGCATAACTGATGAGTCTATAATGTGTTTGCAACAATTATGTGGGACATTAGAAGTGAATGAACAAAAGCCCTAAAAGCATAAATTATTTTTTATTGACCAATTACAAGCATGTATCATAAAACAAGTGTGACCTTGAAGGTTTTCATGGCCCCTTCTACTGACCTGAGTGAACTTACCAGTGTAACCTGCGATGTTTTCAGGGCCTCCTCTATTGACCTGAGTGTAACACAGTACCACATTTATAGTGCAATCTCAATGAACTTACCAGTGTAACCTGGGATGTTTTCAGGGCCTCCTCTATTGGCTTCGTGACTCTCTCCATTAGATCCTCAGTCAAACCTTCTAGCTCAGCACGAGTGACCTTCACCCTGAAATCTTCATTATCAAGGAGTCCTTCCACCTACAACACAATATCACTTCAATAAGAACTCTCCTAAGTTTGTTGGTTTAAGTTTAACGCCCCATCGACATCCGGTGTCATTTAGGACCAAATCTACATTGGAGACGTTGGAACACAAGTTTATGACATAAGAACACAAACATACAACGCTTCAAAGAACTCTGCACAAAGTACCACCAACTGAAATATAGTTACACCATTACTTTGAAATACCATTATCTGGTATACTGGTAGTATCATCTCAAAATACTCTAAAACAAATGATTTAGTTTACCTGTGCCATATGGTCGTTGTTAGCGCTGAGGACTTTTTTTAATCGCTCGGCCTCCTTGAAGAGTTTGCCCATTGCCCGAGGGTTCTCGTATACATTCAGCTTGGTTTTCTTGGTCTTTGTGAAGGCCTTGGCCAGGTGGTCTCTCAACCTCAGGGTAACCTCGAGTCCTCCCAGGTTCCTGTCATACCTGTCAGAGGAGTATAGGTAAAAGATTACTTTGAGGACACAAAGATTCTATGTGACAGGCTGATGGTCTAACAGTCATACACTGTAGTAGTCTAGTAGCGTTATTACTATGGCACCAATTCCCAAAATGTTGTACATGTATGTCAATTAATATACTCACTGACTTCTCTGTACAGTTTCAGAAATTGATTTACATATCCAGTTTTAATCAATTTTAGTTGTTACTAGTTTCATCACCCCAACACTTCTTCACTTCTTAACCTGGTTTGGGTATTTATCCAAAACCCTTGACAACCAATTGGGGTTGTTTCTACTCATGTGCCTACCCAAAACCTTTGACAACCAATTGGGTTTTTTTTCTACTCAAGTACCTACCTAAAACTCTTGACAACCAATTGGGTTTTTTTTCTACTCAAGTACCTACCTAAAACCCTTGACAACCAATTGGGTTTTTTTTTATACTCAAGTACCTATCTAAAACCCTTGACAACCAATAAGGGGGTCGTTTCTACTCAAGTACCTACCTAAAACCCTTGACAACCAATTGGGGTTGTTTCTACTCAAGTACCTACCCAAAACCCTTGACAGCCAATTGGGGGGTTGTTTCTACTCAAGTACCTACCTAAAACCCTTGACAACCAATTGGGGTTTTTTTATACTCAAGTACCTATCTAAAACCCTTGACAACCAATAAGGGGGTCGTTTCTACTCAAGTACCTACCTAAAACCCTTGACAACCAATTGGGGTTGTTTCTACTCAAGTACCTACCCAAAACCCTTGACAGCCAATTGGGGGGTTGTTTCTACTCAAGTACCTACCCAAAACCCTTGAAAACCAATTAGGGGGTTGTTTCTACTTAAGTACCTATCCAAAACCCTTGTCAACCAATTGGTGGGTTGTTTCTACTCAAGTACCTACCCAAAACCCTTGACAACCAGTTGGGGGTTGTTTCTACTCAAGTACCTATCCAAAACCCTTGTCAACCAATTGGGGGGTTGTTTCTACTCAAGTACCTACCTGACACCCTTGATAACCAGCGAGGGGTTGTTTCTACTTAAGTACCTACCCGACACCCTTGATAACCAGCTGGGGGTTTGTTTCTACTCGAGTACCTTCCTTCATCTTCACCATTTGGTAGCCTAGGTGTATAAAATATAAAATTGAATTTTTTCAAAATCATATATTTGCTTTATTAGTAAATACAATAATATTTTAAACATATCTGAAGTAAATAAATGAAGAATAACTTTAAAAGATAACAAAATGATAAAATGCTGATCTTGAAGTTCCCAAGACTAGCAAGTTATATTGAATGGAACAGGATGGCCTGGAAAGGTTGTGATTGGTATTACATATTTATCTCTCTTATGACATGACTAATTGATGGATCGCCAGCTCTACGACATTTGCTACAACATTGAATTGGTACATGTCCAGACGCAAACAGGAGACATGGCTACAAACCGCCTGACGATCATTCAATGAAAGTATAAGTATAAAGTATATCTATATTAAACGTACTGTAGGTTGTGAGTCTATGCTACGTACCCACGACTGTGGCGGTGGTGCTGGTGGCTCCCATATCGTAGAACATGTAATACTGCATTGTGGAGTTGAAATTCTTCCTTCTGAATACACCATAGTTCAAGGCAACTACAAACAATATATCAGTTTTTCATTATAAATCTAGAAATCCTACCAATTTACATTTTTCATTCTGAATCAATCATTTTTAAAGCAAGTCAAATGTGATCTCAAACTCTATTCAAATTCCATAGGTATATATAAATTGGAATCTTGTATACTTCTGATATCAGAATGTTTTATAATATGTGTGGCACTCAAAAATTGATGATCATTCAACTGTGATTAACCAGAACTGCAGACATTGTAAGATTCAAAGGTAAACAAATGTTATATGCAAGACTTTGCAAGTCATGAACAGAATTTGAATCTTTAAAATAACAATCATCTGTTGACATTTAGGCCATTGTCTATGGAGAGTCATTCCTACCTACCTGAGCCTTATCACTGACATTTAGGCCATTGTATTATCACCGACATTTAGGCCATTGTATTATCACCGACATTTAGGCCATTGTATTATCACTGACATTTAGGCCATTGTGTTATCACCGACATTTAGGCCATTGTATTATCACCGACATTTAGGCCATTGTATTATCACTGGCATTTAGGCCATTGTATTATCACCGACATTTAGGCCCTTGTATTATCATCGACATTTAGGCCATTGTATTATCACTGACATTTAGGCCATTGTATTATCACCGACATTTAGGCCATTGTGTTATCACCGACATTTAGGCCAGTGTTTATTGACGGTCATTCCTACCTGCAGCATTATCACTGAGGAGCTGTAAAATATTCAGGTCGACCATGTCAGCAGCCTGAAGGATGGCCTTTCTCTGTGATTGGCTAAAATACACAGGCACTGTTATAACACAGTCTTTGATTGGCTGGTCTGGAAGGAAAACAGGTGTTGGTCATTCATTTCATCTTGGATGCATATCATACCTTTAAATAATCCTTGTTTATATACGTATATCAAAATATTTTGTCATTATTTGATTCAATGGGATGAATTCATCTCTAATCATGTAAACATGGGAAAGAATAGGATAAATTTTATTTGATTTTTTCTTTATGGAAATATCACTTGAATAGAGAATACATGGTTAGTATCTTACAATGCAAAGTTTATTTTGGTGCGAGGCTTAGGAAAGCCGAGATGACAAGGCTCTTTCCGTGTCAAGCACCAAAATAAAACTTGTATTTTAAGATACTAACCATGTATTCTGTTTATCCTGCAACCATTGTGGCATTCAAAACGAAAGCAAATTGACAGTTATTTACTTGGTTTCGCTTGAAGCAAGACGCTTCTTTGATGCGGAGGTAAAGATTCACTCACTAAACCGAATGAGAGTGTACTCCTTTTTACTGCCGTGGGAAATAAATAAGCGCATTCACAAACAATACCCTTAATTTTATTCGCGTGATATATCACTGAAAGAAAATGAAAATACTCAAAAAACAATAAATACCCATTAAAGAATTACTTTACAATACATACCTTTGCCATGAGCCAAGAAAAAGACGACAACGCAATACGAGATTTTCGATATTGTAAATATGACTTCATTCCAGTGAATGTGACATCATGTTTTAGCGGGACTGAATGACGTTTCATTCAACGAAAGGTTCAAGTTCTGGGTCAAGTTAGAAAAAGTTCCGTTAGATATGGAACACATTTACATGATCGTATTGACCGATAAAGTATTTCGTATTGACGGATAAAGCACAAGTTTATCCGGCAGTAGTTATCGGTCAGTATGTGGGACAGTTGCAGGATAAAATTGAATTCATTACTCCTGAAAATGCACACTAGTCTTGTATTCAGTGAGCCATATATGTATCTTCTCTGGTATATAATAAATGTATTACCACAAATCATAAGAATTGGCAATTCTGAAGATTTTACCTGCAAAAGTTTCTGCATAAGACTTTGCTTTCTCAAGTTGCATAGCTATCAATTCCTCAGGACTGAACACTGATTCACTGAAAATTAAAGATAGATGTTAACTTCAAGAATAGTTTTCTCTTTAAACTTGACTAACATTGATAAGTATAAAGCATAATATTATGAATTGTGTACAGTTCATATATCTCAAAATATTGTATTTGTTAAAATATGGTCATATGTAGTAATAGTATGTATATAAAGGGAAACAAACTTACTCCTCTAGCTGAAACAACACTGTGCCCCTGTTTTCATCTTTGATAAGTGTGTAGTATGGGAACCGCTTACGGTACAGTTCCACTTGTGGATCTTCGTATTTAAGTCCTACAATGTGCATCAGGTACCAGAAGGCCTTCTTTGGGAACCGAACACCCTGAGTAAGACAGAAAATAGCACATTAGTACAATAATGTGCAATAACTACTTAGTAAAGAGCCAGTGAAGACACAATCCTATTCTTTTAAATGTCCTTAATCTCCTTTAATTTACTGTAGTTTAGTTTAAACAACATGTTTCCATCATGTAGCAAAAAAAATAAATGTAATAAATATATGTAATTATATTTCTGAGCTCCCTGTCAGAAGGTATTAGACTTGTCATCAAAAATTTGCACAGAATCTTTGGGTAGAGTTGCATGTGTGAAATAGGTTCATTTGGGAAAGTCAAAATCAACACATAATTATGGTCAATAACTCAAGGGATGAATAATTGAACAAGGAAAAGACTAATAATGTCCTTACCGTATTAACAGCAGCTTGTCCATAGTGTCGCTCTCCATCTCTCATGGCTACAATGGAGGCTGTCTTTCTGGACGACTCTCTGTAAATATGACATTTATATCAATGATAGGATACAGATGGACAATAGACAATAGGTTATCAGCTGATAGCCTTTGTGCTGCAGACCAGCCGAGCTGAGAGTTAAATGAGATGAAAAAAATTATATTTTCCTACATTACTGCTTTTCTAAGCTTTTTGCTTTAAAAAAGTTTCCAATATTCATGAATACTAGACACAAATTGAACAATCTATATCAAGTTTATAGCTATACTTTAGACATGACTTAACATATAAATTGTGAAACACAGCCTGCAAGAACCTAAAATGATTTCTTGATTTACATAATAATACTCACTCATTCAGTACAATCTCCATGGGTACACCAGGCTGTAATCCACAACATAAAACAGTATTACAGAAAGTCATTTCATTTTCCTCTTGAACATATCAATTCTTAAAACACAAATTACACTTTACTATGACAATTCCTTGTCCAAACTGTTATGATTTTTTTTGTGTTCTTTATTCCCTACCTTAATGATATCAATGATACTTTGGAGCATCTTAATATAAAGCGCACCTGAAGGAAACTAAGTTTCCGTACAATCTTACCTTCACGAGAGCTATCTTGGTATATTCACTCCCCAAGTCTATGGAGATGACAGCCAAGTTAAAACCAGCTGTAAATACAACATCAATAGTTTTCAACATCCAAATTCATCACAATAGAACTTATAATGTTAAGCTTATTGGGTACATTAATGCACTTATTTAATTATGAAAAAATTACATTCAACTGTCAAAACTGAAAAGCATAAGTTTTTATCAAATCATCATAAAAAGTTTACAAATATACAATCTAGCATTGTGTGTTCTGTATCTGAATGGTTGACAGATCTTGGGATTTGAACTTAGAAATATTTTAGTTTGAATATGAACATTAATATTTAAAAACCTTACTGAAGTTCCTTACTAAACATGTATACCATACCTGTAGATGATATATAAAAACACATGATGACAGCTGTAACAGCCAACATCAGGCCCGGCCTGCTCTCCATCCTAGCAACCAAATAAACAATTATCAGTTATTTTTCAGATTTTCTATTGTTTATTGATTCATGTTAATACCTCCAAATAAAACATCATTATTTGACACAATCAAATTTTGTTGCAAAAACTATTATGAAATATTAAATCTGACACAATTAATGCAATTACTGCATTCATATTACTAGTAACGACTAAAATAACTACATTTACAATCTATCTGATTTAATTTGGTGATAGGTATATGGATATATCTGATCATTATGATGTACATTTAGTTATGCATCAGGAGATTTCTTTTCAGAACATTTTTGCTTGAATAAAGCTGCATAATTTTGTCCAGTTCCGATTTTGATGGTATAGCAAGATAGTAGTACACACAGAGTTTACAATATGTAGGTCCAAATTATGACAAACCCCAAATGTGTGTCTAAATGTGAGGTTTAATATAGTGACTAGTAATGAAATCTGTTCCACACTAAATTATGCCAGAATGTGGGGATGGCGGTACACCAGGGTGTACATAATATTATGTACAGGAAAAGTTTGTCACAAAAAAGTTGAAACCATGCCAACATGTTCTTGGAATTAAAGCAAAATATAGTGTGTTGGACCTGTCTCATTTATATTTTTTAATCAGTTATTTAATTGAGACTTTAACGCACGTTTTTATGGGGGGTGGATCGTATGTTCAGCATCCCACATTAAATTAAAGTCAATTCTTGTGTATGCTAAGGACATGTAAGACTACATATGATGTATGTGAAACTAATTGAGATCACATTTTAAATTCTGAAAGTTAGAATGAAAAGCCAAAAATCAAACCAAGGAATAATTTTGCTTCTCAGATATCTTTGACAATTTGTCTCCTTATACTAAAATAAATTAAAACATTGTACATGCATATGGAAATGTGGAAGAAAGCCTAGAGGAGAGCTTATAGGTGATGGTATAGTTTAACTAATAGAATCCTAAATTGTTTATTGATTGAAGATTTAAGGAACAATAATTTTAAGTGATGGGATATGTAAATTGAGCGACAATTACAATAATACATCTTTTTCTATTTCTCTCTTGATAGATTTCTTCTGATACATCTCCTTCTGTTAAGTATGTCGCGGTGTTTGAATTCACTGTGTATCTATTATATTAGGTCTCTCTGTGTGTAAGTAAGTTGTTATGATGACGTATGAGAGGTGAGTGAATGGATTGGTTGAGTGTGTCACATTGACCCTGCATGACCCTGTCCTTGCACGTGCACGCCCACCCTGGTGGAAGCGTGTCCACACATTACATGGAAAATAAGGCACCGGACATGTAACACCTATAGCATAAAGTAATTAACTTATTATATCATTATCAATATAATTAAGTACTCTTATATCGTTTTTCTGTTATAACTTCTATTAAATAAAAAATTGTCCATAAACCTTTATAATTTGTATATATATAACAAAGGATCGCACGTTGTCCGTTTAGGTTCAGGTAATGTATAGGGTAAAGTGATTGTAAACTTAAATGTAATAACCATGAAATTAAAATAGGAATTTACTATAGATATATAATAAAATAAATACCTGTATATTATATTTAATACTTTACAGTATGATGTATATATCCATATTATAGCCGGTACATTTATGTGTCCCTATGTATTGTCAGGTATTGTTCTTTTTATTTCAGGTTATCTGTCTCCCGTTTTGCGTATAATAAAACTATCAGCTGTTTACAGTTGTCAGAGTAGTTTATTTACGAAGAGAACAAATACCCATATTATCACTCTCGTGACATTGGCGCCCAATCGTATAAAGTTCGACGGAGGCAGTGCCCGGCGTGCACCCATAGTTTACCACGTGGGTGATCACGTGATACCAGCTTTAGTGGACCAGGAAAGTAGTATGCTCAAGCGGGAGATCACTCCGATTTGAATATATCTACTTTTCAACATGTGCTTTCCGGTTTTGATGTCTTCTGTTTACCTGTGATTGTCATCGTCTTTTTTTTCGTACTTGTCATTATGGATTCGCTGATTATTTCGTTGTCATCGTGTTTACTTTGGAGTTCCTGCTGTCCGTCGTTGAGATTGTAACTGATTGTTATTACACTGTGTCGTCCAGTGGAGAGCCGTCCAATTGTTGACATTTATCGTTCGCGTGTTTTTATTTCACTTTCATTTTTGTTTCATTGTCATTTGTATTCACTATTGATATTATTCATTGCGTTTGCTATTGATTTGTTTGATGTCTCATGTTCATTTTCATGATTTAGGCTATTCTCATCGTTAACACTAGCGTGGTAAAAGTAAATTGGATAATTCGGTTCAATTAATTTTAAACATTATGCTAGTGTAGATAAATTAAAGATTAAATTTAAATCTAGTCTTAATAACTTATAAGACTCTAAATCGTATTTAATATAACTATATAAATAGATCAGTAACAACATTATCATAAACATTTTATAACACTTTTAGATACATTTGTATATTCATCTAAAATTTAAATTGTAAAATGTGATAAACTTTTTTATTTTCTTTACATTTCAAACTATCTTATATTTACATATATTGCATGCTTGCTTCCCAGCTAACAATCCCCAACCTACTAACACTGCACACACTGCACTGCACTGTAGCGGAAGTTGAGAATTGTGTCAGAAGTTCAAGAGCTGAGTGTAACCCTCCCTGAAACTGCGGCTGAAGATGGGTTTTGTAAATGTTGTATATGTCCTTCGCGTTTTATGTCAGCGCATTGTATTGTATATAAGTAATCCACACCTCTACATATTCTGTATAATCTAGTTTTGAATACTTATGATAGAGGTTATTGAGAGTTCCTCCTCCACTACTAGCTCTGACAGGCCAGGAGTCATTTTCCCTTTGCAGGGAGAATTGTCGCGGTGTTTTGAATTCAATGATGTACATAAAATCTATTATATTAGGTCTTAAAAACTACATGCAGCTGGTGTATTGTCTGATATTTACATTGTCCCTGTGGTCTGTAATGTCCTGTACATGTAAATCTGTGTGTATGTAAGTTGTTTATGATGACGTATGAGTGGTGAGTTTGGTTTGGTTGAGTGTGTCACATTGACCCTGCATGACCCTGTCCTTGTCACAGTGCACGCTCCCACCCTGGTGGAAGCGTTGTCCACACATTACATGGAAAATAAATAGGAACAGGACCATGTAACACTATAGCTGGACAGCACTGTGTGACTTTTACTGGCCACAGTGCTGAAAAGGTATGTTTATTTTTAATATTGTAACTAGAAATAATGTATATTAACTTATTATTCCATTATGCACATATAATTAATTTACCTTAATAGTTTTCTGTTATAAACTTCTTTAAAATAAATTGTCCATTAAACCACTTTATAATTTCGTATTTATTAAACAAAAGGATCGACAGATGGGTCCGTTTAGGTTCAGGTACTGATATAGGGTAAAGTGATTGTTAAACCTAACATGTACATAACCAATGAAATTTAAAATCAGAATTTACTATAGATATATTAAGTTACTATAAATACCTGTATTATTAGATTTATTTACTTTTCAGTATGAATATATCATTATTTAGCCAGGTACTTTTTTGTGTCCCTATGTTATTTGTCAGGTATTGTTCTTTTTATTCAGGGTTATCATGTTTATAACAAATCTGTCCAAGAACAACATCATTTTACATGTATTTATTTGAAATGTTTGTGATACCGGAATTTTTTTACGGATGGCGGAAACAAAACAAAAATCTAAAACAAAAAAATAAAGCTAACTAGCATTGTTTTCACCGAGAACTGTCAAATTACACTACATTGATATAATGTTCTACACAAAATCCTGATTTTAGGATTTACATTAATTATGAATGTGATAAATTAACAACGCCTTTCTCTAAAGCATTTCATTTTTTCGCACAGTTCATTACGAATAAAACAGTTATGATTACAAACAGCTGATCAACAACAGCGAAAACAGACACGTGGACGCAATTTTAGGACCGGTCAAGTGTCTGAACGGTCATTGGTAGGACATTATGCGTCATGTTCATCATAAATTCGACACTTGAAGCTATGGATATACTTACATTTCGTTTGCGTTGTTAATCGGCAGATAAGTTGTATCTTCAGTTGCTGAAAGTGATATTTTCTACTCCGGCGAGTGTCGAAGCCGGTGTGGCGCAATGTGATTGGAGAGGATATTTATTCCGAGTCTGCGCAATGACGTTACTACACGTAAACTTCCTGTTATGACAGAGAGGGGAAAATGAAGAGCTCCTACTCGGAAGTACCCATTTTGCAAGGATTTATCGGTCATATTGTCCTTGTAATTTCGTGTGATATTTTATGTCTTAACTTTTCTTGTAATGGTATATCATCAATTAAATAACTGATAAAACCGGTCATTACTTAAGATTGATTTTACACAGTATATGTACATGTAGTAGCTGGCTTTTGTTTGCAATGAGGCCGAAAAATTGTTAAAGAAGAGCTGTTTTCGTTTATTCAGAACAACCGGTTCGACCATTGGTTAAAGTCATTATTTCAAGTATAAATTTTGACGGACCTGCACTTTTTGATACAGGCCTGTTAGGGCTTTGCCTAGGCTCGTCTGAAAACAATGTAAAAGCCCCAGGTCCGTCTTTAATTAATAAACGAACACTTAGGTCCAACCAGTCAAACCGTATAATCGAAAACGGCCCAGATCAACTTATACCATCATACGTGATACCATGAGCACGCTGAATATGACGAACTGGGTGTATCTGCTGTCTGGGGTAATTTGTCCCGCCACAGCTCTGCATTATTCAATATCTGTCAACTGAAACTCCAAAAACTACCAGACCAACTTATACCACCATACATGATACCACGTGCACGCTGAATATGGCGAACTGGTTGTATCTGCTGTCTGGGGTAATTTGTCCCGCCACAGCTCTGCAACATTCAATATCTGTCAACTGAAACTCAAAATACTACCAGACCAACTTATACCACCATACGTGACACCACGCTGAATATGACGAACTGGTTGTATCTGCTGTCTGGGGTAATTTGTCCCGCCACAGCTCTGCAACAATTAATTCAGCACGAATAAACTGGGGATTACTGCCTCCCCTTTTAATGTGTTAAGTGACATTATGTCATATGTGAATATGTTCTTAAGATTGAGGAGAATGACAATTAAATTACGTTTGGCATGGAACCATGCAAGTCAAAATATATAAATGCTACCAGTACTTGTGTAAATAGGCTGTACAGTTTTTAATGCTATGCGCAACCGGAAGTGAAGTGACAGTTGAAACTGTAACCAGTAATTAAATGACCACGATGGATCTTCACAAGCTAGAACTAGCTTACAGCGATCCGACCACAGCGATTCAGCGATTTAAGGTTAAAAAGCTGGGTGTACATAATTAAAGCCTGTACTTTATTTTGCTGAATTTTTCAAATCTACTGTACACTGCCACCTTATAGATATAAACAATCATTATCTAAAATATGATGCAATTTATTGAATTATTTAAAAAATATATATATTTATTTTACATTCAGTCTATATCATACAAAGTGTATATTTCTCCCCAAGGGAAGATAACTCTGTTATAGGCCTATTTGAAATACAGAATATGTGCGCTCCGTTAGATGAGTTAAAAAAAAATAAAAAAAATAAAACATATTCTATTTTACACATTGATCGCAAAACAAATTATATTAGTACAGTACATGTACACATTGCATTGCTTGTTTGATTAATAGAACTTATTGGAAAGTTCTGTGCATGTTAATATTTCTGCTTGGACTTCAAATATTTGACAATTTGTAAAAAAAATGTAAATAAATAAATAAATAAATAACATGCATTGTGCTTTATATATATATATATATATGTTAAAAGCATAACATAATTTCTTTCACCAAATCCACATATTTCATTGAAAAGTGATTAGCATCCACAGAAACGATCTACATAAGTTTCTGGTATCCATTTGAAAAACATACTAAATATCATGGAAACATTTTCCCAGTTTTTGTTCTACACTAAAATCTTTTTAAAGAATCAAGGATAATATTATTATTGAAACTAGGGTAACATTTTTTTTCAATTAATATTCCGGAAAATAGTTTTCCAGTTTTTTTTATTATACTACATCAGTATGCTCCCTCAAATTCATTAAAAGAAAACATATATGCAAGTTGAAGCTTCGATAATTATATAAAAATAAATAAATAATGATATTGCGAAACTAGCAACCGATAATAGTGAAATCATGTCGTAATATCTACAGAAATATTTCGCATTAACCTCACTAGTTGCTAATGGTTGCTCCCGCCGACCTTGACCCTTCATTTGTTGATATGAGCTCCATGGCAAGGTTTCAGAAAATGTAGTCAGCAAGGTTAGACGTGGTTTTCCAGGATCTTTGTGGTATGTATTGATGCTATTTCATATGTACATGATGAAGGACAAACATTTCTCCAATGATACACTAAATTTACAAGCGAATTATCGCAATTAATCTTAATGTTGAACGACTCCTATCTCCGATAGCGATCATGATTCACCGACTTGATTGGAAACAGATGTGAAAGCTTTATTATCATAAGAGTGTTTATACACAGACTGTATGTGTTAGACGTGTGTAACCGGGTCACATTATTATATAGACTAGTACTAATACACATGACAAAGTCTAATGATATCTGTACAATATAGTAGCTTATATATATTGTTTATGAACAATATGAAATTATTCTGGTACCTTATACTATTTTGCATGCACAATGACAATGAATCATACCTGTATGCATGATGCATGGATATTACATTGTAAGTTAGTAAAAGGTAATATAAATTATATTTATCTGTAGACCAAGGTTCAGGCTTGTGGCAGATTTTGTTCATCTGGAGATTTATATAATGTAGTTTATGTATGTACAAATAGAAGGACTGGGGGAGGGGGGAAATACACATTCCTGTTTGGTCATCCTCGATACTCCTGGGTTACTATCACTGACATTATATCCACTCCTGGACTATCTCATAGTAAAACTTGAGGCAGTTCAGGAGAAACTGCTGACCAATCAAAGGCCTATAGATACAGTTGGTAGTATACTAAAGGTTACACATTGTGCATACGGTGTGAACTACGAGTGGACACGGAGTGCACGAGGTTTAGACTACAGGTAGACACGGAGTGCACAAGGTTTAGACTACAGGTAGACACAGAGTGCACAAGATTTAGACTACAGGTAGACACGGAGTGCACTACGTGTGAACACGGTGTCCACTACAGGTGGAAATCGTGTCCAGGTAATATGTCCACTACATCCAGACCACAGACAGACTAGATGGTGTGTTAGGAGATATGAGAAAAGATATGATTTATTCTGCAGTCTATATAGACTTTGACAGATAGAAATATTTATTGCGATCAGAAACATAATATTTATTGCAACTTAAAATTGCCGTTAATTACTGGAAATCATTCGTACTGTGATGTTTCTTTGAATAGATACATATAAAGCAAAATGTATCAATACATATTATCATAACTTTAATTTATAAATAAGGACGTTTATTAGAAGTTATAAAAGCAAATTAACTGCGTAGCAAATTAACTGCGTAGCAAATTAACTGCGTACAGGTTGTTACGGTAAACCACGTACTGGTTTTGTCTCATCAATGGATAGTTTAAGTCCGCATTTTCCAAGTAAAAATTATTTTTCTTAGCTAGTGATATGCAGTTTAAACATTGACTTTTTATCTAATAAATCTTACTTTGGATAGTTAGAATCAAGGACGTAGATGAAATTCTTTTTCGAACACATAAAATGATGAACATTGCGTGGAGTAAGAATTTCAGTGTTGGCAGATCGTCGCCCAAGAGATATTTTGATGAAAAAGGATATATTGATGGGCATAATAAAAGCAAGGACATATAAACATAAATAGATTAAATTCTTCATAAAATGCCATAAAATGCTTAACTATGTATGTATGTAATATAGTTTTCTAAACGGCAAGGTGCGGGAAATAGTTTTAACCCTGTCAAATATATAATACGTATGCATTTGCTTTATGGAACCTGGCGCGTTGCAAAGCATTGGAAATATGAGAAATCGTCCATAGATGTTAAAAGTCGGCATTAGAAATTACATTTTATTGTGTCAACAGATTGAGGAACCTGTGCAAGCAGCAAAAAATTAGTATCGGGCATATATATATATATATACATGTGCCTGCTCGTGAGCATCAACACTGTTCAAAGGACCAATCGCTAAAATGTAGGTCACATGCCTGATAATAAATCCAACAACTTCTACCCATGTAGATTCATAGTTGTTGATTAGATTCTGAATTTGTCACAAGTATTTTAATTCTAGAAACTCTGATAATTTGACAATCCTATTCTGACCTTCTTTTACTAACCGCGTGAATTACGTGATAACAATGTATGATCCATTCATGATGTATATTGTACACTTAAAATATGCCTGCTCGAAAGGTAGACGCCTAGACTAGGACTGGAGTTGCCATGGTCACTTGGACTTCATACTGTTCCATCAACCACAGGGTATGATAATCTAAATTACCTAACATTGTTCAGAGTAGGGCCAGGGGCCTGGGGCCTTCTTTTTGCATCCTTCAATATATTCAGTCAAGTGTATCACAGCTAACAACACCTGTATACATGTAGTACCTTGTCCCAACCCCAGGAGGTCCATTTATAGCATGCTGTACGCAGGTGGCAGCCTCTCTACATACATACATTGTACTCATCACACAAATACGTACAGTTATACAACAATGCTAGTCAATAGGGATATGTATTTTAACTGGTAGTGCATTTTAATTTATTTGATAATGAAGCTTTATATATTGAAATAAAAAATAATCAAAATACCAAATGTATAATTAACTAAAACATTTATTTCAAGATTATTGGAATACCATATTTCATCCAATATCTTTTCATGAATTTATTTATTTTGTACACTGGCTTTTTACATTTATCAGAAACCTGATTATCATTGACTATGTATATAAAATACTGTATTACAATGTTGAATAAGTACCTAATCTAAATTAATTTTGATTATAATATATACATGTATTATTGGTAAGTTCAAGGTTGTGACAGACATGCTTGATTTACGCCAGGGAAACAGTGCACATGTTTACCCAGGCTCTGCAACATGCATGCATGTATCTAATAATAATGGTATTTATGTGTCTTAACAAACTTCCATTGAAACAATTCTAAAATCACAATACAATACAATATTTTATTTATTAGAATGTCACACATTTTTACAACAGGGTAAAAAACAGCCATGATAGCCAGATCTGACTTACGAGACACTTAATAAATATATATATATTTAAAAAGTATCAAATTATCCAGTTAAAAATTTCGTCACGGGTTAAGAGCACAGCTTCACTTATCTAAAATCGTAAAATGGTATCAGTTCTATCGTATATCGGTAAGGAGATACATGATCAGTATTATTATCTAGGTTGGGATTCTTAAAAGCATGTACTAGTAAATATTATTATTAAACAAAATCAAAACATAATCTTCCTCTGTACATGTTATATAATGTGGACGCTAACGTGGATTGTAGGTTCGTATTCTGCATAAGAAATTGTAATTTAAGAGAAGAATCAAGGTTTATGAAGTTTGGTAAATAAAAAGATGCTTTGTTGTATAGAGAAAGTTTCAAATCTGAATAAAAGTCACAATCTATCAGAAAATGAGTCTCATCTTCTATAGAGCCTGAATTGCACAAAGTACATTTTCTCTCCTGTAAAGGTATAACAGGATGAGAATACCGTCCCATCTCTACTTTAAGTTTCAAGTTCCCACAACGAAATTTGGCTAAGGTTTGTCGATGTTTATAGTTCATTATTAACGTCACATATGGTTCCGGAGCAAGATTATTTTTATACGTTCGGTTGAGGTCCTAAGTTTATTATCACATGTACAATGATACTGCCCCCATTCTCATAAAGCCGTGCAAACACAGAAGGCAACGATTCTGCCCTCTGGCCATCTATCGATGGTCACCTTGAGGTACCTGTATAGCTGGATTATACTGTGGCTTACCTGTACGTTTGACAAGTTATAATTATTGGACCATGACGCAATATACGGTCAAGATAACTTGCGGGGTTGGGATCATAAACATATTGTGTTTACCGGTAATTAAGAATAAAAAGTACTTGTAGGTAGACTAGCCAACAATAAGTGTTGTTTGAAGACGATTTAATTCAAATTTCTGCATGATCTTTTAAAGACGTTCAGTTTTTAATAAAGGATATGTAACTGAGCTATTTTTACGTACAATACTTTTAGAACTTAAAATAGCAAAGAAACGTATTATAAAAGTGTATGTATTTTAATGCAAGACGATCTACAAGGGTGTCGCTAGACGACGGATTGATAGGCACCAAATCTTTTTATTTAAAAGTTATGTATTACCAAGTATATGATCGTATTACTGATAGCTTATTATAAAAGAAAAAGTGTTTCAAAAGCACAATAGGACTGGTTTTTGCTGCAATTCAAAGTTGTTTTTGACTTGTGAAAATGCTTGTATTTACTATTTCATGTAAATGATATATATATATTTAATGCAATCTACCCATAAAACATTGACTTTTGAAAACGTAATAAAGACTATTTAAGATATGAAATTGAAACTACTGATATAAAATTAAATAGATATATACTTAAACTTTTGCAGTGAGAAGGTTTTATTCATGTATACTAAAAAAAATTGTGTTATATAGTTATACATACTGTATATTAAATTGTAGATGTTGTAATTTAAAAAAAAAAATGAAGAACGTATTCTTCCCCAATCCCTAACTGTAACCAAGGATTTATAAGTATATTCATATATGTCCTTGCTGTAACACATCACCATAATTCTTGTCTGTCTAGGTCTGAAAGTACCTGGACACGATGTCCACCTGTAGTGGACACCGTGTTCACACGTAGTGCACTCCGTGTCTACCTGTAGTCTAAATCTTGTGCACTCCATGTCTACCTGTAGTCTAAATCTTGTGCACTCCGTGTCTACCTGTAGTCTAAACGTAGTGCACTCCGTGTCTACCTGTAGTCTAAATCTTGTGCACTCCGTGTCTACCTGTAGTCTAAATCTTGTGCACTCCGTGTCTACCTGTAGTCTAAATCTTGTGCACTCCGTGTCTACCTGTAGTCTAAACGTAGTGCACTCCGTGTCTACCTGTAGTCTAAACGTAGTGCACTCCGTGTCTACCTGTAGTCTAAATCTTGTGCACTCCGTGTCTACCTGTAGTCTAAATCTTGTGCACTCCGTGTCTACCTGTAGTCTAAACGTAGTGCACTCCGTGTCTACCTGTAGTCTAAACGTAGTGCACTCCGTGTGCACAAGGGTGTAACCTTTAGTCTACTACCAACTGTACTTCCTTTGAAGATTAAGAAGTTAACAAGTTAACTGTTATGCAAAGAATCAAATTACCTATGTCTCATGAACTGCCTTCAGTTTTACTATGAGATAGTCCAGGGGTGGATATAATGTCAGTGATAGTAACCCAGGAGTATCGAGGATGACCAAACCGAAATGTGTATTTCCCCCCTCCTCCTGTCCTTCAGTTTTACTATAAGATAGTCTAGATAATTTATATCTTAATTTGATTAATTTGTATGTCCCAAGACACCAAACTTAGATATTTTGACAGGGTGTTTATTAGACTGCCCTATTTTGTGTGGCAGATACCAACAGATTCTATTAAGTTATTAACAGTCTATTTTTGTTTCAGATCACTGAGTCACAACTGGATCAGTTATCATGACTAAGAACCTGTTTACCGTTCTTGGTTTGAAACCAGGGGCGACAGAGGATGAAATAAAGAAATCCTACCGAAACCTCGCCCGGAAATACCATCCAGATAAAAACAAAGAACCTGGTGCTGAAGAAAAGTTCAAAGAAATCTCCGCAGCTTATGATCATTTGAAAAGTGCTGATCGAAGGGAGATACATGAAAGGGAAGTAAACAAACCAAAGGAAGAGCCGAAAAAAACTTTCACTAAAACTAAACCATCTGCTAACTACAGCACAAGTTTTACATCTGCATCAGATGGTACACAGGACGGAAAGGCGTATAGTGGTGCTTATTCTAAAACTCCTGGAGGTTATACCTATACATCACCCGACGAGGAGTTTAATTTCACATACTTCTCTTCTAAAAAAGGGTCAAGAAATGCAAACAATAAAAGTAAAAAGAAAAAGCCTAAAACTAAACCACAGAAACCATGGAGTCAGAATTGGGACTTTCCGGACGATGCTTTTCCAGGTGATTTCGAGGCTAACATTCCTGGATTTGGTTCCAATTCTGGAATGTTCAGCTATGCATTTAAGTCCTTCGTTGATGACCTTGATGCTCACTTCTCAATGTTTTTCAATAACGCTAACAGTCCGTTTGAATTTTCATCATTTCATGGAGGAATGCAGGAATTTGATGATTTTTTTGCAGGTAAGTTTTTGACCTACAGATGTTATTCTATTTACAAAGCATCGGACTCACTACACAGGAACTTAATTTTTTTTAGTTACATTTACACTTTTACAGCATGAATCGCTCTTGGTCGCTTACTATAGTGGTACTGATATGGTTTTTGTTTATCATTGTATACATATGCTTGTTATATGTACAAAAAAGTAAGTTTAAAAGAAACATGCTTACAACGAATTAATGTGTGTGTAACAAATTATGTTTATAACAATTTTGTTAGTCCTCAGAGGTTCCTTATAAACATGACTGTACCATGTTCTTTGTATTATAAGAAAAAATAGAATAAATAAAACAGAATGTCCAAATTAAAGATTAATTCGTGATCTAATGATGGTCCATCTTCGAACATCCAGGGGTTACTATCGCTAATGCAATATCCACAACTGAACTATCACACAGTGAAACTGGAGGTAATTCAGGAGAGAAAAAACTGACCAATCACAGCCTCACAGGCCTGCAGATCTAAAGAGGTCCTTGGAAGATTACAGAGAGTGATGCCCAACTTCAAAGCAACACAGTCAACCACTGTGTACCATTAATACAATTACTTTGGTATACATCAAAGGATCAAATTACCTTTGGCTTTTGTTACCTCCAGTTTTACTATGAGATAGACCAGGGATGGATATGATGTCAATGATAGTAAACCCTAGATTCCTAGAGTATTGAAGATGATAATGGTCATAGTCTAAACTAAGGGCAAAATGCTATTACATGTAGAATGTTCAACTCCCTGTACTATTGGATATATTTGGTGAGATTAGAACATGATGACAGCCATAAAACTTTACAGAAGCGTTACAAGCAACTTGTAATTATAATTACATGTACTTCATTTCAAATCTGAAAATTCAAAATGATACCTTTAGTAGAACTATTAAGTAAATAAATCTATTACGATGAAAAAGAAACTACCAGTGCTGTTAGGCTTGAATCAGAAGAAAACCCTGCTTCTAAGTGTCATATTAGGTCATTGGAGATAATCTGTTTTTGTACATTAAACAAATCAAAAGTGAGATTTATTTAAAGATGCTCCACCGTCGATAAAGCATAAATGATATTCATCAGTTGAACAATAATTGGTGTTTGATCATGTATATATATGTCTAATTAACACATAAAATAATTTATTTTGCCTTTGGTGCATGCGCAATCAGTACTTCCTTCCATATAGGATATAGTGACACGGAATTTTTTTCGGAATGCAATTAATTATTTTTCATATTTATAACTTGAAGTAAAATTAGAAGCTCAAACTTTTCAATGGTGGTAATGGTGTAAAGCAAGTAACTTTTGTAACTGAAGAAAAATACTAAATCGTCTGCTCCTGTTTTTGATTGTGAAAAATTACCATTTGTCAGCGGTGGAGCATCTTTAAATTTATAAAATAACGTTTGAGCTATCAGTTAGCATGAAATGACTTGCTACATATGTATTGTAGTATGTGGCCAGATTATAGCTCAAGTAATATATGCCACAGTGCTTTTTATAAAACATTCATAGGTATTTACTTTAGCTTTAGAAATTTTATTATTGCATGAAATACATTTCATTTGGAATGAATCGTGTGTGAATGATTTGTCCCTGGTCTATTGTGTATAGTAGTTTGAGCAAGTGATCTCTAATCAGCAAGATGAATTTCTGACAATTCATTTTTCAGATTTACCTCCTCTTGTTTGTACATATTGATTATTTATGCATGGAATGATGTATTGCAGGGGATTCATTATCAGGCGGTACCCGGTACTTTTTGCCCGTTGAACCTGGCTGTGGTACCACTTGAATTGGGCTACATTAAATAGCATACAGGTAGTATAGAAAAGAACCCCCTGAAATTGCTATTGTACAGCCTCTCCTGAAAGATAATGAAACCCTTGTGTATTGGTAACAAAGGGAGATAAATTTGTACATGGAAAAGTTTGAATCATAAGCAAGAGCCATAAAATAAATAAAAGCTTTTTAATTTTTTTTCAATTAAATATTTAGGGAAAGGAAAAAAACTCCCGAAAAAATCTCCCAGTGTTAATAAGGAAAAGAAAGAGAAGCGACACACTGCACCTGAGCATGGTTATAGTGGAGGATTAAATAAGGAATACATGTTTTCTCCGCGACAGGGACAAACAAAAAACACAGAAGCATTGTCTGATGAGGATGATGAGCCTGGGTTCCGATTCAGCTCAGACTCTGAAGGTTTGTGTCTGTATTAAAAGTTTTATGGATATCATTGATTACTACAAATATATGTAATTAACCTGATTCTAAAACTTAAAAGATAAACTTTACAGATGTAAAACGAAAAGATTAAGTGAATAAAGGATGAATGATTTTGTGTATAAAATATTGATTTCCTTTCATCAAAAATAGTTCAAACTATGCATCAATACCTCATATAGAGCTGGCAAAAAGTGCCAAAATGTGATTTTTTAATTTGAGGATTTTGTCCCCCAGGGGACAGTTAGCTATTCATGCAAGGACATAAATAGATTTGCTAGGCAATGCTGATATCTTATAATTGGAACAGTGAAGTTATTTAGTTCTGATATATGTTAAAAGTTTTACTTTAAGCAGGTTTATTGCTTCTCATGTTTAATCTCTGCATTTTCACCTGAAAATATTGGTTTGACTTTCATGTGATTTCATTATCCCCACAAACATGGAGGATATTTGATGACTTAGGCTATATCCATCCATCCGTGATGTTTTTCTGGGCTATAACTCCAAAACAGTTTATCTTGGTTCCATGAAGCATTCTACATGTACAACTATATATCAGGCTAGTGCCCTATTTGTGCCTTTTGCTATTTGATACCTTTCAGTTTTGATACTTTTTCTGTTACATATATAGAAAAAAATTAAACCAAGTTACTGTTTACTTTCGTTTCTATAACTTCAAAATTGTTTAACATAGCTGCTTGGAACTTTCGGTGTACATATACATTGTATATCTAAAGCTTGTACATTTGTATTTTGAAAAATTAAAAAGTGAAGTGAAGGAAATTGTTGATTGAATTACCATACATTGTATGTTGATAAATGCATGGAGTAATGTGCATGTGAGAATGGTGTATCTTGTGCCAAGTTATTTTATCATAACCATTCATAGTTATCTGCCCCTTTAAAAATGTATTGTGCATGCATAGGTAATACAGGTTCATTCAAGATGTTAGTACATGTACAGTATATAAGCATTAGGGTAGAACTTGTTTCTATTGACTTCTATAACAATCCTGTAATTTTAGGATGCCTTTTATACTATCATGGTAAATATATTAACATAAAGCAACAAGGGCAAGATCTAAAATCAATAGAAAAGCTTTACACCAACCTCATAGTAGCATGCTGTTAAAATTAATGGGTCCTCAGGACCACTATCAACCAAACCTGTGTATAGATAATGATATGGCAATGTCACAAACTTTATATTTAGTTGTAGTCCCAAATAAAGGAGATATAATTATTAGGATCTGTCCATATTCATCTTCTTTTCTGGATGTTATCTCAATCCTCCATCTTTTTGCTGAAGCATATTTTATACAAAACACATGTACAGGTTACTGAGATTTGTGTAAGAACCATTTTAATCTTTTGACTTATATCAATGTCAAAGCTTATCTAGGATCTGTCTGTAACATCAACATTCTTTACTGGTTTACCAAGGGAGGTTTTGAAAATACAATTTCTATATTAAAAAAATACACTCTTGTGACCTACAACCTACTTATTGACCTACATCAAATGAAAATTAAGCTTGCCTTGTGTCTTTTTATAGAATTACTTGTAACTGAAACTTTATATTCATGTCACATATATTCACTCTGGGAAGGTACAAAAATCAGTCAGTGTGACCTATATTTAACATAAAAATATTGGTCAGTGTGACCTATATTTAAGATATAAAAGTCAGTTAGTGTGACCTATATTTAAGATATAAAAGTTGGTCAGTATGACCTATATTTTGGGCTTGTGTCAGTTTACACGCTGAGTCCTGTCTGCTCACATTAGTTGGATAGAATACGTTTCCTTATAAAATAGGACACTGATCTTAATATTGAATTTTGACCTAAACTAACTGTATTCAATTGATTATCTCATAGACTGTAATCAATCACATGGAGAAGCAATACCACAAAGTGTTTATTGTTGCTTAAAGATTACATTGACTTTGTGATGTTGATGATTACACTGTTCTTTATCCTTTGGAATTGAATTTGTAGATGATGGATATCCAGACCCCAGATTTAAGTGCTCATTTTGTGGGAAAAGGCTGACACTGGAAGCATTAGTAAGTAGAGATATAAACAGTAAATGGGGACATTTTGTGTTGGAGAATTACCTCTTGTTGATGTTGGCTGTAGGAAACGCTCTGTATGCCACTTATATATATACAGTCAAACCTCGATGATTCGAACCTTGATGAATCAAATTTCTCGCTGTATCGAAGTTTTTGTCTGGTCTCGAATTTCTTCACTATATAACATTACTAACTAACCCATGTATGAATCAAAGTTTTATGAATCGAAGTTCTCGATGTATCGAACTTTTTTCATGGACCATTTGTTATAGAATCATAGGTAACTGACACTCGTTGATTCAAATAAAAATTTACCTGTACAGATCAGGTGTTCGCCGATACCCCGTGGCATGCTGTCACACCTAGCTGTCTCGCGACGGCCCTTTGCCGGACAATAGGGATTATGACAGCTTGTGTTGCTAGCTTGATATCATCAAGATAATTAATATCACTAATCAGACCGATACCCGGTGCTTTGTTTTTACAAGCTGCGTTATTAAATCATTAGTACGGCAAAGATACGGTTAGTTGTTTTTGATATTCGCCGCCGCCATTGGTAGCGGTTTGTACGGAACGGTAAATAGCGAGGCACATTATAAGTAAATCATACTCAAAACTGTTACATTGCACAACTTTGGCATAAAGACTGGAGCAAATCAATCATTCTAAATCGAAGTATTTTGTAGGTGTTGTAGCGCTTTCGGTTCCTCCTTTTTAGTTTGGTTTTTGCGTATTTTCGTTTTTATATTCATTCCGTAATATTAACCATCGCTTAGATAGTCACCAAACGAACACTTGTACATGGGTTAGGCCTAGTACAAGTAAGTCTTGTTTCTAATATTTGTAGATGTATTGCTAACGATAGCAATCATAAAACATATAGGGTTGGAGATAGAGTAAGGTATATATGCTGTGGCCAAATCTATACCAACAACAGGTTTTTCCAAATTGAAAATGTTTTTTGCACTTAAAATCTGTCACATATATCTTACACTATTCACCTTTTGATCTGTTAAGTAATAAATGGATGGTTTTAAATCCATTGAAAAGTGAAACTACACCTTTCATTTTGTAAAACATTCAGAAAGAATGTCTATGCCTAGAAGCTATTATAATTGTAGATGATTATTTGTAAGTACTCAAAGAACACCACTGTAAAATGAATAGAAAAATTTAATGTTTGATATCCTTGTACACAACATAAGGATTGGATGTTTACTTTATGTTAAACATGATCTTTGAAATATTTGTAATATTGTTAGGTACTATATTGAGTATAATGGTACTTTGCCTCCAGAACACACACGAACCAGCTTGTGAAAGAAGACAAAGACATGCAGAGTTTGATGATCCATTCAGGGGACATAATCCAAAACCTAAAGGAGAAAATTGGCGCGACACACATGAAGATTTGTTGAAAAATATTCGGCGTGCCAAACGAGCTGCAAAAATGACGAGAGATGACAGTGATCTTGGTATGTCACAGCTCAACTAAAACTCTCTTCAATTATTATTGTGTGTGTAATTATGAGGGAAAAGGTCTTGGATATGACAGAATTTAATAATTTCATTTGTAAGGGAATCAAATCTGTTTCAGGATATTGGTGGGTGAAATGATTTGTACAATTATGGACATGGTGTTTGGTGGTTTTGGTACATCCATATGCAGATACTTGTACGAAGGTTCTGATTTATGTCTGTACATTAAATGTTCGTACTTCTATACATTAACAGGGCCTGTGGTGTGTCAGTACTGTAACAGAACCTTCAGTAAGGCAGCAGCAGACCATCATATCCCATTTTGTGAGAAGTGGACGAAGGATCATGGGACGCCCCTGAACCCCCAGAGTAGATCAACTGGTGGGACTGGCAGTAAATATGAGCGTGCCAAGGAGGTGGGTAGAATATGTATACCCAAAGTCAAACGATGTTGGTTTTGTTAAAGCTGAGTTGGTTATGGTTACATTATTAAGATAAACAACTGATTTTCACTGTTAAGTTCCCCACAGCTGCCTTATGAACTTGATATTAGATAACCTTACAACCACCCACCCCTTGATCCAGACATTAACATTTGAGCTACCAAAACGACTTGGATATGATTCACAATGGATTAGTCCCATGTTCAAGTGATTGTGACATCATATTTTGGGGTGCTTTTTGTGACATCACAATCACCTGAAGGTGGGACTAACTGATTGTAAATCACACTGAACCTATCTTGTTTTGTTATCTGGAAACCCCTGTATTGTGGTAGATCATTAGACACTTTATGCTTGGCTGTGATTAGTACAATTACATTGAGAGTGATACAGATGTCTGATATTTTCAGTACTCACGATCAGTCCCAAAACCAAAGCCAAGAACAGAACAGCCCTCTCCACACTCGGACTGGAGCAAAACAAGTTTTCCAGATGTAAATGGAGGACAGCGAAGGGAGACAATGGGTAAGAGAGAGTCATTAACTTATGGCATCTAAAACTGTAAAAACATTAACCTACATTGATGATGATGATGATGATGATGATGATGATGGATGGCCACCCAAAAATAGTTTACAATTAAAGGTGGGTTTTGCCCAATGAAATATAATGACTACGAAATTGAAATTTATCCTGTACATAGATATAATCTTCAGATCATTTGTTAATGCATACAGTGAACGATATGGGTGGTCAGTTGACTAGCTTGACCAGGAAAATACTCCTCTAAAAATAGAGGGAAGTCGAGCTTTACATAGAATATGACGTATTTTTTTCCAAAACGAGGCCGCATCAACAAACGGAAGCGTGCAACAAAAAGTGAGATAGCAGTGACAGTCTTGCCACAGCATGTTCAGTAAAAAATAACAACAACAAATCGAGGGACTGTTTATACATATCATATCATCTAAAACACTTCATGTTACTTACATACGCTCGCTAGCTTAGTACATCAAATATATATCTAATAAGTCTGTTGCTGTATATGTGCAGGCATATGTGTTGAAATTTAACTCACCACGTGCAACAGAATCCGGGCTAATTCCGCTATTACTACATGCCATCTCTGAATTTCATTTCCTATATAGATATCATAAGGTGCTACCGATTCCATTCCAATTTCCTCGTCTTTGTTGCCGATTCAGATACATTTTTTTCTTACATGCTTTCGTTCAGCCATTTTGTTAACTTTTAGTGCGTAACAATGCGCATGCGCGAAACTTCGACAACACAATCTATCTCAGCTTCATTTGCATACTATTCTGTCTGGCTGACAATCGTAATAAACCAAGGATTTCCTTCAATTTTGTATCAAAGACACATTTATTCAATCTCATACACATACAGAAATTAAATTGAGGTGTATTTTTTTACGTTTTTTCATATTTTCTGTCGTTTGTCGGATTTTACAAAAAAATATTTATTTGGTTAGGCGAAACCTACCTTTAAGGGATAGAGTGGGGAGGGGGGGGCATAAAAAATTTCCAAAATATAAATACCAGTAAACCTGTCAAAACCGACTCTTGTCTAATCTGTGGATTCTTGTCTATCCTAGCCTAATTGTATGGTATTTATTTTTTTTATTAAATCTTGGAGTCCACAGACTTGACTATATCAGCCAAATATGATGGTCCTGATGATACTCAGTTTCTGTAGATGTCTTCAGTCCATAGTCACTGCTGTAGGTCAATGTACCATATTGGACCCAATAAGCATCCAGGGCGCTTACAATTTGATACATATTAGAGGGCAGGGTGGTGTGGGGAGGCACTGAATAGAACCAAATTTGGACTAGCCTTTCATAAAATTATAGCACAAAGTAAGTCATAAAACAATTTGTAAAAATAAATCAGTTACAAAACTTACAGTTTTCGTATTTCTATTTTGCATTTAATTTGAGTTAACTAAAAATGAGGCCACATAAAGAAGGAAGGGACGCATATAGGGATGGGTGCGCTGATTGGGTCAAATACCGAAACTTTCTATATAAAACAAATGACAAAATCTCAAAAATGAAAAATATTTTAAATATAAAGTATTTCTTTCTGTTTTGTAGATGAACCCTATGTTTTCAGTGGTGCAGGACTGAGTTCTCCGCGCGCCACCAAACCAGCCGCCCGCCCCAGATCTAAGACTCCCAAGTTTAATGTCACATCTCCAAGAGAGGAGTAAGTACACAGTAAAACGTTTACAGGCTAATGATTAAATACATATGTCAGCAAATCTCCGTTTCTTACTGATTGTACCAAAAGTCTCAACAGAAATCAGCCGCTTAAGTTAAATGACAAAGCGAGTGGTTAGTTACTTGTTTATCACCTAAGTGACACTAGTCGGTGAGACAAAGCCTAAGCCTCACTGACTAAAGTCATTGCTCTGTTGACATCGTTGAGCGGTATTGTTGTAAGGTGTTATAGGAATGTTATAAATGCTTTGTAATGTTTAAGATTGTACTTCACAATTACACAGCAATGTATGTTATACTTGGTAAGTTTGTTATTGTATCCTAATTCTTCTGTTCTTTCAAATTGATAACGATGAAAAGTTATTTTGAATTGTTTCTATTGCAGTGTAAAATTTCCACAACCTAAAGGACCTACAACTTATACTCGATTGCACATGGAACGCAAGCCCGGAGCAAATGTTCGGTTTACAGTGTGATGAGCCTCACACTCTGTGTACTGGCCAGTTGTGTGGACAAGTTCTGATGTGATACATCCTCGACTTGTTAGTGTAAGGGGACACAGTATAAGAAGGAAAACAAATACTCCTGCTTATATGGAAACAAACTTGTGGAGGATTTCTCTGATCTACATAAGAAGGGAATTTTTAGGACCCCATCCCCACAAAACTGCTTGTTATTTAGATCTTTCATAGTGTAATGCTAATGTAATATCCCCAAGCTACATACTTAATCTACCAACACAGAATCGAACTCCTAGAAAATTATTCCATATTTACAGCAATATGCTTACCTCAAACGAACCATGGTAACGTTGATGTTACTTCCACTGCCCACCAACACACTGCAGATTTCAGAAGACGATTACATTTATTGCGTTGAACTTTTATACCTTAAAAGTGTCAAAATCTTTGTTAGCAGCAGTGTTCTTTTGGAATATTTTAGCAAACAAATTCTCACTCGTCGAAATTGAGTTTCATATTCAGTGCCATGTTGCTTTTAGGTTTTTATTGAGTTTTGCTGCAAAACATTTACCAATTTGAAGCTGTAAACTGTTGGGGGATGTTAAGTGTTAATAAGAAAAATAGGCTAGTGCTTTTAGACTTGTACATTGAATAGACTAGTGAAATGATAATATAGTCACAATAGTCTGAGGTACATTGTGGTAGGTCACTCACAATAGTCTGAGGTACATTGTGGTAGGTCACTCACAATAGTCTGAGGTACATTGTGGTAGGTCACTCACAATAGTCTGAGGTACATTGTGGTAGGTCACTCACAATAGTCTGAGGTACATTGTGGTAGGTCACTCACAATAGTCCGAGGTACATTGTGGTAGGTCACTCACAATAGTCTGAGGTACATTGTGGTAGGTCACTCACAATAGTCTGAGGTACATTGTGGTAGGTCACTCACAATAGTCTGAGGTACATTGTGGTAGGTCACTCACAATAGTCTGAGGTACATTGTGGTAGGTCACTCACACAATAGTCTGAGGTACATTGTGGTAGGTCACTCACAATACTCTGAGGTACATTGTGGTAGGTCACTCACAATAGTCTGAGGTACATTGTGGTATGTCACTCACAATAGGATTTCTATATTTGATTATTGGCCATTGACAAGGCCAAAGCAGGGCCTGAGAGCAAACAAGACTATATTGATATTTGTGAAAAGATAAAATGATTCAGAAAATAGCGAATGCAAATTGGTTTTTAAAAAAATCATGAAATAATCAATATAATACCATAAATCCACAAAAGTTGTGGAGTCAAAGTCAAATTTTATAAAAAACTTCCTTAAATGTTTGATGAAGATTCTTGTGTTTTCAAACCGACCTCTTGGTGCAAAGCTTGAATTTTATTTATTTGCTTTATTTATATATTTATTGTGTCGCTTGCTTCCGCGGGGAAGCGGAAGCTGATTTATATATATTTCATTATCCGTCTCCGTCCCATTTTAGTTTAAACACTGTGATCATGAGTTGATGTTCATGTATTTTTATTCACTAATTCACCTTGAAAACCCCATGAGCTTTTTCAATTAAGAACATTAATTATTCAGATGCGAGTTCAGAGGTGAATGAGTGAAGTACAATTCATGCAATACTGTATATTACATGTTTTGCCATATAAAGCATTACAAGCTAATGTGATAGACTTGTACGGATTATCTCCCTTTAGGGGATCAAAGTCCTGTAGAAATAGGTACATGTAAGTGAAGGTAACATACTACCTTAACGGGTATAATTGTATTACTTTACTGCTATTTACAGTATATCGTATCTATTTCAAACTTTAGCCAGATCATCTATCAAATCCGTGTTTATCTGATATTATTATTTATAAAACTTACCTAAATAAAGTTTATTGTTACCATTCTGATGTGATTTCCTAAGTTTATTATTACACCATTCTGATGCGGTCTGTAAATGGTCCAGCATTCCTCTGTCATCAGCCCTCTTAAAACTGTTCTTACTGTCCAGCATTCCTCTGTCGTCAGCCCTCATAAAACTGTACTTATGGTCCAACATTCCTCTGTCGTCAGCCCTCATAAAACTGTACTTATGGTCCAACATTCCTCTGTCGTCAGCCCTCATAAAACTGTACTTATGGTCCAACATTCCTCTGTCGTCAGCCCTCATAAAACTGTACTTATGGTCCAACATTCCTCTGTCGTAAGCCCTCATAAAACTAAACTTATGGTCCAACATTCCTCTGTCGTCAGCCCTCATAAAACTGTACTTATGGTCCAACATTCCTCTGTCGTCAGCCCTCATAAAGCTGTACTTATGGTCCAACATTCCTCTGTCGTAAGCCCTCATAAAACTGTACTTATGGTCCAGCATTCCTCTGTCGTAAGCCCTCATAAAACTGTACTTATGGTCCAACATTCCTCTGTCGTAAGCCCTCATAAAACTGTACTTATGGTCCAACATTCCTCTGTCGTAAGCCCTCATAAAACTGTACTTATGGTCCAACATTCCTCTGTCGTAAGCCCTCATAAAACTGTACTTATGGTCCAGCATTCCTCTGTCGTCAGCCCTCATAAAATTGTACTTATGGTCCAACATTCCTCTGTCGTAAGCCCTACTTATGGTAAAGCATTCCTCTAGTCATCCCTCATAAAACTGTACTTATGGTCCAGCATTCCTCTGTCGTCAGCCCTCATAAAACTGTACTTATGGTCCAGCATTCCTCTGTCGTCAGCCCTCATAAAACTGTACTTATGGTCCAGCATTCCTCTGTCGTCAGCCCTCATAAAACTGTACTTATGGTCCAGCATTCCTCTGTCGTCAGCCCTCATAAAACTGTACTTATGGTCCAGCATTCCTCTGTCGTCGGCCCTCATAAAACTACTTATGGTCCAACATTCCACTGTCGTCAGCCCTCATAAAGCTGTACTTATGATCCAACATTTCTCTGTCGTCAGCCCTCATAAAACTGTACTTACGTTCCAACATTCCTCTGTCGTCAGCCCTCATAAAGCTGTACTTACGGTCCAACATTCCTCTGTCGTCAGCCCTCATAAAGCTGTACTTATGGTCCAGCATTCCTCTGTCGTCAGCCCTCATAAAACTGTACTTATGGTCCAACATTCCTCTGTCGTCAGCCCTCATAAAACTGTACTTATGGTCCAACATTCCTCTGTCGTCAGCCCTCGTCCAACATTCCTCTGTCGTCAGCCCTCATAAAACTGTACTTATACATCTCATCTAGTTCCTACATTAACAACAAGCTACAGACTTCTTTAAGACACTGCAGGTAAGACGTACTTGTCCTCATTGTATGACTGTAAAAGGCGACTAAATATAGGATCTTATCGTCTTCCTGACGACTTCGGAGTTGAGCGCTCGTTCCTGTGATGATGACACAAACGTGCTAGTTTCATCACCTTTATCGGAGGCAAAGGCCAAACACTATATTGACAATGACTAATACTAGCTAGTCCTATTAATGTGCTGCAGTCGAGGATTCATTTCTATTTTGTTATTCGCTTAAATCGACTTCGTTATGTACGAGTTTCACTGTACACGACAAAGCCAGAGACAACACCAAAACATATATATTTATTTTAAAAGGTGTATTTAATGTTTCGATTAGGAAATAACACTTATAATGTTATAATGTACATGAAATACATATTCTATGTTATTTGTTCCTTCTGGTTTCTACTTCAGTCATCCAAACTTTAGGCCCCCGGAGAACCCGTCCGTGTTGGCCGAGAAAGATAAGCATTAAGTTTGTAGAGAGATGCTTTCTATCCTTGTATATGGATGAGTGTTTAGGCTATTGTTAAAATCGTTGTAGCCATTGTAAATGCAGGATAAATACGATATACTCCAAGGAATATCTAACATTTACTATTAACATTGTTAAATATTGTAGTGAAGTACACGTAAAACTCTATATTGCTGGAAATATTAACAAAATTCAACAATATTAGCAATTCTCTCTCTCTCTCTATTTTCATTGTGGGGAGGAAAATCCCTCCCAACAGTTTTATTACAAATATCTCGGCTCACAAACCGGGTTTTGCTATCCCCCCCCCTCACAAACCGGGTTTTGCTATCCCCTCCTTCCCCTCTCTCTCCCTCTCTCTTCCTCTCTCTCGCACGCGCGGTAAAAGAATACAATTCTTCATATACTGCTTTTTATACTTGTCTTCTTATCATCACATTATCACAAGAGTAACATAAAGAACGCGGTTAAAATAATTGAGATATTACGTGATACATTGGACGGATACTAGCACGCCACTCTCGGAGTCGATGGGTATTTTTAAATGAACATATTTTGACGGCTACTTAATTTCGCGTTTTCAAGGCGAGTTGATTTCGCGATTTAGAGTGCTATGTGTCTCCTCTGTGTAGAACCATATGTGTACCTGTGCTCAGAACATTTTCTTACCGTTGGCAATTTACGTGTAACTTAATCGCATGTGAAAGATTTTACGTGTACAGTATGTGGTCTGGCACATTAAGGATGTCTTTCTTCAATATTTATAATGGGTAGCACCCCAACTCATGACTTCTTCATATGACGGAGGTGACGTCCCCGTCATATAAGGGTGGGGCTGTATTACCCGGAGACGATGTCGCGATGTAGGGGGTGACGTCATTGGCAGTAGACACGTCATCAGGGTGACACGTGACTTGAAGGGAATAATCGGGTGGAGGGAGGGAGGTGTCCGCTCTAACATCCAACCAAGAGATTGGAGAGGGGAGGCTCGGTCTACTGTGTGATCGGGAGGATCGGGCGGAATGGGCCCTTGTATTGTCCAGTGTGGCGACGGGAAGAAAGGGAGTTGCTCGATGATCTAAAACATCTTCCACATTAATCTCTGGAAGGCTAATGTGATCTGTACTGTTATCATTTGACGGGAGGCTCACTAGATCTGTAGTGTCCGACCGGGCGACTTGGGGAGGAGAGGAAGAATTTGTGGATTCTTCAGGTGGCGCATGATGGGCATCATTAGTAGCTAAAATAAAGTAAAAGTCATCAAATGATTGGGCATGTAAATCTATCTAGTTCAGATTCAAATTTTACAATGGAAAGTTTAGATGCATTAACATTTTGTATGCACCTTTCCATTTGTCAGGAAAAATGATTTAAACTACGTTTTCTGTATATATGCGCCAAGGAAACATATCGTGTCAATCTTTTGAAATCTCAAGTCGAAATTCGCTGTCTTGAAAATCAAGGAACCACCGGAAATACATCAACTCGTAAGAATTTCATCTCAAACACCGAATTCGTTAATGGTCTTCCATATATGTCTGTTAAAGGGACAATTCATTCTACGAGAACATTAAAATTTGTATATATATCGGAAAACACCCAGTTCTAATGGAAATTAGATCAGTCGGTTTTACTGTGATATGTCAGAAAATCCCAAGGTGGTGAAATGCGTGTGAATTGTTCAAACTCACTCGCTGTCGGCCATTACACATTGTGGTCGAATATCTTGTATGCCGAACCCAGTCCCTTGCTCGTAGAGTAATGCTACTTTTGTCTAGAACTGCTCAAATCGCTCTGGCTGAAGTGTGTTTACCTTATTAGGTGAATTGTCTTGCCTAAAAAATCATTATATCACCTTCACAGTGGTTATGTAGTTCATTTGTTTAAAGTGCGTGACTTTGGCTCGGATATTGGTACAGCATACATATTGTACCTGCTTAATCGTATTGATCAACGATTTGTAATTACAACGGTATCAATTAAAATACTAAACAATGACGTGGAATTTGTCAATATCTTATGTTATATGTTTCATAAGAAATGTAGAACAATACATTTATGTCATATTTTGCTTCTTTGTTATGTAAAAGAATTAGCCTGAGTGAATTGTCCCTTTAATGAGTTTTGAAATTTTTAAGATGCATTAGGGTACTACAATTAAAAAACATTAAAATTGAATTATATATGTATGACCTCTTGTTATACACAATAGTGTATCTGAGTGTAATAAAAGAATTGAATTGAATTGAATGAAATAACTCTTAGTACTCTCAAACATATGATTTAATATTATAAATACCGTTAATTACAAGATTGAATGTGGACGTAAACCCTGTACAAATCCATAATAAAAAGAAATATTTTTGTCGGGTACATACACGGAGCCCTATTAGTATAATAATATCAAGTATAATAATAAGAAAAATGTTTAAAAAAAAATAGATAGTGAATGTTCTTTATATTTGACATACAAATATACTATCAATATTATCCAAACTTTTGTACCCTTGGACAAAATATGACATTGATATAATTGACCTGGTCGATCCGTCAATTGTTATCTAAAGCGTAAGTTTGGGAAAATAAAAAGAAAGAAAGAAAAAAAATTCTTACCTGATACGTTACTACTGGAGGCGGGAGGCTGTGTTACGGATCTTACCTGATACGTTATTACTGGAGGCGGGAGGCTGTGTTATCTTACCTGATACGTTATTACTGGAGGCGGGAGGCTGTGTTACGGATCTTACCTGATACGTTATACTGGAGCGGAGGCTGTGTTACGGATCTTACCTGATACGTTATTACTGGAGGCGGGAGGCTGTGTTACGGATCTTACCTGATACGTTATTACTGGAGGCGGGAGGCTGTGTTACGGATCTTACCTGATACGTTATTACTGGAGACGGGAGGCTGTGTTACGGATCTTACCTGATACGTTATTACTGGAGGCGGGAGGCTGTGTTACGGATCTTACCTGATACGTTATTACTGGAGACAGGAGGCTGTGTTACGGATCTTACCTGATACGTTATTACTGGAGGCGGGAGGCTGTGTTACGGATCTTACCTGATACGTTATTACTGGAGGCGGGAGGCTGTGTGTGTTACGGATCTTACCTGATACGTTATTACTGGAGGCGGGAGGCTGTGTTACGGATCTTACCTGATACGTTATTACTGGAGGCGGGAGGCTGTGTTACGGATCTTACCTGATACGTTATTACTGGAGGCGGGAGGCTGTGTTACGGATCTTACCTGATACGTTATTACTGGAGACAGGAGGCTGTGTTACGGATCTTACCTGATACGTTATTACTGGAGGCGGGAGGCTGTGTTACGGATCTTACCTGATACGTTATTACTGGAGGCGGGAGGCTGTGTTACGGATCTTACCTGATACGTTATTACTGGAGGCGGGAGGCTGTGTTACGGATCTTACCTGATACGTTATTACTGGAGGCGGGAGGCTGTGTTACGGATCTTACCTGATACGTTATTACTGGAGGCGGGAGGCTGTGTTACGGATCTTACCTGATACGTTATTACTGGAGACAGGAGGCTGTGTTACGGATCTTACCTGATACGTTATTACTGGAGACAGGAGGCTGTGTTACGGATCTTACCTGATACGTTATTACTGGAGACAGGAGGCTGTGTTACGGATCATACCTGATACGTTATTACTGGAGACAGGAGGCTGTGTTACGGATCTTACCTGATACGTTATTACTGGAGACAGGAGGCTGTGTTACGGATCTTACCTGATACGTTATTACTGGAGACAGGAGGCTGTGTTACGGATCTTACCTGATACGTTATTACTGGAGGCAGGAGGCTGTGTTACGGATCTTACCTGATACGTTATTACTGGAGACAGGAGGCTGTGTTACGGATCTTACCTGATACGTTATTACTGGAGACAGGAGGCTGTGTTACGGATCTTACCTGATACGTTATTACTGGAGACAGGAGGCTGTGTTACGGATCTTACCTGATACGTTATTACTGGAGGCAGGAGGCTGTGTTACGGATCTTACCTGATACGTTATTACTGGAGACAGGAGGCTGTGTTACGGATCTTACCTGATACGTTATTACTGGAGGCAGGAGGCTGTGTTACGGATCTTACCTGATACGTTATTACTGGAGACAGGAGGCTGTGTTACGGATCTTACCTGATACGTTATTACTGGAGGCGGGAGGCTGTGTTACGGATCTTACCTGATACGTTATTACTGGAGGCAGGAGGCTGTGTTACGGATCTTACCTGATACGTTATTACTGGAGGCGGGAGGCTGTGTTACGGATCTTACCTGATACGTTATTACTGGAGGCGGGAGGCTGTGTTACGGATCTTACCTGATACGTTATTACTGGAGGCGGGAGGCTGTGTTACGGATCTTACCTGATACGTTATTACTGGAGGCGGGAGGCTGTGTTACGGATCTTACCTGATACGTTATTACTGGAGGCGGGAGGCTGTGTTACGGATCTTACCTGATACGTTATTACTGGAGGCGGGAGGCTGTGTTACGGATCATACCTGATACGTTATTACTGGAGGCGGGAGGCTGTGTTACGGATCTAGCCTGATACGTTATTACTGGAGGCAGGAGGCTGTGTTACGGATCTTACCTGATACGTTATTACTAGAGGCGGGAGGCTGTGTTACGGATCTTACCTGATACGTTATTACTGGAGGCGGGAGGCTGTGTTACGGATCTTACCTGATACGTTATTACTGGAGGCGGGAGGCTGTGTTACGGATCTTACCTGATACGTTATTATTAGAGGCGGGAGGCTGTGTTACGGATCTTACCTGATACGTTATTACTGGAGGCGGGAGGCTGTGTTACGGATCTTACCTGATACGTTATTACTGGAGGCGGAGGCTGTGTTACGGATCTTACCTGATACGTTATTACTGGAGGCGGGAGGCTGTGTTACGGATCTTACCTGATACGTTATTACTGGAGGCGGGAGGCTGTGTTACGGATCTTACCTGATACGTTATTACTGGAGACAGTGGAGGCTGTGTTACGGATCTTACCTGATACGTTATTACTGGAGGCGGGAGGCTGTGTTACGGATCTTACCTGATACGTTATTACTGGAGACGGGAGGCTGTGTTACGGATCTTACCTGATACGTTATTACTGGAGGCGGGAGGCTGTGTTACGGATCTTACCTGATACGTTATTACTGGAGGCGGGAGGCTGTGTTACGGATCTTACCTGATACGTTATTACTGGAGGCGGGAGGCTGTGTTACGGATCTTACCTGATACGTTATTACTGGAGACGGGAGGCTGTGTTACGGATCTTACCTGATACGTTATTACTGGAGACAGGAGGCTGTGTTACGGATCTTACCTGATACGTTATTACTGGAGGCAGGAGGCTGTGTTACGGATCTTACCTGATACGTTATTATTAGAGGCGGGAGGCTGTGTTACGAATCTTATATACCTGATACGTTATTATTAGAGGCGGGAGGCTGTGTTACGGATCTTACCTGATACGTTATTACTGGAGGCAGGAGGCTGTGTTACGAATCTTACCTGATACGTTATTATTTGAGGCGGGAGGCTGTGTTACGAATCTTATATACCTGATACGTTATTACTGGAGGTAGGAGGCTGTGTTACGGATCTTACCTGATACGCTATTACTGGAGGCGAGAGGCTGTGTTACGGATCTTACCTGATACGTTATTACTTGAGGCAGGAGGCTGTGTTACGAATCTTATATACCTGATACGTTATTACTGGAGGCAGGAGGCTGTGTTACGGATCTTACCTGATACGTTATTACTGGAGGCAGGAGGCTGTGTTACGGATCTTACCTGATACGTTATTACTGGAGACAGGAGGCTGTGTTACGGATCTTACCTGATACGTTATTACTGGAGACAGGAGGCTGTGTTACGGATCTTACCTGATACGTTATTACTGGAGACAGGAGGCTGTGTTACGGATCTTACCTGATACGTTACTACTGGAGGCGGGAGGCTGTGTTATGGATCGGGGCTGGTTATTTTGGTGTTTGTTTCTTCCCTTTCTATTCGATTTGCCACAAAATATCAAAAAGATAACTACAACCCCTATTGATAGGAATATAGCTGTAAAATAAGAAATCACGGTACAATAAATTAGAGCTCAAATAACTGTAGATACATACACATATAGTCATTGGAATATCACTGCAAACAGAAACATGCATCATGAAGTTCATGTTACTCAGGGCAGAGCATAAAACTATTTAAGTATTAATTGAGGTTACCTTTGCATAGACTTGGCCTAAGAGCATACCAACAAATAGGCTTGGCCATAAGCGCTTATCAACAAATAGACTTGGTCATAAGAGCTTACCAACACATAACTTTGTCTATAAGCGCTACCCAACACATGACAATAAGAGCTTACATTACGTATGCTTTTTCATAAGACCATACCATTACATTGACTTGGACATAAGAGCTTACCAACACATAGGCTGGACCATAGGTGTCAATTAATTAGTCGTCGATCTACTTCTATTGTCCGCCATAATCGCAAATACATATATTCTACTTAGATTGATGACATCACATTTTCTATTTAAATTTTAAATGTCGTCATACATTTTTTGTTTCGATTTTTTTTTCAAAATATCCATTCATCCTATTTCGATACACAGGTGAAAAGTCTATTCTTATTCGATTGGGCTTTATATTGTTTGTCTGTTGTACAAAACTTAACAATAAATGAACTTATATAAGTAATTTTCTTACGATTAAATCCACCTTCTTCGCTGTTCTTCTTCTTTCCGACTTCTACACGGACTCTAACCTCTTGACTAGAAGTGATGGTGCCCGTGTAGCTGTAGATAAAATCGAGGTAGACCGTTTGATGTGAGGATATACAATATTCCTCCCCTATCACTGTGGTATTGCAGTCATATGTCTGAAACAACAAACGTAGTCAACATCAACTCCAGTCTCATGGCGCCAACATCAAAATACAAAATGATAAAACTCTGGTGAACTGTCTCAAAATATATCTACCAACAAGAAAACTGTAGTCTTATATCGTTAGCTGCCATCAAACGCGTTCGCGATTACCTTAACGCCCAGCTATGGAGCATGTTATACGCCGAAATCAGGGACGGAATCGTAATGGCAGGTGAAATCATATATCTATCAACAATTTGGATTTATAGAAGTAAAACAATCGATCTAAACCAGGTGGGTCACAGGTGACTAAGTCTTTGGGGACACTACCAATAACGGAACCAAAGATAACAAAACACGAACAACTGCTACCTGTCATAAGAACAACAGGCATTGTTATCAAAATCCTTAATGTCAGTCTATCCAACGAGGATCTGACAACATCCCACTAGAAATCAAATACTTGCCTCTAAAGCATTGAAGGTAAAATTTGCCGACGAATTTAATAATTTTCAGAGGTCGCAGAATCCTAAGAATGTTGCATATACCATTTTATCTTATACAAGAAATATAAAATCTTAAAAAAAAGATAAAAGACCATCGATATCAATTTTAATGTGCTATTTTTCAATTTTTGTTTCGGGAAGGTATTGGACGTTTATATACTGAAATACCGACAGTATAACAAGAACGCGGCCCTGATGGATGTTGTCAACCTCCAAACGGTGTTATGTAAGAACGACATTCACAAATACGATCAAGAGACTTTCGTTATTGATTTAGAATGTTAGAGCCCAAAATTAACTGCTCACCTTATTTGCATCCTGTATTTGAATTTCAAATACACATTCGTATATGAGGAATTGCTTTATTTTGATACAAGTATCCCAAAACTTGTTTCTGGACACGAATCCCAGCGAACAGTTGTAAGAGAGGTCTGTCCCATTCCATTGTACGTCTATAGAGTGACCACGACTTAGATTGTAAACCTAAAAATAAATATCAAATAAAAAATATCAAAATGTAGATGTGTCTCAAGGAAGGGATCATCGCTCTGAAATAACACATCGATATTAATTAAACATTACTCTAATCAGGACCAATGATCTGGTATTTCAATATGCTAATCAACCAAATAAGCATTATCTTCTATCTCAATTACACAAACAATTCCCAGAATACAACATAAAACAGAATATTGAAATAGTTTAGTTTTGTAGTATAGCATATATTTATCCTGCGCCCTTCTCGCCCCGCCTGAAATTCCTTTTGGGTCAGTAGCAATACAATATATGCTGGTAGATGCAATAAAACACATGTTTGTTGCATCTATTGTGTCTTTATCATTGTTTCATTCTAAAATATCACATTATTTCCTTTTATTAGTTTATAACAGTTTTGGCAAGAAAACAGCTACATGAAAAGTTCAATACGTTCAATTTTAACATCGTTTGTTTCGTTTTCGCTTCGACACTTTTTGGTATTTGCGGACCTTCCTTGTTTAAAAATACTCCACCGTTTACAAATGGTAATTTTTCTCTATCAAAAACAGGAGCTGACGATTTAGTATACACTATTACCACCAATGAAAAGTTTGAGCTTCAAATTTTACTTCAAGATAAAAATATTAAAAATAATTAATGGCATCCCGAAAAAAATCCGTGGCACTATGACAGTACTGATTGCGCGTGCATCAAAAGCAAACTCAATTATTTTATATCATTTTTGTGTTTATTAGAAATATATTCACGATTAAACACCAATTATTGTTAAAATGATGAGAATCGTTTATGCTGTCGGCGATGAAGCATTTTCAAATGTGTGATATTTAGAAGAAAAGGTTTTTATAATGTTCGCGATAACATACCTGTCCACACGCCAAATCGTCCAGTAATACTGAATCAGTGGTCCCTACAAAGTAAACACAGATGAATGGACCACGGGATAACTCTCCTCGCCAGCTTTGTTTGTTATATACATCTACATACATCTGTCATATCATAAATATGTCATAATAAAGTCTGACTTCTCGTGTAAAATTACTTTACATTAATATATTGGACTATTAGACTGATATTGATGCAATCCACTTGTGTTTTCTGCCAGAACATAAACCTCTCTACGGGTGTGGCCTACCACATTCACGTTATATTTTTTCATTCTATTTCAGTATGACCTACTACATCCATGTTATATATTGTCATCCTATCTCTACGTCCTACCACATCCACATTATATTTTGTCATCCTATCTCTCTACGTCCAACAACATCCACATTATATTTTGTCATCCTATCTCTCTACGTCCAACAACATTCACATTATATTTTGTCATCCTATCTCTCTACGTCCAACCACATCCACATTATATTTTGTCATCCTATCTCTCTACGTCCTACCACATCCACATTATATTTTGTCATCCTATCTCTACGTCCTACCACATCCACATTATATTTTGTCATCCTATCTCTCTACGTCCAACCACATCCACATTATATTTTGTCATCCTATCTCTCTACGTCCAACCACATCCACATTATATTTTGTCATCCACATTATATTTTTGTCATCCTATCTCTCTACGTCCAACCACATCCACATTATATTTTGTCATCCTATCTCTCTACGTCCTACCACATCCACATTATATTTTGTCATCCTATCTCTACGTCCTACCACATCCACATTATATTTTGTCATCCTATCTCTCTACGTCCAACCACATCCACATTATATTTTGTCATCCTATCTCTCTACGTCCAACCACATCCACATTATATTTTGTCATCCACATTATATTTTGTCATCCTATCTCTCTACGTCCAACAACATCCACATTATATTTTGTCATCCTATCTCTCTACGTCCAACCACATCCACATTATATTTTGTCATCCTATCTCTACGTCCTACCACATCCACATTATATTTTGTCATCCTATCTCTACGTCCAACCACATCCACATTATATTTTGTCATCCTATCTCTACGTCCAACAACATCCACATTATATTTTGTCATCCTATCTCTCTACGTCCAACCACATCCACATTATTTTGTCATCCTATCTCTACGTCCTACCACATCCACATTATATTTTGTCATCCTATCTCTACGTCCAACAACATCCACATTATATTTTGTCATCCTATCTCTCTACGTCCAACAACATCCACATTATATTTTGTCATCCTATCTATCAATGTCCTGCCACATCCCCATTATCTTGTCACCTCTCCACGTTTCAGCCATAACGGACTACTTGGTTGGATACTACTCCTATAAACACAAACATATTACGAGTCGTGTTTCAATAAATAGTAAATCATCATTGTTATCTTGGCTATCACAAAATAGGCAAGTGTCCAGTCTGCGACAGTACGAGCGTACCGCAGCCTCCCAAAATAGACAAGTGTCCAGTCTGCGACAGTACGAGCGTACCGCAGCCTCCCAAAATAGGCAAGTGTCCAGTCTGCGACAGTACGAGCGTACCGCAGCCTCCCAAAATAGCACTCACTACACACAACATATCGCGTACAAGAAGACAGACTGACTTGAAGTGACTTAAATTTCTTATAGACCGTTTTATAATACCAAAACAAACCGAAACAAACGTAAGTAAAGTTAAGAAAGGTGTAAAGATAAGTAAGAGACATTTAAAGATAAAATACTACTAATTACACAGCCATAACGTACCTGAGGGGTAAACCATCCATACTATTGCTAATGGGAAAATGTAGGCACTGTTGATCAGTTTTGTCATCTACAGCGGAGTGCGAATGTTTTCAGGTACGATATATTTGATATCTGTAGTACAGAAGTTTTCATGTTTAACCTTTCTCCCCACAGACAAATTACAAGCTGGGCTAATTAAGGATGTATTCTTCTGAGGTTTTAGTCCCGTTGAAGTCTCGTTTCGACAAAGATCAAAGAAGTTACGAGATTTTCAAATACAATTTATTAATATCTGTAGGAAGTTGCCAGATGCAAATTTTGTCAAGAAATTACATTTCTAGTTTAAGTAGATTTTTTATACAGGGATTTAAAGAAATGGTCCATTTGGCCGCCATTTTGAAATTGGGGCCTTTTTTCGCTTTGAGAAGAGCAACAGTTTTACCATTTTTTTACTGAAATTGTTTTTATCTAAATCATCATTGCGCCAGTATTTTTAGCTTTTTTACAAGGTTCGTTGTAATTAAAATTTACAAGGTTCGTTGTAATTAAAATATTGAGCATTAATGCGTGAAATTATACACTTTTGTCACTTTATTTTTACATTTAATAGTAATTTGAGCACTTTAATTTTTACTCTAAAATACATGTACTGAAAAATAACAAATATTCAAATGGGGCAAAAACGTAAGCACACTGACCCCCCATTTTTCCAACAACCCATTCCCTATTGATATGCAAAATATTAACAAAAGTTTAATACCAGAATTTTTTCTTTAAACGGTAAAATTTGGCAAAAATGGTGCATTTTGTAGCTCAAAATTAAGGAGTAGGGGTAGTGTATGTTGTTATTCTGAGAAAAAAATATGAGTCTTATTAATTAAAACTGGTATATTTTTAAAGAAGAATTCTACAAACATCCATAAATATCACACACCTCATAAGGAAATGTATGTGTATATGGTCAAGACGGCAAAATTCCCATCAAATCCAATATTTTGTTAACTAGGTATCTTTGAGTGACAAGAGCTCAAAACCGAGCACACGGACATATGTTTTTTCTTCCATTTTCTTTTATGGTATGAACTCCTTTTTCCAAAAATCAATATTAGAAAAAAAGTGTAATACCAGAAAATTTTGACTTCTCAGAGGAGTACATCCTTAGGTTACAGTACTTGACTTATAAAACTCAAAGTGACAATTATTATTAGTATGTAATATAGGATATGGCATCATAGTTTCGTTATGGTTTAAGATATGCCTCCAACGGGCAAACAAAAACTGGATATTTCCAATGTGACACTACTGTTTGTTCAGAATTGACATACACACTTTTCCGTACAACACCTGTCCTACATTACGAACTTGACTAAGTGTAGGGACAATATCGATCAGTTTTGTTGATTATATCTTACATAATATATATAAATAAGCGGATACGATTAATTTTGTATATACGCATCATACATTGTCTAGTAACAAGGGTGATGGTAACCAGCTTTACTCTGTCAAAAACCAAAAGTGAAACAGGGATGTAAATATAAGGAATGGTCATCACATTGACTGCGTATACGATAGCATGAACTCAATTTGACAACGAACTTATCCTATAGATCACCAAGAGCAAGTTAGTGACTTCAATGGATGCAACTGCGTTCATACTACTGTATACGTAGTTAAAATGAAGATAAAACTACCTATAGAGTTAAGCACTTACCTACTCTCGGAAGTAGAGAATAATAACAGGTTCGTCTTCACCTCGGGTAGGCAGTGGTCCTGCTTATTCTATTTATAGAACCACAATGTAAAATTCCATTCGTATGATTTCGTAATTTAACAACAGTTGATACCGTCGTTGTATACATACATAATTAGTTATGTTAATCTTTATTTCTTAATGCTCACTGCAGGTAAATACCGGTCAACATTACACACACTCTGTATCGATTAACCTTGCTTCAATGGCTACATAACTATATACATATACGACTACACATATACATGAGTATATCGACCTGTAGTACAATACAAGGTTGGCGTGCTAAATTATTTATATTAGGGGCTTCAGCATTGAAACTGTATGACTGAAAAACTAATTAAAACCAATACAGCCTAATGTAGGTCACGGTGACCCAATTTTAGTGTTGAATGTCAAAGAAATTGTATGTCTCGTACATTATCTTGATCCACAGATGTGGATAATGTCAGGTTTTATCAGAGAACATTGATTCACAGATGTGGATAATGTCAGGTTTTATCAGAGAACATTGATCCACAGATGTGGATAATGTCAGGTTTCACCACCGTACCTTGATCCACAGTCCTAGTGGGTAATGTCAGGGTTTACCACAGAGTATTGATCCACAGAAGAGAAATGACTTACAAGCAATAAACGTATTGTCTGGACACGATGATAATGTCAGCAGAGCGGACCCAATACGGTACATGACAATACATTGCCAAAATTCAGCTACATTTGTGTTTCAGTTATAGAAGCGACAAAAGGTGATCACCAAAGGTTCTCCAATTTGGCCTTTTTCAATCTCCTTCAAATCGCAACCTAACTTTATTTTATTACACGCAAATTTCAGACAGTAAATGGAATGAGTTTTGATCAACTTTGTTAGATATTGTTTTTTGAATGTTGTTTCATATCACTCTTCGGAATCGCTGCAGCGTCCATCTGGCGTTATATTTCGAAAAATACATAATGACATGTGCAGGATAAACCAGTGTAATGGTCGCCGGTATTCGAAACAAAAATTGCGACACGTTAACTCAAATAAAAAAAAATGATTAATCACAAGTCAAAAGCAGATTTATGATAATATTAAGAAGTGTTTCTATATGTGAGTATGCTAGTTAACATCCATAACAACAACGAAAAAAAAACACCCAGAAACAAACAACACCAATTAGTAATTATTATAAGAATATGTTTTAATTGTTTCTTCTTTTCTGAGTTTCCCATCCACCTCTATCACGGTCATCAGAACTTAGGTCTAAGGAAAATTCCAGGAAGGACAAAATGGCAAATTTACAAATAAGTAATTTCACAAAGAAAGGCTGCACAATTTCAAACAATGGTGTTATTAGAGGAGTGAAGCTAAGCATAAACAGAGAAATCTTTGAATTAGCGTAATAATAATAACGGTTGTTAAGTGGTTACGGTATTTTACTATGGCATATTTTCACAACATAGTAATTCACCTTTGGGTTGGTTGGTGGTTTATTTTCGGGTATTACGACTTTTCGTCATCTCTTTAATTAAATTGATCGAGATTTGGAATGACCGAAAACAGTTTTGCTGTTTGCAAAGGTCTATTTTATTTTCTGTGTGTGCTTAAAAAATTATATAATATATATAAATGATGAATAATTATGGAACAAAAGCACAAAATATCAAGAACCACACATGTAGCAAGGATAATACCAGACAATATGATACAATATACAAATGTACATTGTAATTAAGGATTAACTTGAATAGATTTTTTATGTTATGGAGATATAACACAAAAATCTGAGTGTACTCTAAATAAACCGCGAAGCGGTTTATGATGAGAGTACACTCAGATTTTTGTGTTATATCTCCATAACATAAAAAATCTATTCAAATTAATCCTTATAATTCAAATTACTAAAGATGATCTCTTCAATACTCAAAATTCATTCTGGGACTCTTTTGTCTATGAAATCATTACGCCGTCATCTCAGCCAATCAGAAGCAACGTCACAAACGGCGACGCCATTTTTTCCTTTATGGGCTGATAAAGTAAATTTTTAAACCAATGAAAATGCTCGTAACAAGCAAAATTGAATTATTAATACAATATAGGACAAATCACTATAAAGAGTATCCGTAGAACAATTTCGCATAAAACAAAAATTGAAAATAATTTTGATTATGACTTTTTAACATGTATCATAACCTTCCTATATGGGTTGAGCCCCTTTTACATCATGAAGACATATTTACCGTTTCTGACTTAACTAGATCACTACATACCGGTAGATGTTCCCCAGCAAGTGACTATTGTTAGCATAAGCTTTGGCGTTTTGGCATTACTGTGCATGTTTTATTATTTTACGATAAAATATGCTCTTGTTTAAAGATGGAGCAGATTATACCACATAACATTTCGACGCAAGCTAAATTTCTACTCAAACGTTCTAAAAAGTTAATAATAAATTAAATGTTTTCCAAAAAGCTTACATACTGTACGTTGATATATAAAGATATATTTGTTGTTAATTCTTGGACTGAGCAGGATCCATGGCCAAGACATCATCGTATGATGGTGGTGGGACATCTGGAGAATAGCTAGGAAGATTATTAGCATCAGGGGTAGGGTAAGATGACAAGGGATTCACATACTGATGAGCAGGGGGTACGTCAGCAGGGTCGGAGTCAACAGGAGGGATTAACGGCCTACGTATATCGTTCGGCCTAGCGATTGGAAGGAGATGGACCTGTCTATTGTGTAATTGAAGAGTTGTGGCAGACTGGTTCCGTCCAGTGTCCATGGGGGTGTCTGTAGAGGAAGACAGATACCATCCATTGTCTAACTTAGGAGGGATGTCCTTTACACCGCCAGGTTGGTCGACTTGAGGTGGGGGGTCAACTCTGGGCCGGGTGGCTGATGTAGACGAGGACGAACCTTGGGCTGGTGTAGCATTTCTACCTGAAATAAAGACAGAATCCATGAATAATGCGAGAGGATCGTGTGGAATCGATTTATAGGATATTATCAGGATGAAAATAATTCGACATCCAACCAACGATACTGACGCACACAATTTAACTGCGTAAGTTCTATAAATTTGGCAAACGTATTTGTATAAAACATGAATTGAATTTAGCGTATTATTGCTATCATCTATTTTATGTTTATATTCGATATTTGCTACTGACATCTTATTAGTATTCACATATCGGTTAAACCTATTTTGAACACCGACACTATGCTGAATATTCTCTCACACCTACAAGTGCAATACTGGTGTATCCTTACAATACACACTCATGTAGGCTGAGGTTTTCTCTCATACCTACAGGTGTAATACTGGTGTATCCTTACAATACACTCATGTAGGCTGAGGTTTTACCTACTCTCATACCAATACAAGTGCAATACTGGTGTATCCTTACAATACTCATGTAGGCTGAGGTTTTCTCTCATATCTACAGGTGTAATACTGGTTTATCCTTTACAATACACTCATGTCGCCTGAGGTTAAACAGTTTCTGTATTACATTACATTACCCATGTGATTCAAGCTTGTGTCATCAAATAAAAAAAATACTACTTTCTAGGTAAAGTTTTCACGTTATTTTCAAAACCTAGACTGGTTTTACTATAAAGAGGACACAAAAAACCCGGTTTTCATGTATGGTCAATTGAGGTCGAGATATGAGAGAAAATTACTCTTTTATCTATGGATATAAAGGAATAGGGATATTCAACCCTTCGGGATCACAAAGTGCTGTGGGAAAAAAACTAGGCAGGCCTCGGGTTTACAACAATTTTGTAACCCTCAGGTAGAATATTCCTATCCTTCATATCCACATATGACGGATTCTTGTAATTTATCTATCATGGGCTAGTAGTGACTATGCCTCCATTATTGTCGAAGGATGGGAATAGTGGTTCAGGCTTCGAAGCACTATTTCTATCGTGTCTTCTCAACCAGTCCATAATGGGTTATAGTACATCACCTTCACATGTGTATAACCCCTTTTCATCGAAACCAGAAACACTTCAAGGGAACACCTCGCTATTTTCATTTCAACGCCAAGTTGTCACATTCTCAGTTTAAAAAACATATCAATTTGTCGCAGAAAACTCTGTTTCTTAAAACGGAGATTCGGTTTCATGTAGAATTGCAAGTAGGTCAATACCAGACTAACAATCCGTTCTCTTTAAGGAAAAAAAACACAATTATATGCTATAATGATGTCAGGTAATAGTGACGTCACAATAGATTCACGTTCAATTTCGCCAACTTTTAGCACAGACAGGGTACTGACGATTAAAAACATTGAATGACAAAATCAATTTAGAAATAAAACTTGTGATTTATGAAAGTCATGCAATTTATACAGAGAAATAGCGGAAACATAGGCAAAGATTCAAGCGGAAAAATACTTTGGTGCTCCAGTTAAATTTTGTGGATGATTCATTGAAGACAGTAAAATAAAACGTTGACTGAAGACCTACCTCGCGCATTAGTGTTGGAGGCAGGAGATGGTCCCGTGGATCGATTCTGTTGCATTTTCTTCTTTATATGAATTTTTCACGAGACAGAAACAAACGCCACTAAAAAACCCCTACTCCTATGAAAACAAGAAACAACCCTGTAAATCAAAAAAGAAACAATAATTAGTTGACGTTCAACAACATATTGGCTAACGTATTCGAGGTGGTGAACAACATCTATATATGAATAGGAACGTCCTGGACCACAAATATTTAGTTGATATATTTATTTATTTACAGTTCGCTATATAAAGTACAAACATTCATACCCGCCACACTGTGAAATGCTAGCTAATGTCTGGTCAGATACGTCATTTAGGTTAATTCTTTCGCAATATGTAACATTTGAAGGTGGCTGATATAAGTCATTTCATTTTTTCGTCTTTTAGTTCCGGCATAGCGAAAACTTGGCGAAACTCAAAAGCTTGTAAATTGTTGGTTTAATCATCAGTACTTTGGACTTCAAGGTAAAAGGGACATGTTACAAAAGAGATCTGATATGTAGTTTTTCTTTTAAACATTGTGTTTGTATAGATTGTAGGGTAATAGTTATGTCATTTCCTAACCATTAAAACCCGTATCTTCTTCCTCCTCCTCATCGACTTCCACCAAGATTGTAACCGCTTGACTAGAGGTGATGGTGCCCGTTTGTAGCTGTAGATAAAATCGAGGTAGACCGTTTGTTGTGAGGATATACAATATTCCTCCCCTATCACTGTGGTATTACAGTCATATGTCTGAAAGAGCAAAAATGGTCAAAATCTAAATACCAAATCATACCACTCGGTCATATCTTACTAAACTCCATCTAGTCGTCAGCGTCAAAATACAATTTCACACAATTTTCTGACATTGAAATATAGAGATTCTTTTGTTTAATTCACTACTATTGACATTTTGTCAACAACACTGCACGGCAAGTTAAACTTGATGTATTTTTAAATGAATCATTTTAGGATACATCGTACAATTATATGTTCCCATTTCAATTGAGATTGTTAACGAAGAGATACTATGAATAAACGTATTAAACATGAAGTACCTGGGAGTAATGTTATAACTAGCGAGTCGTTATCACAGCCATATAATTGTTCATAAAGGCAGATATATTAATTAAACTACCACCGCCAAATGGACGGTCTAGACTAAAAGTATCAGTCATGAGGTCAACTCGATTTGAGCTCTAATCATAGTTTGGTCACCAACAAAAGGGCCAAAAAGGCAAAAGGCAAGTGAAATCTTGTGTGAGATCATCAACGAAAGCACCAAAGATGGAATGTCCTGGATGATAGCATGATTGAAGGGTGTCAAGAAGGAAAAAAGTAAAGTCATGGGAAGTGTCATGAACGAAAGGAAAAACATGAACGAAAAGCCCAATCGACAGACTCACTTTATGATGGATTGGGAAGATACTTTTTGCGATGTAAAAAAATGTTGTTGCTTACAAAAAATGACGTAACTGTTGAATTGAAACGTAGAAGCATTCTCATACCTCACCGATTTTAACCATGATCGATTTCATTATCAACTCTTGAAGGTGACAGATTGGGTCTTGTTTTAACCTGACTTTTGCACCAAGTACACACAAACCAATTACACTAACATACGTCTTTGCATATTACAGAGTTACCGTGTGGGAACGCCTCGGATGTAACTATCGTACATTAAGATCTCGAATGTGACGCCAATCGGAACTACTCAGATATGACAAAAGAGCATCCATTTTGAAACTAGGGAATCGTTCCATATTCTTACACCTATCACATCCAAGGTTATGTTTTATAATTGATATTGTGGGTGTTGGTTGTGGCGTCATTATTTTGTGAGTGGAATTCACGTCGTTTCCTCTAAAACGTATGACGGTACTTCACGCAATCACAATAGCTACCAACAAGGACAGAAAACTCTGTAATATACAAATACAGAATATTATATTTGTCCTTTGCATTTAAGAAAACAATAATCATTCCCGACAAAAAACTCTTACCCCTCGGTGAATTTCATGAATTCAAACCCAAGGCAAGCATAGGTGTAGACATTCATGAAAGACCCCTCGAGTTTTCATTTCGTTGTCGCGCCCCAATGTAGGGGTTCTTTTAACATACAAATGAAATTACATAGCCACAATGACAATTCGGCAGCAAGACTATGACAAGATGGTAGCCAGGTCAATACAAAGTCAGAATCATCAAGCTTTTGTAAGAATCTGCTCTTTTAAGTTACGGAATATCGAATCATCATATCTTACCTTGTTTTTATGCTTGACTTGAATTTCAAACACGCATTGGTATATGATGAATTGCTCTACTTGCATACAAATGGTCGATTTGTTGTCTGGGGCCGAGAATCCCACAGAACAGTTGGCGGGGAGGTCTGTCCCAGTCCATTTCACATCCAGACTATCACCATGGTCTATAGAGTAAGACTGAAAAATAAATGTTTAATTCATATGAAAATATCCCAAACTTCAGATCAAACTCAAAACAATAGATCATTTGACTGATATGATAATGGTCACTTATAGCTGTTTCCTTTTTGGTTTTTCCAGTCACTCAAAGCCATCGTATTTCGTATGTAATATCAATCTCATATTTATAATTTCAGACGTTTATGCAAATTCAATACCTCCGAAAGTCAAACGAATAGAGGGAGTTGTAAGTGAATTTTGTAAAGTGCTATGCATTTCCCTGAAAAGTCAACCATTGTCTATTTGTTTTTCAGGTATTAATTTTAAAAATTGGCGCTAAACGCTGGTTTCCTAATTTCTTTACTTTCTATACAGAAGATGTGAGAAGTATACATCGTATTTTAATGGTAATAAAGTATTATTGACATATACGTAAAAATACAACGGGGTGATTTGGACATATTTACCCGTCACATGTTTGTTGGAGACATATGGTCACCTAAGGAGACCTCCTGGTTGTAACCGTAAAACATTCAACGAGTTCAATATTTTCATCTTAATGTCAGCACCTCGATACTCCAGGGGATACTATTACTGACGTAGATATACCGACAATAATAGTAACTCCTGGAGTACTGACGTAGATATACCGACAATAATAGTAACTCCTGGAGTACTGACGTAGATAGTAACTCCTGGAGTACAGACGTAGATATAACGACAATAATAGTAACTCCCGAAGTAATGACGTAGATATAACGACAATAATAGTAACTCCTGGAGTACTGACGTAGTTTATACCGACAATAATAGTAACTCCTGGAGTACTGACGTAGATATAACGACAATAATAGTAACTCCTGGAGCACTGACGTAGATATAACGACAATAATAGTAACTCCTGGAGTACTGACGTAGATATACCGACAATAATATTAACTCCTGGAGTACTGACGTAGATTATAACGACAATAATAGTAAACTCCTGGAGTACTGACGTAGATATAACGACAATAATAGTAACTCCTGGAGTACTGACGTAGATATACCGACAATAATAAGTAACTCATGGAGTACTGACGTAGATATAACGACATATAGTAACTCCGATACGACGTAGATATACCGACAATAATAGTAACTCCTGGAGTACTGACGTAGATATACCGACAATAATAATAACTCCTGGAGTACTGACGTAGAGATACAACCGACAATAATAGTAACTCCTGGAGTACTGACGTAGATATAACGACAATAATAGTAACTCCTGGAGTACTGACGTAGATATAACGACAATATTAGTACTCCGGAGTACTGACGTAGATATAACGACAATAATAGTAACTCTGGAGTACTGACGTAGATATAACGACAATAATAGTAACTCCTGGAGTACTGACGTAGATATAACGACAATAATAGTAACTCCTGGAGTACTGACGTAGATATAACGACAATAATAGTAACTCCTGGAGTACTGACGTAGATATAACGACAATAATAGTAAACTCCTGGAGTACTGACGTAGATATAACGACAATAATAGTAACTCCTGGAGTACTGACGTAGATATAACGACAATAATAGTAACTCCTGGAGTACTAGACGTAGATATAACGACAATAATAGTAACTCCTGGAGTACTGACGTAGATATAACGACAATATTAAGTAACTCCTGGAGTACTGACGTAGATATAACGACAATAATAGTAACTCCTGGAGTACTGACGTAGATATAACGACAATAATAGTAACTCCTGGAGTACTGACGTAGATATAACGACAATAATAGTAACTCCTGGAGTACTGACGTAGATATAACGACAATAATAGTAACTCCTGGAGTACTGACGTAGATATAACGACAATAAATAGTAACTCCTGGAGTACTGACGTAGATTATAACGACAATAATAGTAACTCCTGGAGTACTGACGTAGATATAACGACAATAATAGTAACTCCTGGAGTACTGACGTAGATATAACGACAATAATAGTAACTCCTGGAGTACTGACGTAGATATCGACGACAATAATAGTAACTCCTGGAGTACTGACGTAGATATAACGACAATAATAGTAACTCCTGGAGTACTGACGTAGATATAACGACAATAATAGTAACTCCTGGAGTACTGACGTAGATATAACGACAATAATAGTAACTCCTGGAGTACTGACGTAGATATATAACGACAATAATAGTAACTCCTGGAGTACTGACGTAGATATACCGACAATAATAGTAACTCCTGGAGTACTGACGTAGATATAACGACAATAATAGTAACTCCTGGAGTACTGACGTAGATATACCGACAATAATAGTAACTCCTGGAGTACTGACGTAGATTTATAACGACAATAATAGTAACTCCTGGAGTACTGACGTAGATATACCGACAATAATAGTTACTCCTGGAGTACTGACGTAGATATAACGACAATAATAGTAACTCATGGAGTACTGACGTAGATATAACGACAATAATAGTAACTCCTGGAGTACTGACGTAGATATATAACGACAATAATAGTAACTCCTGGAGTACTGACGTAGATATAACGACAATAATAGTAACTCCTGGAGTACTGACGTAGATATAACGACAATAATAGTAACTCCTGGAGTACTGACGTAGATATACCGACAATAATAGTAACTCCTGGAGTACTGACGTAGATATACCGACAATAATAGTAAACTCCTGGAGTACTGACGTAGATATACCGACAATAATAGTAACTCCTGGAGTACTGGAGTAGATATAACGACAATAATAGTAACTCCTGGAGTACTGACGTAGATATAACGACAATAATAGTAACTCCTGGAGTACTGACGTAGATTATACCGACAATAATAGTAACTCCTGGAGTACTGACGTAGATATAACCGACAATAATAGTAACTCCTGGAGTACTGACGTAGATATAACGACAATAATAGTAACTCCTGGAGTACTGACGTAGATATACCGACAATAATAGTAACTCCTGGAGTACTGACGTAGATATAACCGACAATAATAGTAACTCCTGGGCTGATCTGTAGTATATACCGACAATAATAGTAGACTCCTGGAGTACTGACGTAATATACCGACAATAAGTAACTCCTGGAGTACTGACGTAGATATACCGACAATAATAGTAACTCCTGGAGTACTGACGTAGATATACCGACAATAATAGTAACTCCTGGAGTACTGACGTAGATATAACGACAATAATAGTAACTCCTGGAGTACTGACGTAGATATAACGACAATAATAGTAACTCCTGGAGTACTGACGTAGATATAACGACAATAATAGTAACTCCTGGAGTACTGACGTAGATATACCGACAATAATAGTAACTCCTGGAGTACTGACGTAGATATAACGACAATAATAGTAACTCCTGGAGTACTGACGTAGATATACCGACAATAATAGTAACTCCTGGAGTACTGACGTAGATATAACCGACAATAATAGTAACTCCTGGAGTACTGAGTAGATATACCGACAATAATAGTAACTCCTGGAGTACTGACGTAGATATACCGACAATAATAGTAACTCCTGGAGTACTGACGTAGATATAACCGACAATAATAGTAACTCCTGGAGTACTGACAGTAGATATAACGACAATAATAGTAACTCCTGGAGTTACTGACGTAGATATAACGACAATAATAGTAACTCCTGGAGTACTGACGTAGATATAACGACAATAATAGTAACTCCTGGAGTACTGACGTAGATATAACGACAATAATAGTAACTCCTGGAGTACTGACGTAGATATACCGACAATAATAGTAAACTCCTGGAGTACTGACGTAGATATACCGACAATAATAGTAACTCCTGGGAGTACTGACGTAGATTATACGACAATAATAGTAACTCCTGGGAGTACTGACGTAGATATAACGACAATAATAGTAACTCCTGGATGTACTGACGTAGATATAACGACAATAATAGTAACTCCTGGAGTACTGACGAAGATATAACGACAATAATAGTAACTCCTGGAGTACTGACGTAGATATAACGACAATAATAGTAAACTCCTGGAGTACCTGACGTAGATATAACGACAATAATAGTAACTCCTGGAGTACTGACGTAGATATATACCGACAATAATAGTAACTCCTGGAGTACTGACGTAGATATAACGACAATAATAGTAACTCCTGGAGTACTGACGTAGATATAACGACAATAATAGTAACTCCTGGAGTACTGACGTAGATATACGTAGATATAACGACAATAATAGTAACTCCTGGAGTACTGACGTAGATATAACGACAATAAATAGTAACTCCTGGAGTACTGACGTAGATATAACGACAATAATAGTAACTCCTGGAGTACTGACGTAGATATAACGACAATAATAGTAACTCCTGGAGTACTGACGTAGATATACCGACAATAATAGTAACTCTGGAGTACTGACGTAGATATAACGACAATTAATAGTAACTCCTTGGAGTACTGACGTAGATATAACGACAATAATAGTAAACTCCTGGAGTACTGACGTAGATATAACGACAATAATAGTAAACTCCTGGAGTACTGACGTAGATATACCGACAATAATAGTAACTCCTGGAGTACTGACGTAGATATACCGACAATAATAGTAACTCCTGGAGAGTACTGACGTAGATATAACGACAATAATAGTAACTCCTGGAGTACTGACGTAGATATAACGACAATAATAGTAACTCCTGGAGTACTGACGTAGATATAACCGACAATAAATAGTAACTCCTGGGAGTACTGACGTAGATATATACCGACAATAATAGTAACTCCTGGAGTACTGACGTAGATATACCGACCAATAATAGTAACTCCTGGAGTACTGACGTAGATATAACGACAATAATAGTAACTCCTGGGAGTACTGACGTAGATATACCGACAATAATAGTAACTCCTGGAGTACTGACGTAGATATACCGACCAATAATAGTAACTCCTGGAGTACTGACGTAGATATACCGACAATAATAGTAACTCCTGGAGTACTGACGTAGATATAACGACAATAATAGTAACTCCTGGAGTACTGACGTAGATATAACGACAATGATAGTAACTCCTGGAGTACTGACGTAGATATAACGACAATGATAGTAACTCCTGGAGTACTGACGTAGATATAACGACAATGATAGTAACTCCTGGAGTACTGACGTAGATATTACGACAATGATAGTAACTCCTGGAGTACTGACGTAGATATACCGACAATAATAGTAACTCCTGGAGTACTGACGTAGATATACCGACAATAATAGTAACTCCTGGAGTACTGACGTAGATATACCGACAATAATAGTAACTCTGGAGTACTGACGTAGATATACCGACAATAATAGTAACTCCTGGAGTACTGACGTAGATATAACGACAATAATAGTAACTCCTGGAGTACTGACGTAGATATACCGACAATAATAGTAACTCCTGGAGTACTGACGTAGATATAACGACAATAATAGTAACTCCTGGAGTACTGACGTAGATATAACCGACAATAATAGTAACTCCTGGAGTACTGACGTAGATATAACGACAATAATAGTAACTCCTGGAGTACTGACGTAGATATAACGACAATAATAGTAACTCCTGGAGTACTGACGTAGATATAACGACAATAATAGTAACTCCTGGAGTACTGACGTAGATATAACGACAATAATAGTAACTCCTGGAGTACTGACGTAGATATAACGACAATAATAGTAACTCCTGGAGTACAGATAGATAAACGAATAGTAACTCCTGGAGTACTGACGTAGATACTAACGACAAATGATAGTAACTGGACGTCACTGACGTAGATTATAACGACAATAATAGTAACTCCTGGAGTACTGACGTAGATATAACCGACAATAATAGTAACTCCTGGAGTACTGACGTAGATATAACGACAATAATAGTAACTCCTGGAGTACTGACGTAGATTATAAACGACAATAATAGTAACTCCTGGAGTACTGACGTAGATATAACGACAATAATAGTAACTCCTGGAGTACTGACGTAGATATAACGACAATAATAGTAACTCCTGGAGTACTGACGTAGATATAACGACAAATAATAGTAACTCCTGGAGTACTGACGTAGATATACGACAATAATAGTAACTCCTGGAGTACTGACGTAGATATAACGACAATAATAGTAAACTCCTGGAGTACTGACGTAGATATAACGACAATAATAGTAACTCCTGGAGTACTGACGTAGATATAACCGACAATAATAGTAACTCCTGGAGTACTGACGTAGATATAACGACATATAATAGTAACTCCTGGAGTACTGACGTAGATATAACGACAATAATAGTAAACTCCTGGAGTACTGACGTAGATATAACGACAATAATAGTAACTCCTGGAGTACTGACGTAGATATAACGAGACAATAATAGTAACTCCTGGAGTACTGACGTAGATATAACGACAATAATAGTAACTCCTGGAGTACTGACGTAGATATAAACGACAATAATAGTAACTCCTGGAGTACTGACGTAGATTATAACGACAATAATAGTAAACTCCTGGAGTACTGACGTAGATATAACGACAATAATAGTAACTCCTGGAGTACTGACGTAGATATAACGACAATAATAGTAAACTCCTGGAGTACTGAGTAGATATAACGACAATAATAGTAACTCCTGGAGTACTGACGTAGATATAAACGACAATAATAGTACTCCTGGAGTACTGACGTAGATATATAACGACAATAATAGTAACTCCTGGAGTACTGACGTAGATATAACGACAATAATAGTAACTCCTGGAGTACTGACGTAGATATAACGACAATAATTAGTAAACTCCTGGAGTACTGACGTAGATATAACGACAATAATAGTAACTCCTGGAGTACTGACGTAGATATAACGACAATAATAGTAACTCCGGAGTACTGACGTAGATATAACGACAATAATAGTAACTCCTGGATGTACTGACGTAGATATACACGACAATAATAGTAACTCCTGGAGTACTGACGTAGATATAACGACAATAATAGTAACTCCTGGAGTACTGACGTAGATATAACGACAATAGATATAGTAAAACTCCTGGAGTACTGACGTAGATATACCGACAATAATAGTAACTCCTGGAGTACTGGGACGTAGATATACCGACAATAATAGTCATAACTCCTGGAGTACTGACGATATAGATATAACGACAAATAATAGTAACTCCTGGAGTACTGACGTAGATATAACGACAATAATAGTTAACTCCTGGGAGTACTGACGTAGATATAACGACAATAATAGTAACTCCTGGAGTACTGACGTAGATATAACGACAAATAATCAGTTAAAACTCCTGGAGTACTGATAGATATAACGACAATAATAGTATACTCCTGGGAGTACTGACGTAGATATAACGACAATAATAGTAACTCCTGGAGTACTGACGTAGATATAACGACAATAATAGTAACTCCTGGAGTACTGACGTAGATATACCGACAATGATATAGTAACTCCTGGAGTACTGACGTAGATATAACGACAATAATAGTAACTCCTGGAGTACTGACGTAGATATAACGACAATAATTAGTAACTCCTGGAGTACTGACGTAGATATAACGACAATAATAGTAACTGTAGTTCCTGGAGTTACATGACGTAGATATATCGACAATAATAGTAACTCCTGGAGTACTGACGTAGATATAACCGACAATAATAGTAACTCCTGGAGTACTGACGTAGATTATAACGACAATAATAGTAAACTCCTGGAGTACTGACGTAGATATAACCCGACAATAATAGTAACTCCTGGAGTACTGACGTAGATAATAACGACGAATAATAGTAACTCCTGGGAGTACTGACGTAGATATACACGACAATAAATAGTAACTCCTGGAGTACTGACGTAGATATACCGACAATAATAGTAACTCCTGGAGTACTGACGTAGATATAACCGCACAATAATAGTAACTTCCTGGGATTACTGACGTAGATATAACGACAATAATAGTAACTCCTGGAAGTACTGACGTAGATATAACGACAATAATAGTAACTCCTGGAGTACTGACGTTTTAGATATAACGACAATAATAGTAACTCCTGGAGTACTGACGTAGTTTGATATACCGAATAATAATAAGTAACTCCTGGAGTACTGATCGTAGATATAACGACAATAATAGTAACTCCTGGAGTACTGACGTAGATATAACGACAATAATAGTAACTCCTGGAGTACTGACGTAGATATACCGACAATAATAGTAACTCCTGGAGTACTGACGTAGATATAACGACAATAATAGTAACTCCTGGAGTACTGACGTAGATATAACGACAATAATAGTAAACTCCTGGAGTACTGACGTAGATATAACGACAATAATAGTAAACTCCTGGAGTACTGACTAGTAGATATACCGACAATAATAGTAACTCCTGGAGTACTGACGTAGATATAACGACAATAATAGTAACTCCTGGAGTACTGACGTAGATATAACGACAATAATAGTAACTCCTGGAGTACTGACGTAGATATAACGACAATTATAGTAACTCCTGGAGTACTGACGTAGATATAACGACAATGATAGTAACTCCTGGAGTACTGACGTAGATATAACGACAATAATAGTAACTCCTGGAGTACTGACGTAGATATAACGACAATAATAGTAACTCCTGGAGTACTGACGTAGATATACACGACAATAATAGTAACTCCTGGAGTACTGACGTAGATATAACGACAATAATAGTAACTCTGGAGTACTGACGTAGATATACACGACAATAATAGTAACTCCTGGAGTACTGACGTAGATATAACGACAATAATAGTAACTCCTGGAGTACTGACGTAGATATATACGACAATAATAGTAACTCCTGGAGTACTGACGTAGATATACCGACAATAATAGTAAATCCTGGAGTACTGACGTAGATTATATACGACAATAATAGTTAACTCCTGGAGTACTGACGTAGATATAAACGACAATAATAGTAACTCCTGGAGTACTGACGTAGATATACCGACAATAATAGTAAACTCCTGGAGTACTGACGTAGATTATAACGACAATAATAGTAAACTCCTGGAGTACTGACGTAGATATAACCGACAATAATAGTAACTCCTGGAGTACTGACGTAGATATACCGACAATAATAGTAACTCATGGAGTAGTACTGACGTAGATATAACGACAATAATAGTAACTCCTGGAGTAACTGACGTAGATATAACGACAATAATAGTAACTCTGGAACTGACACGTTATACCTGGAGTACTGACGTAGATTATACGAAATAATAGTAACTCCTGGAGTACTGACGTAGATATAACGACAATAATAGTAACTCAATGGAGTACTGACGTAGATATACGACAATAAATAGTAACTCCTGGAGTACTGACGTAGATATAACTCAGAGTACTGACGTATAAACCGACAATAATAGTAACTCATGGAGTACTGACGTAGATATACCGACAATAATAGTAACTCCTGGAGTACTGACGTAGATATAACGACAATAATAGTAACTCCTGGAGTACTGACGTAGATATAACGACAATAATAGTAACTCCTGGAGTACTGACGTAGATATAACGACAATAATAGTAACTCTGGAGTACTGACGTAGATATAACGACAATCAATAGTAAATCCTGGAGTACTGACGTAGATTATACGACAATAATAGTAACTCCTGGAGTACTGACGTAGATATAACGACAATAATAGTAACTCCTGGAGTACTGACGTAGATATAACGACAATAATTAGTAACTCCTGGAGTACTGACGTAGTTATAGATAGTATGCCAAGTACGACAAAATAGATAACTCCTGGTAGTACTCTACGTAGATATACCGACAATAATAGTTAACTCCTGGAGTACTGACGTAGATATACCGACAATAATAGTAACTCCTGGAGTACTGACGTAGATATATACCGAACAATAAATAGTAACTCCTGGAGTACTGACGTAGATATACCGACAATAATAGTAACTCCTGGAGTACGTAATAAACGTAGTAATGGTACCGACAATAATAGTAACTCCTGGAGTACTGACGTAGATTATAACCGACAATAATAGTAACTCCTGGAGTACTGACGTAGATATAACGACAATAAATAGTAACTCCTGGAGTACTGACGTAGATATAACGACAATAATAGTAACTCCTGGAGTACTGACGTAGTATACGACAATAATAGTAGAGTATACGTGTTAACGACAATAATAGTAACTCCTGGAGTACTGACGTAGATATAAACGACAATAATAGTAACTCCTGGAGTACTGACGTAGATATACCGACAATAATAGTAACCTCCTGGAGTACTGACGTAGATATACCGACAATAATAGTAACTCCTGGAGTACTGACGTAGATATACCGACAATAATAGTAACTCCTGGAGTACTGACGTAGATATACCGACAATAATAGTAACTCCTGGAGTACTGACGTAGATATAACCCTGGATACGGACGACAGACAAATAGTAACTCCTGGAGTACTGACGTTAGATTATAACCGACAATAATAGTAACTCCTGGAGTACTGACGTAGATATAACCGACAATAATAGTAACTCCATGGAGTACTGACGTAGATATAACGACAATAATAGTAACTCCTGGAGTACCGACGTAGATATAACGACAATAATAGTAACTCATGGAGTACTGACGTAGATATAACGACAATAATAGTAACTCCTGGAGTACTGACGTAGATATACCGACAATAATAGTAACGTTCCTGGAGTACTGACGTAGATATAACGACAATAATAGTAACTCCTGGAGTACTGAACGTAGATATAACGACAATAATAGTACCTCCTGGAGTACTGACGTAGATTATAACGACAATAATAGTAACTCCTGGAGTACTGACGTAGATATACCGACAATAATAGTAACTCCTGGAGTACTGACGTAGATATAACGACAATAATAGTAACTCCTGGAGTACTGACGTAGTTATAACGACAATAATAGTAACTCCTGGGAGTACTGACGTAGAGATAACGACAATAATAGTAACTCCTGGAGTACTGACGTAGATATAACGACAAATAATAGTAACTCTCCTGGAGTACTGACGTAGATATAACGACAATAATAGTAACTCCTGGAGTACTGACGTAGATATAACGACATAATAGTAACTCACGTACTGACGTGATAATAGTTAACTCCTGGAGTACTGACGTAGATATAACGACAATAATAATAACTCCTGGAGTACTGACGTAGATATAACGACAATAATAGTAACTCCTGGAGTACTGACGTAGATATAACGACAATAATAGTAACTACCTGGAGTACTGACGTAGATATAACGACAATAATAGTAACTCCTGGAGTACTGGACGTAGATATACGACAATAATAGTAACTCCTGGAGTACTGACGTAGATATAACGACAATAATAGTAACTCCTGGAGTACTGACGTAGATATAACCGACAATAACCAGTAAATCCATGGAGTACTGACGTAGATTATAACGACAATAATAGTTACTCCTGGAGTACTGACGTAGATATAACGACAATAATAGTAACTCCTGGAGTACTGACGTAGATATAACACGACAATAATAGTAACTCCTGGAGTACTGACGTAGATATTAACGACAATAATAGTAACTCCTGGAGTACTGACGTAGATATAACGACAATAATAATGACGTAATATACGACTAACCACTGGAGTACTGACGTAGATATACGACAATAATCAATAACTCCTGGGAGTACTGACGTAGATATATACCGACAATAATAGTAACTCCTGGAGTACTGACGTAGATATAACGACAATAATAGTAACTCCTGTGAGTACTGACGTAGATATAACGACAATAATAGTAACTCCTGGGAGTACTGACGTAGATATACGACAATAATAGTAACTCCTGGAGTACTGACGTAGATATAACGACAATAATTGTAACTCCTGGAGTACTGACGTAGATATAACCGACAATAATAGTAACTCCTGGAGTACTGACGTAGATATACCGACAATAATAGTAACTCCTGGAGTACTGACGTAGATATAACGACAATAAATAGTAACTCCTGGAGTACTGACGTAGATATAACGACAATAATAGTAACTCCTGGAGAGTACTGACGTAGATATAACGACAATAATAGTAACTCCTGGAGTACTGACGTAGATATAACGACAATAATAGTAACTCCTGGAGTACTGACGTAGATATAACGACAATAATAGTAAACTCCTGGAGTACTGACGTAGATATAACGACAATAATAGTAACTCCTGGAGTACTGACGTAGATATAACGACAATAATAGTAACTCCTGGAGTACTGACGTAGATATAACGACAATAATAGTAACTCCTGGAGTAACTGACGTAGATATACCGACACATAATAGTAACTCCTGAGTACTGACGTAGATATAACGACAATAATAGTAACTCCTGGAGATACTGACGTAGATATAACGACAATAATAGTAAACTCCTGGAGTACTGACGTAGATATAACGACAATAATAGTAACTCCTGGAGTACTGACGTAGATATAACGACAATAATAGTAACTCCTGGAGTACTGACGTAGATATAACGACAATAATAGTAAACTCCTGGAGTACTGGAGTAGATATAACGACAATAATAGTAACTCCTGGAGTACTGACGTAGATATAACGACAATAATAGTAACTCCTGGAGTACTGACGTAGATATAACGACAATAATAGTAAAACTCCTGGAGTACTGACGTAGATATAACGACAATAATAGTAAACTCCTGGAGTACTGACGTAGATATAACGACAATAATAGTAACTCCTGAGTACTGACGTAGATATAACGACAATAATAGTAACTCCTGGAGTACTGACGTAGATATAACGACAATAATAGTAACTCCTGGAGTACTGACGCTAGATATACCGACAATAATAGTAACTCCTGGAGTACTGACGTAGATATAACGACAATAATAGTAACTCCTGGAGTACTGACGTAGATATAACGACAATAATAGTAAACTCCTGGAGTACTGACGTAGATATATAACGACAATAATAGTAACTCCTGGAGTACTGACGTAGATATACCGACAAATAATAGTAACTCCTGGAGTAATGACGTAGATATACCGACAATAATAAGTAACTCCTGGAGTACTGACGTAGATATAACGACAATAATAGTAACTCCTGGAGTACTGACTAGATATAACCGACCATAATATAACTCCTGGATACTGACGTAGATATAACGACAATAATAGTAAACTCCTGGAGTACTGACGTAGATATAACGACAATAATAGTACCTCCTGGAGTTACTGACGTAGATATAACGACAATAATAGTAACTCCTGGAGTACTGACGTAGATATAACGACAATAATAGTAACCTCCTGGAGTACTGGGACGTAGATATAACGACAATAATAGTAACCTCCTGGGAGTACTGACGTAGATATAACGACAATAATAGTAACTCCTGGAGTACTGACGTAGATATACCGTCAATAATAGTAACTCCTGGAGTACTGACGTAGATATAACGACAATAATAGTAACTCCTGGAGTACTGACGTAGATATATAACGACAAAAAATAGTAACTCATGGAGTACTGACGTAGATATAACGACAATAATAGTAACTCCTGGGAGTCAGTACTGACGTAGAGTATACGACAACCAATAGTAAAAACTCCTGGAGTACTGACGTAGATATAACGATCAAAATAAATAGTAACTCTGGAGTACTGGACGTATCGATATAACGACAATAAATAGTAACTCCTGGAGTACTGACGTAGATAATAACGACAATAATAGTAAAACTCCTGGGAGTACTGACGTAGAATATACCGACAATAATAGTAACTCCTGGAGTACTGACGTAGATATAACGACAATAAATAGTATACTCCTGGAGTACTGACGTAGATATTAACGACAATAATAGTTAACTCCTGGAGTACTGACGTATATATAACGACAATAATAGTTAACTCCTGGAGTACTGACGTAGATATAACGACAATAAATAGTAACTCCTGAGAGTACTGACGTAGATATATTAGTCGACAATAATAGTAACTCCTGGAGTACTGACGTAGATATAACGACAATAATAGTAACTCCTGGAGTACTGACGTAGATATACCGACAATAATAGTAACTCCTGGAGTACTGACGTAGTGATATACCGACAATAATAGTAACTCCTGGAGTACTGACGTAGATATAACTGACAATAATAGTAACTCCTGGAGTACTGACGTAGATATAACGACCAATAATAGTAACTCCTGGAGTACTGACGTAGATATATACGACAATAATAGTAACTCCTGGAGTACTGACGTAGATATACCGACAATAATAGTTAGTAACTCCTGGAGTACTGACGTAGATATACCGACAATAATAGTAACTCCTGGAGTACTGACGTAGATATACCGACAATAAATAGTAACTCCTGGAGTACTGACGGTAGATATAACGACAATAATACTAACTCCTGGAGTACTGACGTAGATATAACGACAATAATAGTACTACTCCTGGGAGTTACTGACGTAGATATAACGTACAATAATAGTAACTCCTGGAGTACTGACGTAAGATATAACCGACAATAATACTAACTCCTGGAGTACTGACGTAGATATACCGACAATAATAGTAACTCCTGGAGTACTGACGTAGATATAACGACAATAATAGTAACTCCTGGAGTACTGACGTAGATATAACGACAATAATAGTAAATCCTGGAGTACTGACGTAGATATAACGACAATAATAGTAACTTCCTCCTGGAGTACTGACGTAGATATAACCGACAATAATTAGTAAACTCCTGGAGTACTGACGTAGATATATACGACAATAATAGTAACTCCTGGAGTACTGACGTAGATATAACGACAATAATAGTAACTCCTGGAGTACTGACGTAGATATACCGACAATAATAGTAACTCCTGGAGTACTGACGTAGATATAAACGACAATAATAGTAACTCCTGGAGTACTGACGTAGATATACCCGACAATAATAGTAACTCCTGGAGTACTGACGTAGATTATAGACGACAATAATAGTAACTCTGGAGTACAGACGTAGATATAACGACAATAATAGTAACTCCTGGAGTACCGACGTAGATATAAACGACAATAATAGTAAATCCTGGAGTACTGACGTAGATATAACGACAAATATGTAGTAAACTCCTGGAGTACTGGACGTAGATATAACGACAATAATAGTAACTCCTGGAGTACTGGACGTAGATATAACGACAATAATAGTAACTCCTGGAGTACTGACGTATAGATATAACGACAATAATAGTAAACTCAATGGAGTATGACGTAGAATATGTTTACGACAATAATAGTAACTCTGGAGTACTGACGTAGATATAACGACAATAATAGTAACTCTCCTGGAGTACTGACGTAGAATATAACGACAATAATAGTAACTCCTGGTAAGTACCTGGGACGTAGATATATCAACGTATAATACTAACTCCTGGAGTACTGGACGTAGATTAATATAACGACAATAATAGTAAACTCCTGGAGTATAATGACGTAGATTATACCGACAATAATAGTAACTCCTGGAGTACCCGACGTAGATTATACCGACAATAATAGTAACTCCTGGAGTACTGACGTAGATATAACGACAATAATAGTAACTCCTGGAGTAATGACGTAGATATCCCGACAATAATAGTAACTCCTGGAGTGACTGACGTAGATATAGCGACAATAATAGTAACTCTGGAGTACTGACGTAGATATATCCGTCAATAAATAGTAACTCCTGGAGTACTGACGTAGATATACCGACAATAATAGTAACTCCTGGAGTTACTGACGTAGATATAACGACAATAATAGTAACTTCCTGGAGTACTGGACGTAGATATAACGACAATAATAGTAACTCCTGGAAGTACTGACGTAGATATAACGACAATTAATAGTAACTCCTGGAGTACTGACGTAGATATACCGACAATAATAGTAACTCCTGGAGTACTGACGTAGATATACCGACAATAATAGTACCTCCTGGAGTACTGACGTAGATTATACCGACAATAATAGTAACTCCATGGAGTACTGACGTTAAGATATAAACCGACAATAATAGTACCTCCTGGAGTTACTGACGTAGAAATTATACCGACAATAATAGTAAACTCTCTGGAGTTTACTGACGTAGATATAACCGACAAATAATAGTAATCTCCTGGAGTACTGACGTAGATATACTCAAACAATAATAGTAACTCCCTGGAGTTAACTGACGTAGATATAACCGACAATAATCAATAACTCCTGGGAGTACTGCCGTAAGATATAACGGGACAATAATTGGTAACTCCTGGAGTACTGACGTAGATATAAACGACAATAATAGTAACTCCTGGAGTACTGACGTAGATTTTACCGACAATAATAGTAACTCCTGGAGTACTGACGTAGATATATCCGACAATAATACAACTCATGGGAGTACCGACGTAGATATACCGACAATAATAACGTAACTCCTGGAGTACCTGACGTAGATATACGACATAATATGGTAACTCCTGGAGTTACTGACGTAGGATATAAAAAACCGACAATAATTTAGTAAAACCCTGGTGTACTGACGTAGTTTTTACGACAATTATAGTTTCTCTGGTGGAGTACTGGAGTAAATTTTCCGGACTATGATAGTGAACCCCTTGAGGTTCGTCACTAGTAGGACACTGTTGAGGGACAAACGCATTTACCTGTCGCACAGGCTGTACATCCACTGTTACTGGTGGGTCGTCAGAGGAACACCTCCTCTCTTATCCAGTAATCACAGTGGACCAACTTTAGAGGACAATTATAGACAAATTACAATACTAGGTTAGGGTAAAAATAAATTTTATAGACCACTATAAACTAGAGCAAATTCAGATCCACTCTCCTTTCTGAAAAAGCGTTCGCTACCACGAATATATTGCCGTCCTCCCAAAACACGCACAACTTCACATTCGAATACGGTAGAGGCCGTCCTTTCATGACCCTGACTGTTAATAGGACGTTTAAATGTAATAAACCAACCCCTGTAATGTCGCTCAATAAGTAGCAATAAATCATGACTTATAACATGATAAACATAGGTTGCCCTCACTCCAATGGGGACAACCTACGTCATCGGAAGTGATATCGGGCACACAAAAACAATGAAAAAACGCCCGCTTCAAGATGAAAAATCGGCTGAAATTATGACATAAAAGCAATGCATCTTCTAAACCTATCGCGCGTCAAAGACAGTGTATTGTTAGAGACTCTGTGAAACTATAAGATATCGTCAAACTAGCTCAGATAATGCAAACACCTCGACACAATATTTTTTGACAGCAGGGATATCGGTCACATCTTATTCAATAAAACGTAACAAGTTGTAAAAAAATAAACTTTGCTGCCACTAAAACCGTCCCGTTTACTAATATGTAATATATGACTATTGAAAGAAAATATTTCATTCATTATATCTTCTAGTGGAGAAACATAGACGGTGCTTAATTAGGAATTATGAAAGTGATATCGGTCACACTTAGAATTTTAGGGGTAACGGTCACATCCAAAATTACGAAAACTGAATAATACAGCATTGTACATGTAGTCGTTATTTACGCATTCATGCAAACTCCAGTGGAAATGTGCCAATACACTTTTATTGAATTTTATCTGATCTTGAAAGACAGTGTGTTGTTAGAGACTCTGTGAAACTATTAGAAATCGTCAAACTAGCTCAAATAATGCAAACACCTCGACACAATATTTTTCGACAGCAGGGATATCGGTCACATTTTTTCACAAACACGTTATAAGTTGTAAATAAACAAATTTTGCTGTCACAAAACTGTCCCGTTTACTAAAGTGTAATATATGAATGTTGAAAGAAAATATTTCAATCGTGTTATATCTGCTAGTGGAGATACTCGACGGTGCCTTTTATTAGAAATTAATAAAAGGGATATATGGTTTAACAATTTGAATCTTTAGGGGGGGTAAACGGATCTAGGCCTCCCAAAGTAACTAAAAAATGAATTATAACATAGCACATTGTACATGTAGTCGTTAATATTAAGCAGCATGCGGACTCCAGGTGGATCCGCCGCTGTAAATACTCCCCTTTTTTGAATATATATTAATCTTGGAAAGGACCGACTTTTTTAACCACTAACATCAAAAAATGGTTTTGGCGAAGCAATTGGAAATCGCCCTTTTTCGGTCCATTGCTCGTTTCATCCGTTTCGTTTTTTTTGTTTCGACCAGCGTGGCTATTCGGTCTCAATTTATTTACTCAATAAATATGTCCAGGTGTAAATTTCGTAACTTTATTGTTACTTTATTGATATCCAATTACCTTAATATGTCAAGTTAGTAACGATAGTTTTCATTTTATCCGCTTTCTTAAAGTGGAGTAAACTCTGTTATAATTGGGCCGTTTTGTTGTTTTGAAAAAGGAATAGCCCGATATCCATTCCGATGACGATAGAAGGTTGTTCCCCATTGTCACTCGGTGTGTACCAAATTACTTGATATACTTTATCCTCACTTGCAACCACAATCCGCGTTTGGCTTGGTTCTAATTCCTTACTTTACACCCAGGAGCCGAACGTGGTCGCTCGGGGCGTGGTTACTAATGGAGATGTTTTATAAAGGGAAATAAAAAAAAAGTGCATTTGGGCGCCGTGTTACCGTAAAGAGATGGTTACATTTAGGTCTAAGCGTGGATTTGAGGGTTCGTTTCTAAAAGGAGATGGTATAAAGGTCTAACGTGGCATTGGGCGTGTTACTAACGAGATGGTATAAAGGTCTAACGTGTCATTGGGCGTGTTACGTAACGAGATGATATAAAGGTCTAACGTGGCATTGGGCGTGTTACTAACGAGATGGTATAAAGGTCTAACGTGTCATTGGGCGGTGTTATACTAACGAGATGGTATAAAGTCTAACGGTCATTAGGCGTGTTACTAAACGATATGGTATAAAGGACTATCGTGTTATTTCGATAACTTAGAAGTTATGTAAACTAACGAACAACCAAACACATACCTGTTAGGTAAATCAACCATGCTACAGCCAACACAAGAATATAGACACCGTCCTTCCGTTTGGTCATTTACAGCACAGCTCGTCCGTTCTCTGGTATGTAAATGTGATGCCTGTTATCAAAATGTTGGAGGTATCTCTTACTTCATCCTCGATAACTTCAGGGGGTTTGGATTCTCTTCACCACTAGATTATCATCATTAGAAACAATGAAGGCAAGCGTATCACATAGAAAAAAAGAAAGTGGCATAGCCTCAGGTGAATAAAACCTGAAAAACCAATCTAAGGCCAGCTAAAACTTGTTCTTTGAATGGGGACGAAAGAAGGGAGAGGGCACACGTTCAACTTTCAATGCCACACCTAAGGTGTTTCGTTTCTAATTATAAACTTTATGTATAAATTTCACCAGTACTTATACTTATAATTCTCTATTAGAAACGAGCACCTGTTGGCCAACCTCTGTCAAACACGGTGTACCGCTACACGGCTTTTTAGTTGTTACATTCAAAGGGATTAAATTAAAAATTGATTGTATTCTGTTGCCAGTTTTTCTATGAGACAGTCCAGGGGTGTAGAGATCGTAAGTGATCGGAAGCCTTGAGCATCGAGGATGTTCTTACCTATATACAAAAGGTAAAGCAGCGAGTATGTTACATGATATGAGGAGCATACATGTAAAACTGTCGATATCTAAATGACGGTACCATTGAAGCAAATGTCGATCCAAAATTTAAGTTTCGCCTACCTTCTACATTTTCGGTCCCTTTTAAATCTGTCTCTATTTTTTTTCGTCGGGCTAAAATGTTGTTGTTATCTTTTTTTGCGGGGGGTGGGTGTGGGGGGGTAATGGGAGGGGGTGTGTGGGTGTGTGTGGGGGGGGGGGGGGGTTGGGGGGCTGTTCTTTGGGTTTTTTCTTGATTATCGATTAATGTATATAAATGTCATTTTAGTATTTGTGCTTGTTTATGCTTATAAAGAAATAAAAAAAATTTACCAATTGGACAGTCATTTTGTCAAATGGAAGGCTTGATTTATGTACCATATGTTTTTTTTCACTTAAATACAACAGGGCCTTAAACTTAATCGTTATTTTCCAATTTACTGCAGTTCATTCAGTTTTAGCTGCAATATTGTAGTTTTTAGAAAGAAATGGTGTTGTCTTTGAAAGGTATAGTAAGCCGGGTACGAATTCAAATTAAAAAAACTCAATCCATCACCCAATGAAATGACCAAAGCAAGATTCAATCCTTACATGTTCGAGATCACAACATAGCTGCCTTTCATAAAACCTTATCTACAATAACCCAATGGCTTTAGAACATCAGATAATCAATTAATAATGGAGACAAGAACATTGAACCGTACACCTCGCGAGGAAACGACAATGCTCCTTACGTATTGGATGTGTTAAACGTGAGCTCCAGCATCTATAAGTAATGCACTAGTGCTTATATTGTCTCACTCTATCAACACTTATAGTAAATATGCTGGACAGACGAATCAGATCACATTATTATATATAATAATGCAATTTTGATTTTCATTCTAGTAAACAAAAATGAAAATCAAAATGTTACAAAAACGAATATTATAATTCTTTATACATGTGATCTTCGTATATTGATATTACATTGTATTACATTATATAAATAATGTTTGATAGAAGCTGGCTCGCCATGAACAAGAATACACATTAACCTCGTCAGCATGGTATTGTAACATGTAAATAAACAATTACTTTGGTCAATAACAACACGGTAAAATAGGTAAGACAGATTAAATGAATACCGCATACTTACGTACCTTCTATATACGGTTACCCTATTTCCGGAAGTGCAGAATAATCCGTTTCCTTGACATTTATGTACACACGATTAATGTCGTCCTCTGATGTCGACAGGTTTAACCCGTACAGTGAGTACTCCTATTGTATCACCTATCTCTATTTATAGAACCACAGAGTAAAATCTACATCAACATTATGTTCAACTTCGCTAGCGAAGTTGCATTATGTTATACATATATAATGTTCTTTACGGATATGTTCCTGGTGCAAATTAAAACCCAGACCAGCATTTATAGACGATTATAATACACCTTTAATTCTGTATAGTTCGATTGGCGTTGAGGCATTATTATTCGTGACAATAGAGGATTTTACATGCATGTACTAAGTATATCGATCTGCCGAAACCTATACCGAGTACGCGTGAAAAGTAGGTCATGGTGATCGCTTTTATTAATCTTTACTTACCGTGTTAATAGTCTGATATATAGAAATAAATAGACAAAAAATAAACTTCATCTGCAATACTATCATCCTCGATACACTAGGGGTTACTATAACTGACGTTATATTCATCCCTGGGCTATCTCATAGTAAAACTGCAGGCAAAAGAACTGAACAGGTGATTTATAGTCCTTTGATGTACATCAAAAGAGCCGTATAACGATACACTGCAGTGGTTGACTGCGTGGCTTTGAAGTAAGGCGACACTCTCTCAGTAGTCTTCAAAGGGAATCTTTGCAGGCCTGTGATTTGATCAGATTTTTTCTCCATGGTTAGCCTTAGTTTTACTATTAGATAGGGTGGACATAACGTCAATGATAGTAACCTCTGGAGTATCAAGGATATCATGCTATATGAATACACTGTTTTGATTTTGATCGTGAGATTTTACGTATGTCATGTTTCCTTCTGTTTGACTTTAAGTATGTTTATTAAATTTAAAACATGTTCTTGGAGGCTATAGTATTCAGACAATAAATCGTAGTTTAGTCATCAAGGTCCAATAAGGCACACTCATCCTTCAGAAAAAAACAATATTGGCAAGGAACAATGGAATCCGACATCAAACGGTATCAAGGACAAAATATAGCCTAAATAAAACCAGACACGTGGATAGTATTTATGACAACGTCTCTGATAAAATTTAGAATTGTGCAAAAACTTTCTGACGATGTTGATGATTGCCATGCAGATGGTATTGCAGAATGTTTTGTTTCGTTATTAATGGTGAAGTAGTCCGTATTAGGTAGATGTTGATATGTTGGTTTCGATTTTGTAAATGTAAACGAATTCCATTCATAAATCACACTTTCCATCAATCAATTTGCGTACAAATCACGTGCATGTCTACAAGGGGAATAACTCCAACAGGAATTTTGTCTCTTCCATATATGGTAATTCAGTCGACTTGGTATTGCCACGTCTGTGTGACGACAGACCCCTAATCAAGACTAGTCTAAGGGTTCCGGTAGCTACTCTTGTAGCGGAAAAGATATCACCTTCTGACTGAAAAGTCAGTCAGAAAATGATATCTTTTCCGCTACAACAGTAGCTAAGGGTTCGGCTACCAATATCTGTAGTACATGTAGTACAGTATTGTCACGCCTGTAGGACGCCAGAATTGTTTATCAATATGCTTACAAGTGATCGATGAAGATCGATATTGAAATACTACTAACAGGAAATAACAAAATCCTTCGGATCATATCTGGGGTTACCATAAAGGACACAGTTATTTAGCGCCTATAAGCATGGCGCCTTTATAACTGGCTTCAAATAAATAAAATTTCACTGAAAACAAATATGTCATCAGGCGCGGATCCAAGGGGGGGCGGACCCGGCGTACGCCCCCCCCCCCCCCCCTAAACTAGGAGAGAGAGAAAAAAAGAAAAGGGAAAAAGAAGGGAAAAAGAAAGAGGGGAGGGAAGGAAAAGAAGGAAGAAAGAAAAAATAGAGGGAGAAAGGAAAAGGGGAAAAAATAAGGAATTAGATAAAGAGTGAGAATTAGACAGAAAGCTCCATTTCCTACCTTTACCGTTTGATGTTATCATTTTAAAATCTAAATGTATTCGACTTTGTGGTACATACATGCATGAACATAAGGTTTTATCTCCATCGCTTAAAAGGTACAATGTAAATCCCTTCAAGTATTTACTTTTTCCTAAAAAAACCGATAAAATCCCAATATATTAGATAATTTATTATATTCATTAATATTCAATATTGACAGGTTATATCTCGATATCCTTAGCAAAGAAAAGAAAAGGGGGAGGGGGTGGGTGGAAGGAATTGTAGCTGGCCATGAGTCTTCGCTGGTTGACTATATGTCATGCCCTTCGTTCTTCAGGTTGTAAATGGCATATTACACATTTTTGTTTCAGCATTAAAGTCCTGTATTAAATCCGACTATCAATTCACAAATGTGTGCTTACTTTCAAAACGCCAGTTACAAGATTACTACTGACGTCGAATGCTTCTAGAAGCTTTTTATTTGTCCTAAGAAAATGTGTGTAAAGAAAAAAGTGGAAAATCGAACCAAATGGAGAACCAAATGCGACAGAAAATGAGAGCCCCCCCATCCTTTTCTTTGCTTCGTGCCTCTATGAATATTTAGATTTTAGGCAGTGCAATTCTGTAACGTTATATTCAAAATATGACATTAGACGTCAAAAATAATAAACGAACATGTTAGCATTTATTCGAGGGCTTCTGAGGGCCTAGGAGGCCCCCAGACCCCCACCCTTCTTCGCTTTATGTAAAATATAAATATTAAGATTTTGATATTGCAATTCTTCAAAACTTCAAATAAAAAATATGACACTTGACACGAAAACCATAAATAAACATCCTTAAATGGCTTCAATTATTTTCTGGAAAATGTGTTCATGAAATCCTCAGAATGCAGGATTTTGCACCATTTTTAGAGAACCATAAAGCCATTATTCTAGAGCTTCTGGGGGCCTAGGCGGCCCCCAGACCCCTCGCCTGATTTGCTTGGTCACACGCCCCCTCTAACCTCAAAACCTGAATCCGCCCCTGGTCATTTATAACTAAAACACTTATTAGTGCCTTGATTCATCCTCGATACCCCCAGGACCCCTAGACTATCTCGAAGTAAAAGTGGACGCAGTGATAGAGAGAAAAAAGACCAATCACAGGCCTGCTGAGACTTCTTTGAAGATTACAGAGACAGCGAGTCAGCGACGTCCAATTTAGACGGTTACATATTCCAGGGGGTAGATACGAAATTTATACCGACAGTGACTGTAACCCCTGGGGTGTCGAGGATGGTCTTATATATACTAATATATAGATAACACATATAGCATTATCCCTTGATAGAACATATGGTCTGATTAATGTCAATTACAGTTTTTTCCCTGATTGCAAAAATACATAGTTAATCACGTGTGTTTATTTAAATTGTATTTTATTTATCATTTAGTACAAAGATTGAAATAAATAAATTTAACAACAAACCGAATGGTAAATAATTACCGATAAAAATGAAAGTTCAATTCAAAATCAATATTAACGGTCATTCAACGCGTGCGACAGCCTCTTGTGTTTGCCGTCCGACTTCCATACAATAAAACCAATGTGGCAATGAATGTCGATGTCACATCCAATGGGGCAGCATATTATTTCAAGGCTAACCAGATTTAAACAGCAGGATTGCAACTTGTCCAAGATAGAAGTAGATAAAATGTTTGGTCTCGTGCGTCACGTAGCTGCCAAAGTTCCGTCCTACAATGCAGTGCCAAGTTGGGTTGTACTTTTTGTCGAACTCCTTTTTAATGTACGCAGCGATATCTTTTTCGATGTTGTATTTCTCTAAGGCAGTCGTTGAACAATCGACAGCATCCTGTTGCATATCCTCAGCCATATCGGCATCTTTATGACTGCTTTTCTCTCCGTCATGATTTCAGATTTCTGTCAAATATACTTATACATGGACAACACTCGACAAACCTGACCGGCCATGACGCAAACTTTATCGTCGCAAGGTATCATCATAAAACAGGTTAAATATAAAGGAGTTGGTTTTTTTTACTCAAACAGTCAGGTTTGACCGTAATATTGCCCATTCAGAAACAAGACAACAACGACTATGTTTTTGCCAAAACTGATTTCCAGTCATTTAAATTTTCGTGCCTGGAACATTGTCGATGATTTATTTTCCATTCCCTTTTTTCTG